>NC_142199.1:1945000-2305000 GCF_026936395.1 Plectropomus leopardus | reverse complement strand
CGTAACGTCTGCATGCTGGTCAAGTTAAACACCTGCATGAAGAAACATGAAAATGACTTCTGATGCTTTTTCACTGAAAATAAAAATTTCATCAAACTCAGCTATACCTTTCTTTTTTAAATTTCTCATTCTTATACCTTTTTGTTAGGTTTAAGAATTTTTATTTTTATTAATTTTATTTTTCCACAATACACTTTTTACTTAAATTTTGTGTTACTACTTCAGCTTGCTTTAATTATTTAATTTTATATATTTTCTTTAATTTATTGATTTTGTAGTGCTACCATCTTGCTATTTTACTTCTTTTTAATCTTTATCAATTTAAACATCTTCATTTCTAGTTTTATCATTATTTATGTATTTATTTTTAATTACTACTACCATCTCGCTTGTTTATTTCACATTATTTTTATTATTTATATTTTTAATAATTATTATTAAATTATTTATTTATAATTAATTTTTATGATGATTATTGCTATCTCTCTATCTCTCCGTGTAAAGAGGTGTTTTTGTCTATTTACTTGAGCTTGAAGACAATGAACTATTAATTTATGAATGCCCTGAAAATTGCATGAAATAAAACTTGAAATTTGGGATTTTGGAATTCCCTAATGGGCTGAATAAAAACTTTATTTGCTTTTTATAGATAATTAAATTATCTCCTTTTTTAAAATAATGCCCTTTTACTTTTTTCTCCTGAAAAAAATAAGTTTTGCAGTTTTGTTTCCACAGTGCAATAACAAAATTTTAATCACTCAATGAAGGAATTTTTTTAAAAAAGTCATAAAAGCAATAATGATTGTGAAGTGCGCTGCAGTACCTCCAAACTGGCCTGCAGGGGGCAGACCAGCAGGATGGGCTGGTTAGACAGTCTGAAGCCGCTCACTCCAGCCTGCAGCTCCAACACTAAACACACACACACACACACACACACACACACACACACACACACACACACACACACACACACACACACACACTGTTATAGCACACAACAGCTGCAGCTGAGCGTGTCTGAGACATTTCAGATGTCTCTTTGTGAGGACACGAGGACAGTGCAGTTATACCGCAGATGTAAAACGCGCCACGAGGTGGCGCCATTCTGCGACTTTAAAATCAGCAGTGGCTTCAGAGAGATGAAGGTTTTTTATTATTAAGGGTTAAAAAATAAACTGGCTTCATGTTGTGTTGCAGGCTGCAGCTCAGTGTCATTTTTAAACATGAGACGGTGAGCGTGAGTGATAAAACGTTTAAAATGTACAAAAAAAAGGGGTTTTTTTACCGTTATTCATCTGGAAGCGAGTTTTCAGGTCGTGTCCCCACCATCCCAGCAGCCTGCAGGGGAGGACAGGATTTGATGAAGCAGTTTGAAGACAAGTAAACAGATGAAAATATTAAGTTAAATGTAAAATTTCTGCTGCTTTCTGGTCTTTATTCTGCACTTTAATAACCCATTCAACAGCTCTTTTATTCTTGGCCTTTATATATATATATTATCTATATTGTTTTTATATTTTATACCTATCTAATCATTGTTGTGGTTTATTTTCTGTCCGCAGAACAACGTACTGAGCTGCTGCTGCTTTCTATCTATCTATCTATCTATCTATCTATCTATCTATCTATCTATCTATCTATCTATCTATCTAATACAGCAAAAAATACAACAAAAATGACATGAAAATCACCTGAAAATAAGCAAAAAAGTGAAGATAAAAACAAATAAAATTATGTTTAAAAAATGCTTTAAAAAAACATATATTATTTATTCATTATTATTATTGTAAATATTTTTCTACAAAAAAAAATTAATATTTTTTTGAAAATTTTCCAATAGTCCTCCTCTCTTGTTTAAAACTAAATTTTAGGTAATTTCCTTCTTATCTTTTGCTAATTCCTTGGCATCTGTAAAACCTTAATAAAGTACACAAAAAATGCTTCCCTACAATTAAAAAACAAAAAAAATAAACAAAATGTACGCAGCGTGTTTGCACTCACGCAGGTTTGATGGTGTCTTTGTGTTTCTGGTGGATAAACGCGCCGGCCAGACCGCCTGCACCTGAATTTATATACTGAGAGAAGACAGTCAGTCACTTTGAGTCCACCTGGTCCAACTGTCCACATGTATTCTACATTATTACATTCAGGAGCCGGGTCTGACCTTGTAGGAGCACCAGCAGGCAAAGTCGACCCCCCAGTCGTGCAGCTTCAGCTCTGCGTTCCCTGCAGCGTGAGCGCAATCGAAACCAACGAAACAGCCCTGAGGGACAAACAAGACAAAATGTTTTTATACTGTTAATTATACTTTTCTCAGTGCTGCTGCTGTTAAGGATCAAGAGTTTGAAATGTGTAATTGAATAAAGCAAAGTACCTGAAAATTGCACTGAAGTAGCATATTTGACTACATAAAAAGTACAATATTTTCCTCTGACGTGTAAAATGATAAAGTGGCAAAAACCCCCAGAGAGCCATCTGGTGGGCTTTAGAGGTACTGCCTGATGATGACATTAAATTTCAAAAAGTTCACAAAGCTCAATATTTTTCGAACCAAATATGCTCAAGAAATTAAAAAAATAAACATTAAAATCAGACTGAAATACATCATTTTATGGCCAGTTACATATCAAAAAAATGCTTCAATAATTTTTTTAAAGAGTTATTTACAAAGCTTGCTGTTTGCTGAAATAATTTTAATTACATTATATTATACTAAAAAAATGCTTCCCTAAAATTGAAAAAAAAATTGTACTTAGGTGTTCAAGAACAGACTTCTCCGTGTTACCTTCCTGTGTCCGGCCTCGGTGATGGCCGCCATGTCGAACAGCTGGCCGGTGTAATACTGAACGCCGCTGAACATCACCACAGCGACGGAGTCGCCCTCCTTCTCGATCACCTCCAGGATGTCCTCCGTCCTCAGAGTCTCCTCACCCTGACGTCAACAGCAGGAAGAACCACATTTAAAAACTTCTTTCTCCAAAACATTGGAAGAAAAACATGAGCGACTTCACTACAAACGACCCAGAAATCATCGAGAAATAAAAGAGTTGTGTATAAAGTGTGTGGGTGCAGTACCGGTCTGGGCGACAGCAGCACCATGCTCCTCTGAGGGTCGAATCCTCGCAGTGTAATCTGAGACTCGACGGCGTACTGAGGACAGGAGACAGACCAGAAGACATTTATGCTACGGAGAAGTTGGACTCAACACAAGAGTAACAAGAGATCAACTTCTTGAAGGAAATAATAAAAAATTAAAGCTGCAAGCAGCGATGAAAGGGCCCCCGTGCCCCCCCGTATGTCGGGGCACTAAAGGGACTCCAGCTAAAGCGGTCATTCATTTCTGTGAAAGACGGATAATTCACATAATTCATCATTTAAAGACCAAACCTGTAAATATCATGTAAATCCGATGATAACTGTCCTTTGAGGCTTACTTCCTGTGGCCAGCAGGTGGTGCTATTACGGCTATCGAATGTTGTCATACAGATGTGTTCAGGGCTGGACCCTTATCGAACTTAGGAAGTTTCGGACAGATTGGACAATGTACACGAAAGTTACAACAATTTCCTGTTTTATGGCGAAACTTCCATTTTCTACGCCATGCCACAGGCAAACCGTAAAAGTTTTGAGCGAACCATTGATAGCTTTTGATCACCAAGGGGTTACAATTGGACGCACCAAATTTGAAGTCGATCGGATTAATCCTGTAGGACAAGTTCGCAAAAGTGCAAGGCCCAAAATCGCCAAAAATTAGCACAAAATTCAAGATGGCTGACTTCCTGAGTGGGTCCAAGAGGATTTTTTGTGCGTACTGGTATGATACACAGAAGTAGTATTAAAAAGTACAAGAATATTACCTAAACAATACCAAAAATAAAAACAAAGTGAAAATAAAATACGAGAAAATTACCTACAAATGAGCAGTTATTTTAAAAAAAAGCAAAACTAAAATAAGAGAAAATTTCCTAAAAATGAGCAAAAATAAATAGAACGGGAAAATACAATACGAGATAATTACCTATAAATGAGAATTTATAAAAAAAAAGCAAAACTAAAATAAGAGAGAATTACCTAAAAATTAGCAACAATAAAAAAAATACAAATAAAATATGAGAAAATTATCTAGAAATTAGCAAAAAATAGAAAGAGAGTAAAAATAAAATATGAAAAAATTAACTATAAATTTGCAAAAAAAAAATAGAAAGAGAGTAAAAATAAAATATGAGAAAATTACCTATAAATTAGCAAAAATATAAAGGGAGTAAAAATAAAATATAACAAAATTCCTGTAAAACAGCAAAAGTAAAGTAAGATAAAGTATGTTTAAAAAAAATTAAAGAAGTGCTAAACAGAAATAAAAAATAATTTTGAACACATAATCATGATAATTAAAAATATAGTTAAATGGGCATTTTATTTTTTAATTTTTTAATCTACTAATAAATGCAGTTTGCAGTGTGTTTAGCACAAGAAAACTGACGTCGATGCAGGTGTTAAAGGGTTAAGAAGAACCTATAATTGTTTTGGGAACCAGCTTTCTGGGCTCTGAAACGATTCATCTTTGGATGAAATGCTTTGAATAGTTTAATCAGTCAGATTTACCCTCTTTCCCAAATATGGTCACTTAAAAAAACAAATGGGACTTTTCGAACCGTTAGGTGACATCACGGTGACATCACAGTGACATCACAGGGACAACGTCCATTTTTGGTCTTTGTGTCCTTTTTGCATGAAACTCTTTTTTGGACGTTGAAACTTTCAAACCACGTTTGCATCGTGGAGAACAAACTCAGTTCAAAGTGCAACGCTCGTGCGACTTTGCAGTAAAAGTGGATTAATACACAAACACACAGATTTTATAGAAAACTCTCGTACTTTGAACCGTAAAGAAGAAAACGCGTCTGCAGCTTCACTCACGTGGTCTGAAGGAAAAGCTTTGTCCTCCAGGAGGATTTTGTGTCGAGCCGCTGTGGGTTTGTAGAAGGAGAGCTGCAGAATAACGACGTGAAATTAATGTTTGTTCTGAAATAAATATCACACATTAACAGGATCGCCTTTCAACTCGTCCTCCACCTTCATTTTTCCAGTTTCAGTCATTATTTTAACAGATTTTGTTGAAATAATGACTGAATAATGTTAAAATGACAGTGTTTGATCATCGGTTTCCAACAATCTTTTGCAGATGAAGAGCTTCGGACGTGTTTTTGCGTAGAGCGAATGTGAAATGTTGCAGAGAGTGACGGTGCGTTACCAGCAGAAGGTGTAAATTCACTGTCAGGCCGTTCATCAGCGCCACCTCCTCAGGTTTAGCTCCTGAAACAAACACAGGAAAACGCCGGTTTCACGTTTTTCATCTTCATTTTATTAAAAATCAAATTATTTTACAGTAAAATCTTCTTTCTTCTGGACGGATGATAATGAAAAAGTTGTTTAAAGAACGTTTTTTATTCACCGTTTTCAACTTAATATTACGCAATGCTTTTTTTTTATGCTTAACTCTTTCAAACCTGAATACTTAATTCAGCCATTTAACCCTTTGAAACCTGAACAAATTGTTTTAACTTATTTTCAAAACACGAGGAGAAAAAAGGCAACTCTGCAAATTGCAAGAAATTAATAAAAGGTGACAAAAATTAGTTATATTTAAGTTGCATTATAAACAAAAAGAAAAATATATTTATATCATATTTAAATTTATTCATAAATATATATATATTTCTATATATTGATAGTTTTTTAGCACTTTCCCGTGTAAAGCACTGAGCTGCATTTCATGCATGAAAGCTACACAAAGAAAATTATTATGTTATTATTGTCAGCAGGATTCACGAAATTTGGTGGGAAAAACGTTCCCGTGTAATTCTGACGTGGAAACACAAATTATTTCTCAGTTTCGTTACCATCCGGAGACGCTCTCCGAATGCCCCTCTGGTTCTGTTTTTGACCCTTTCTGCACCTATTTTTGCAGCTTTCTGTTTTCTCTATAACTCCTCTGTGAGGCAACTTGTTGAGGTCACTGCACTTTTTGTAGCGTCCAAAGTTCACATGAAGGTCTTTAAACAAATCTGCGTTCACATGGTCCGAATGCAGCAGCCTGGCAGGCTGCAGTTTACACTCAAAGTTGAATTTTGAATAGGTAGGTAAGAGGGGAAAAAGTTTGATTTATTTTGAAAACATGGAAGAAAGAGACAATGACCAACTTGGCAAGAAAATGCCCCAAAAATTGCAAGAAATTTTACCTAAAACACAGGATTATTATTATTAGTTGTAGCAGAAAATAATTTTAGAAAATAGGGAAAATGTCCAAAAATTATACAAAATAAATAAATATATAATAAATAAATATACAAAACAAATAAATAAATAAATAAATATATAATAAATAAATATACAAAATAAATAAATAAATATACAAAATAAATATATAAATAAATAAATATACAAAATAAATAAATATATATATATATATTAGCACTTAATCTAGGTCATTTCTTTTTTTAAAATGTGAGTTTAATTAACTTTTTTTGTTGCTAATTTAATTTTAAATTGCTTGTTGCCTTTCCCCTGATGTTTTTATAAGAAACCAAACCACATTAATCAGGTCCAAAGGGTTAAAATCAATCCTCGGTGCTGTGGGAGACACTTAAAAAATAAAAATAAAAGAATGCAACAAACAGACGAACTGAAAAGACTTGGCGGAGGTAAAAACACCACCGAAAAACGCCAAAGTTCCTGACGTGAACTTGGAAGAATACCTAGACTCAAAAACCCCCAAAAAAAGTTTGTCTCTCACCAACAACATTCGCCATGAGCTCCTCGATGTTGTTTTCAGCCCACGCCCACGGGCGAGACCCTTCTGTGTGACCGTGGACGCCCCTGCAAGAAGAGCCCGTTTTAAGGCAACGTCTCCAAACATTTATCTCGTATTAAAGACGTTTTGAGAGTTTCGGATACTATAGAGACGTACATTTTGGCCCACTTCTCCAGCTCCTCCTCCAGGTACTTCTTTGCCATTTTGGGCTGAAGCCCCAACGAGTTCCCCACAAGGTAGATGCATTCCTCGCTGCCGTCGACCAGCGAGAGATCAGCTGCAGAAACACGAAAATCGATGTTCAGATCGCTTTCAGCCTTTGAGCAAGTTGGTTTAATGGGGAAAAAGCAAGAAATGTCCCACAAACTGCAAGAAATCAGTAAAAGGTGACAAGAAAATTATTTAAAAAAGGATGGATTATTGGAAAATTATCTTAAAAGAAAGTCTCCAGAAAAATCTAAGTGTAATGGAAAATGCAGGATGCATTTTTAAAAAATTTCAGGATTTTTGGGGATTTTCTTGTTTGTGTATTTTTCTACATTTTTGCTTCATATTACTTTTCTCTTTTGCTTATTTTCAGACAATTTTAAATTACCTTAAAATTAGCAAGAAAAAAAAGAAAGTTTAAAAAAAAGAAAAACAAAACGACCTGAAAAAAATTCAATAATTCTGTAATATCATTTTAAATATGTAATTATGATAATTATATAATTTTTTCTGTGAATTTTTTTGTTTTTAGCCTGGACATGACCCAAAAAGTTACAAAAAAATAGTGGAAACTTTGCAATATACAATAAAGCAAACACACAAAAATACGTAAATATGTTTTACGCCCCGACTGACATCTGCTGTATGAAATAACCTCTGTGCCTCATACAGCCCCCAAAAAACGAATTAACCCTTTAACGCTCGTGTACTCACAGGGAGGCAAATCTGCAATTTTGGGCACCAGGAACTTTTCCCTGAGATGTCTCAGTTTGTCGTGTTTGTCGAGGTACGCAGCCACTTCTGCAGAGGTCGGGCTGCAGCCCAGAGATGCTGAAACTCGCTCCAGAGTTTCTCTCGCAGTTGAGCCGACGAACGCGTCCATCGCGGCGTGGACTGAGAGGCCGCCGGTCTGTGCAGACAGCAGATAGATCCCTTTTTAATGCTTCTATTGGAGGTTTATTGTTTATTTTAGATTTGATGCAGGAGACTCTTAACAAGGAGAAACGCAGCAGAAACACGGCACTTCCTTGTTTATGTCCAACATGTGACTAAAGTAACCAATCAGAAGCGAAGACGACTTCGGTGAATGCGAGGACACCACAGAGGTCGATTCAGCAGATTATTGTAATTTATTTCACATTTCTCATCAGTGTATTTGAACTTGTAGATGTGCACGTAAATAATCGTAAATGTATTTTTCGCGGTTTGACTCAAATACGTGAATTAACATAACGTCACCTTTAAAACGCCTTTAACACGGATCGACGTCAGTTTCGCCGTGCTGCAGTCAGACGCCCCTCGCAAGCTTTTAAACTTGAATAAACTAGATCGAATTCTTTTAAAACACGAAGGAAAAAAGCAGTGAAGAAATGTCACGCAAACTGCAAAAAAGTGCTATTATAAAAAATAAATTAGGAGGTTGGGGTGGGATTATCAGGTATTACTAAAAAAACTATCATTCTTATATTAGATACTTAAAATTATGTTACAGCAAACATATGTGTTTTTTTTATTTTTCCCTCTTTCTTAACACAATTTTCTTCTGTTTTTATTTCTTTGATTTTTGCACATTTTTGGGCCAATTTCTTCTTAAGCCGCTCATTGTCTTCACTGTTTTTGGAAGAAATGCAGCCAATATGCTCAGGTTTGAAAGGGTTAAAGTATCACTTGTAATGGTTTTCTAAATACAAATGTTTATTTTTATTTCTCTCTTTCACTTTGTCTCGATGCTTTAAAAATGTTTTTAGGTCTCACAGTCTCTTTACACCCTGCTGTGACCCCGTCTGCATATCATAGATTAGTTACTTATAACTTAATGCCTGTCACTGTTTGCCACGACTTTGCAGAATAGCTGCAGAATTTTTATTTTATTTATTTATTGATTTATCTATGTTTGCATGTAGGTTTGTTCGACTCTCTTTTTTTTTAAAAAAAAAATAAGGAAGTAGGAAGTGAATACTTATTAAATCCTACCCCTTTCCAGATAAATAAATAAATTAATTAAATAAAAAGGTTCCTTTTTAAAAAATATATATATATGTATTTATATATATATATTTTTAAACAATTTTCAACCTGCAAGTTAATTTTAAATCTGTGTGCCTTAAATAGCTCCTTTTTAAATTTAAACTATTTTTTATTTTTACTAACTATACATCAGAGCTACAATCACATTTAAACACACAACAGCTGATTTTCAGATTTAAATATACAGCACATTATGTAGTTTTTCTCAGCTACAGCAACAAGAATCCTTTTGGTGTGCACTGAAGACAAACTGCATGACTCATTATTAACTCCTTCATAAACTTTTCTGTAATGAAACATGTAACTCACCGCGTGCAGATGAGCTTCCTGTCCGCGGTCACACTGAGCGACTCCTCAGCTCTGGAGACGCTCTTTCACCTCTCCTCAGCCTCGAGTTAATCATTGCTCTAATGAACCGGCCGTGAGATAACAACTGGAATTATTTACCTGCCAATAACACACAATCACATGTCAGCTGAGCCTGTCGGGTAACTCTCGGATCAGACTAATTCCTGGAAACAGATGTCCTTTTACAGGCAGATCAGTTCCTCATTTTTGTGGTTCCACTTTGGAGAAATCCAAACATACACGAGGTCAAACCATGAAGTTAAAACAGCCTCCACTCCTCTGCTGAGTGCATTTTTTCATGTTTACAGATAAGTATTTTTAAAAAATGTTGCTGTTTGTTAGCTTTTGAGACTTTTGCATATTGCAGCTTTAAAGGACAGTAAAAGTATGATGCCAGTTTGCAAAAACTGGACACAAAAAACAAAGTAAGGCCTTTAAAGCAAAAACTTCTGACTGTATTAAATTAAACAAAACTGTTTATTTCTTAGGAATTCAACATGTAATTTATAAGAAGAAGCATGTGTAATTTTACTTTACATGCATTTATTCCATTAGAAAAGTGTTATCACGATGTTGAAATTTACCAATACTAAAAAATATCGGTACTCTTTGCCATTTTTGATGCCGTGTGGAAAATTTGCATTTATGGCATACAATGTAAAGTTTATGTTAAGTGATAAATATAACAAATAGCATGACAAGGATGACTTTTATTTTCTTGGATCGGGACTTTATTTTAGTAGGGGGTGGCTGGGATGTTATTTAATTTTTTAATTAATTAATTACTTTATTCATTTATTTATTTATTTATTCTAACTTTTAAATTTTTTTATCATTTGATCCTCCAAAGAGCTAAAATATTGCAGTTTCTGGCTGTGATAAATGGTATAATTTTGAACATTTTTAAAGAAAACATGTCCTTGATATTTATATAAATAAATAACACGCTGACTGCGTCTCTCCTGAGCCAAATCACAAACACAATTTTCTCCTCAGTGCTTAAAAAAATGTTCAAAGTGCCTCCTGCATTTTGCACCACGCCCTCTTCTCTCATAAATAATGAACAGTCCCTCAGCAACACTCAGCGTGTAACCGTTTTAAATATTCACAATCAATATGGATAAACTGATATATTTGACAACATTACACTGTGAATACACTAACTTTATTTGAAAAAAGTCTTCACTTTGACAGAATAAATTTAATGCAGTTAAACTGCCACTGGATGGCAGCAAGATGTCGTCAATCTTGAAGGTGACGGACCAAACATGAACATCTCATATAAACCCACCACACGCAAAACACACACTGGGAAAATGAAACTAAATATCTTTTGTCACATGTTAAAAAAGTGAAATATTAAATTCAATAAAGTATAAATGAAACCAAACAGAATTTTGTCTGAATATTTAGAGGTTGTCTGTGATTTTTTTTTTTTTTAAAGAAAGAAATTTAGAAATTAGTATGCTGTGTCTGCGAAGCTAAAGCAAGTAATATTAAATATTAAATCAACTTTTTTAATCAAAAAATTAAACCATCTCTGGTTATGAGATATATCTATGTTTACATGGCTGTTAAAAGCCTTTTATTCACATTAATTAATTAATTTAGCACATTTATTTTAAACATGTCTTATCTTATATTCTCATTATTATTACTACTACTTTTATCGGTATTATTATTATTATTATTATTCTATAATATATTAGCATATAATATAATATTATTATATACTAAATAATATATACTATAATATATTATTAATATATTAGTATTATTAATAGTAGCAGTAGTGGTAGTAGTATATTGTCATTGAGTATTGTACTCTTTTATTTTTGTATAATTAGAAGTAGAAGTACTAGAAGTAGTAGTAGTAGTAGTAGTAGTAGTAGTAGTAGTAGTGTTTTGTAGCAAACATTTTTGCAAATGTCTATTATTTTTTAGATAATGATGCATGTTTAATATTGAATTTAATCTAAAGAGACAATGAGAAAATCACTGATAATATTCTTATAATGTGACTTCTGGGACTCGTATTTGTCTGCTTTTGTTTTCTGAGTTTAAAACAGTTTTACTGAATCTTCCTCCTCAACTTCTTTTCTTCTTCTGCCTCATTATTCACCTCCTCACAGCTCGCCACGCCGTCTGCTTTCATTTCATCACGTTAGCTGGAGCTCCATCTCCTGCTGAAGTGATATTTTTCATCCACTCTGCATCAAACTGTGTTCGGACCTGAAAAAAAGCACAAATAATCTGCATTAAATACATTAAACTCTTTTATATGGTGCTTTAAAAATAGGTTTAGATTCATATGTTTGTAAAAAATGACTTAATTTAGTGAGAAGAGCCAATCAGAGCTGAGTACAGTCGTGATGAGCGGTGTTTTTAATTAGCCATATCAGAGAAAAAAAAAGACTTTTTTTCCTCACAGCAACCCGACAGAGCATCAGCGACACCTCAGTGTTTCGGAAACGTCTCATAATCAAACCTGACAGAGTGAGAAAAGCAAACGCTGAAGGTTTAGAGGTCGGACCGGACTCTGACCTGCAGTACTGAGGTGTGACCGTCCCTCAGAGAGGCCCAGCAGTTTGTGTTTTGACTCAAAGTGAGGCCAGGACCATCTGCCAAACAGCATCTCTGCACAACCGGCTGCAGTCTCACTCTCACGGACACACACTGTGTTTATTTTGGAGCTTTTAAAAAGGACCCGAGCAGGAGCCCTGAGGAACGCCTGTTTCGCCAACACTCAGTTTTGGTTGCACACTCTATATGACCGTGTACATGCTAATACAACAGGTAAATGCAAGTAAATAGAATTTATTTATCTAAGATTTAGGAGATTTAGTAAAAAGACCACTAGCAGGTGGGACCAATGACTTCTTAAATCTTTTGGAGCTGCATCTTGGTAAATTATATCTGCAAACAGATGGAAGAAACCTGCAGTCACTGAGCAAAGAGCGATAACTAAAGTCAGCTTAAAGGACTCACTGGGTTTTCTTTGTGAGTCTGAATTGTTTACGAGTTTCAGCATTTTGAAATACTTACATGGCTCAAGAAAAACCAATAATGCGATCATTGATCATCTTTGCATGGAACAAACTGTTTTCTGGGACTATGTAATGCAGATTTTGTATTATGCTTCATTTTTCCATACTGTTTGAAAATCTGCAAAATGTTAATGTTGAAAATTGTTTCAGTTTTAATTGTTTGCATTGTACTGTCTGTACTTTACTGTATTTTCCTCTAAAGGGACAGAAGCTGCAAATTACCTGTAGATAATTCTGGCTATAAGGCTAGCTGTGGGCTAGTTGTTAACAGGGAAACACAACAACACCCAGTTGGGTCGCCACAAACACGGATGGAAATGTCGTGATGCTTCATTGAAAAAATACTCATTTTTTCACCACCAACATGGCTGAAAATGTCCCGACGTCCCATTAAAAAATACCTGGATTCCTCACCATAAACACTGCTAAAAATGTCTAAAACTCGCCTTAAAAACTATTCAGTAAGGTCAAAACAAACATGGCTGGAAAGTAGCAAAATAGCAGGTTTGACTCCCATAAACACAGCAACAAACGTCCCAACATCGCAATAAAACTGGCCCAGTTTAGCTGGAAATGTCCTGAAGTCTCATCACAAATTACCAGGTTTGGTTGCTACAAACATGGCTAGAAATGTCCCGATGTTTCCTTAAAAACTCCTGATTTTTTGCACCACAAAGACGGCTGGAAATGTTCTGACGTCGTGGTTAAATCGATACAAACATGGTTGGAAATGTCCAAATATTTCATTAAAAATGCCAATTTTTTTCACCACAAACACAGCTGGAAAAGCCACACTGTCTCATAAAAAATACTCTTTTTTTGTCAGAAACACGTCTGGAAATGTCCCAGAGTTTGTTGCCACAGTTTGCTTTATCGCTAAAGTTGTCTTATTAGTTGCTCAGCCGGTGTTAAATAAATTAAAGACTCTAAGACTCAAAACTTCTTAACCTTTGCGCTGAATTTGGAGGAAACGTGTTTTGCACGGTTGAATTTAAGAAGAAAATCAAATTTAAGAAGTTATCCCTGCAGAATGCAATTTTTATTACATGACATACCACTAGCAGGCATTTCATGTTTTATTTTCTATCGTTATTTCCCCCCACACTCGACGTGGAAGTGCACAACAAACGGATCTGCTGATGAAGGATTACACGCTCATGACGCCTCCCAGCTCACCTCAGACGTGACCTTCAGGAGAGCTTTCGGTCGACGTGCCCTCTCCAGGTCAAGCTGATGGACGTCTGACCCCATTCGCCCGCCCGCTACGTTTCCATTTTCAGGTCATGATGGTTTTCCACAAGAAACGCCGATTTTTACCCCGACTGCTCTCTCAAAAACACTGTCACTTTAAAGACATGAGCACTACGCTGGTGAAGAGCACGTGTCCATGTGTGGTTGAAGTTTTGAAGAGCGGAGCACCCAGACGTATTAAAAATGATTCACGTTTTTTTAAGGGTGCAGAAACAATGTGGTTTCAAGATGTTTGGGTTGCGCTGACAAGCCTGTTGTATGTTCTCCGCTTGTTTTTCTCACAGTAAAGGAGGACGCGCGACATCTGGAAGCGCTCAGGAGGCAGGACTCAAACTTCCCCCCGTGTCGTTTCTCAGAGCGCCAAACATCAAAGGAGGCGGCAGATAATGTTTTCTCTCCTGCCGAGGCGCTTCGGCGAGGAGCCGCCACCACCGCCCTCTCAAACTAGAGGTTTTCGGGAGTTTTCTCGAAGGTCTAATGATGATTTGGCGCTTCTGAACACATGCGGGACAGGTGTGAAACGGTGCAGAGTTACAGGACAAATTGAGGTTTTACTGCAGCAGCAGCAGGAGGGATGACGGAGACAAGTACACAAGGAGTTAAAGTTTACGTCCCCTGTGTCCTCTGAGATCTTTCCAGGTTTCCTTGTTAACGGCCAAGTCCGGTTGGCCAATATAGCAACACATATTAAGAGATTAGTTACCCCGAAACACAAATATTTTGCAATATTGTGAATAATTTATATAATTTCTCTGGTTGTATTTGGCCACTGAGGTTGCAAGTATTTATGGTGGTGGAGAATCAGAGCGAGTGGACACTGGTGGAGACACCGGCGGAGACACCGGCGGAGACACTGGTGGACAATGAGAGCGAATGGACACCACGGGGACACCAGCTAAGAAACCAGCAGAGACAATGGCGGAAACACTAGCGGAGACACCGGAGGACAATGAGAGTGAAGTGGACATTCGGACACACTGGCGGAGAATGAGAGCGAGTGGACGCCGGCGGAGACACTGACGGAGACACAGACGGAGACACCGACCGAGACACCAATGGAGTTCATTGACAATTTAAATGAAAAAATGAATAAATAAAATAGCTCCCTGAGATTTTACAAAGTAAAAGTTCCTCCCTAATTTCCTCATTAGTGTTATCAGCGATCATTAAAATAAGACGCAGATACAGATAATAATAAAAATGCCAAATATCAGGCCAATAATCTGTCAAACCCTACTCAACGTCTTTTTAAAAAAACAGCTTTAGTCACCATAAATAAAATGTCCCAAAATCTCAATAAAAAATACCCGGCTTGGCTGCCACAAACATGTCTGGAATTAAAAATAAAAAAATATATATATATAATAAAAATTAAAAAATACATAAAAATAATATATAAAAAATATCCATTTTGGTTGTCACAACCTGGCTGGAAATGTCATAATGTCTCTTAAAAAAACTCATTTTGTTGCAACAAACACAGCCAGAAAAATCCCGAAAATTTCTGGTTTGGCTGCCAAAAACTGTCTTTAGTTTTAATCCCAAAAACCAAAGTGTCTGACTGCTGCTGCAAAGAGAAACCGGAGCGTCTCTGAGACTTTCTCACACAGTCTGAATGAAAAGGCGAGCGCAGAACACCTGCTGCTGCGCTCAGGTCCTTTATTTAGTGGAAAGGTATGTCTTTCTGTCTTTGTAGCCTCCAGCACCTGATGTTTACTTTACACTCGGGGAGTCCGACCTTCTCCGTTTCAGCTCCGCGGGCGCTCGCTCCCCCCCGCAGTGAAATCGTCTCAGTCTCAAAGTGTTTTCAGTCACATGAAGAGATAATGAACGCAGTGAGCAGACGAGGCCGTTTAAGTGGTTTTGTTCTGGAAATATTAAACGCATCATTTGCTCCAATTAAAAAAAAAAAAAAAAGACAAACATTTTTGGAAATTTGAAGTCCATTTTTCCTTTTTTTCTGGAATTTTAGCTAAATAATGAAAATGAAAATAAGTATAAAAAACCACCATATCTGTTTGTTTTGTTTTGATATTTGAAGAAACGGTAAAGGGGAGAGCATGTGCACTGTTTTCAATCACTGTTAGACTTTTCTCTGTAAACTTACAGTAAGTAACTGCCAGAAAAATACTGTAAACTTTTTTAATTACATTTTAATTCATTAATTTTATTAAATTTGATTTCTCATGCCTGTCTTTCAGTCTCAAGATGCTCAGCTGTTTATAGCAACGTTTACAGTAAAGTCCTGTAATTATAAATAAATAACCCTTTTTTTAAAGGTGCTATAGTCACTTTTTATCTTCCACATTGCATTGCAGTTTACAGTATAACTCAGTTGTGTATTGTATGTTTTTGTATTAATTCCATATGTGCATTTAATATTATCAATTATAAACAAAAATTAGTTTAAATGATTGTTAATTATTTTTAGGATTTTACAGGATATAAGTGTAAAATTTTACAATAAATTACTGTAAAAAAGATACGGATAAGAAGATACTTAGATTATTTTCAGGGTTTTAAGGGGTGTAAGTGTATTATTTTACAATAAATTAGTATAAAATATAATACAGTGATACAGATTTGAAGATGCTGTGATTGTTTACAGGACTTTACAGGATATAAACGTAATATTTCACAATAAATTCATATAAAAATTAAACCGTAACATACTGTGAAATTAATGTAACTAGTAATTTACTGCAAATGTACAGTAAAACATTTTATATTGTTCTGTACAGTTAAACAGCAGCATCAGACACCTGCCGGATAATAAAATCTGACATAAATAAATTAAAAATCTGTTTATAGAAACTCTGCATTAAAGTTAAACACCACAAAACAAAAAACATATGTTCTTTTCTCCAACATTTCAGTATTTTGAATAAAGCCTTTCGTACACATGTCCTGCACTGTTAATAATTAATTTCATGTGCATCATTTTATCCTCATGTTACTCTAAATTAAAGCCGGACTGGACGCTCGCTTCCTGCGCAGCTGCTGACACGATGTGAATATATACAAGTACACTGAGTACAAACAGCTGCACCGTTTATACAAAGTCAAATCTGCTGCACAAATGTCGCAAAAGTTTTTTTGTTTGTTTGTTTTTGCAGCAAATTTATGTTTATTTCTCCGTTTGGTGATGAAAGTGATTTTCAGAGAAATGCAGAGGATATTTCAGGGTGAGTCAGACGTGATGAGGATTTTGGGTTGCAGAGATGTGAACGTGTGGCAGCAGCACATGTGTCTCTGATGATCCTCATCTGATGTTATAACTTTGATTTCGCGCACTTTTACGCACGTGTCTGTGTCTCGCGGTGAACGTAAACAGCTCAGAAGGGTTTATAAACCGTGTTGGAGTCGCTTCCAGCTTTCGTTTGGACTGTAAAGATGCATCATTTATTGATTTTCACGCACGTGATGATGCAGAGAAGTTTGAGTGGAGGAGCCACCTATAGGAGCAGACTCCTCTGTGCTTCAGTGCCTCCTCCTCCTCCTCCTCCCTCCTTCCTCTTCTTCTGGGTCATCTTGCGCACAGGAGAGCCGCAGTCTCCAGCGAGCGGAGCGCACATTTAAGGCTCTAACGGCTGCGCGCGGAGAAGTGCAGTTTGCGCCACTTTCGCTCCAAACTCTCAATGGGACCCGACGACTGAATCCAGCAGCCTGCTACATCTCTAACCACCCGGAGCCATGGACTGTTGCGCATTTGGATCGGTGCGCCTGTTTCCCTCTGGATATTTACGCATCGCGTTGCTGTGGCTCGTGCAACTCGCAGCGCTCGCGCAACAGGGTAAGTTGAACTTTTTAAGTTATGGCTTAAAAAATGTGACTTCAAATGCTTCAAAAGCTGCTCTGAAGCAGATGGTTTTACGTACAAAACTCTTTTTTTCCTTCATGATTGGAGACAAAAGACAGATGCTGTCTGATGCAACCCAGAGTCTCGCGTTTCAGATGATTTTTTTAAAAATAAAATGCAAAAAAACAGATAAACTTGCCTGTTGGAAGCAGCGGATTCTGCAGAGCTGCGGGACTTGGCCTGTGTGGCTGCATTCCTGTCAGTCAGCAGGTCCAGAGGTTAGACGGACCTTCAGAGACACAGAGGAGACCACAGACAAGACAAAAACCAAGTCACACACAAAAGACAAAACAACTACAACAGAGATGTTACCACGAAATGAAACTCAAATTCAAATTATTGTGAACACAAATCTCGGGGCCCATAATCAGACAGGTTTCTGGATGATTCTCTAATTATCACTTCAACCAAAAAGTGGCTTAGGAAAGAAGAAGCTCTGAAGGTGTGAAATATTTATCACTCAGCACACTGGACTGAGTTACAGTCGGGAATAACTGAGGAAAAAGTGAAGTAAAAACTACAAAAAGAGAAATTAAAGTGAAACAAAATCTTGTAAAGTTACAGTAAACATATGACAATATTTCTCAGCAGGGATCCTAAACTTGCTTTGCTTGGGGGCCACTTTTACAAAAGGACAGGAGGCCAGGGGCCAAAAGCAGCAGCTCCAAACATGTTTCTAGGATTTTATTAAGTTTTCAGGATTTCAGGGAGTTTCTAGAAATTATGATGTTTTGAGGATTTTAGGCCAGTTCTTAGATTTTAGGACGTTTCTTGGACTTTTGAATATTTCTAGGATTTTTGGACATTTCTAGGATTTTAGGATGTTTCTCGGGCTTTAGGACGCTTCTAAGATTTTAGGACATTTCATCAGATTTTAGGACATTTCTTGGATTTTAGGACATTAGGGTCTTAGCTAGGACCTCTGTTGGGGGTGTGGAGGATCCTCCACTGACATTTTTTTAAATTAAAAAGCTCTATTTTGATGCTGTTTCGTGCACTCTGGCTCCTCATGTGAACTAAAAATACAAAAACAATTCCCAATGTGAATCACTTTATTTTTATTGTGGATTAGGAAATGGTTTGGGGGGCCAGATTTGGCCCTCGGATCATAATATGAGGATCACTAAAGTATTTACTTCTGCAGGCCTACTTTTGGTCAAATGAAAAAACTGCATGATGCCATGAAATAATACAGCAGCCTTTATGTTAACTGAAGTTTTGGCTCCAAAAAGCATCAAGATTTATGGTATTTGACTGTATTTTGTACGTTAATGTAAGAATTTGGCCACATTTTTACAGCAATAAATCAGAGTTGTTTGTGAAAACGTGTCTGTAATTGAAGATGTGACGACTCATCACGACATGAAACACGTCCTGCTCAAAATAAACAGCTTCCTTCTGTCCCTTTGCAGTCCCATCATGCCTTTCTCTTTCTGATATGAGCCTAAACTTGGAGCTGCTCTTATCTGAGTGTCTCTGTCAGTCCAACATGCCGTCCTGTCTTCCATCTTTGTCTCCAGTGTGTCCAACCACACATCAAAGCACACACTCGTAAACTCTGAGGCAGGCCGTCGTAAAAAGTAACGCTGAGGGTCCCCCTCACAGAGCGCCGGGACGAGAATAACAACAAGCGTCTCTGGGCCAAAACAAAGTCTGCTGCATCGGCTGTAACTCGAGGAGACGCAGTTGTCCGGTCGACAAAAACAAAAAGACAAACGCTGGATGTCGTCACTTTTATCGCTGTTGGGTTTTTTCTCCAAACTCTGCTCCTGAAAGCATAAAATCAAGCGTGTTAAGTGTTTTTGCTATAATAATGAGCGATAATGAGTCATGTAGACCTGATCCAGACCCGAGACCCTGTCTGCGCCGGTCCGGCTGTCGTTTCTGTTTTCGCGGTGAGTGACAGAGCCTCTGGGAAAAGGACCCGTAACCTCAGTTGTGTTAACACCACGCTCTCCCAAATTAATCTTCCTTCCTGAGAAACTGGAGAATTCCCCGCAGAGTCGCTGCACATCTGGGCTGCCGAGGGCCTCCCTCGCAGTGGGATCTCCTCCCCCCGGGGGGCCGCTTCATTAGCTCACCTCCCCCCAGCTCCCCTCCGGCTCTGTAAACCCATTAAGCTGCCAATTGGGACAGTTCAGCCAAAGTCTCGCCGACTGCCTCAAAAACCAGGTTGTTTGGACGACCTGTGACCTCGGATCTTGTCAGCGGAGCTTCCAGACGAGGCGTGCACCCAAATGTAAACAAAAGCGTTTGCTTTCAAGCGGCTGTCAACGTGAAGACCGGCCTGTAAGACCTCGTTTAGGCTCGGGATCAGCCCTAACTTCGCCCTGTCCATTCAAGGCTTTCAAGACCTCCTAAATACCCCAAACGTTTGTTTTCCTTTATGTGACTTTACTCAGCCGCCACAATCAAACACAGAAAAGTCGAAAGAACTTTGTTTTTGTTTAGGTCGGTTAAGAAACGACTCCGTAGACGACTTTGAGCCGTTTCCTCTGACAGATGTAGAGATTTTGAGAGTGTGCCAGTGTGGAAAACTACATGTTCTGCTCAAGTAATTCCCCCAGTTGTTTCAGCTCGCAGCTGCAGGCGGTGTTCAGAGGCCAGTCATGCGCCGTTGGCTTTAGCGTCCTTTCCCGGGGCGAGTTTAGAGAGGCGAGAGGCTCACAGGAATGTCTGTTGTTCTTAGTAATTTAGATAACCTCTGGGGGTGAAATGATCCTTCCTGCTCACCTCCTCGAGGCGCTCTGACAGTTTAAAGAGCGGACCGTAAACACAGGTCCTGTCACCTTTTCCAGACTAAAAAGTCTTTGCATTTCCTTTTGATCCTGAAGCTCCTTAAGCAAGAAATCAGTGATTTATGACAGTTACATGTATATAAAGACATCAGGGAAGGAAGTTAAAATGTCGATTTTTAACCAGATTTGAAACTTGGCTCGACTTCGGTTATATTGTGCTTCACTTAGACGCCTTTCACAAGCAGTTTAAGCTCTGAAACCAGAGAAAATTGCTCAGATTTCTTTCAAAAACAAAAAAAAAAGACAAAAAGCAACTTGGCAAGGAGTGTGCCACAAGTTGCAAGAAATTAGTAAAAGGTGACGAGAAAATTACAAAAAAAAGGGATGAATTATTACAAAATTATCACAAAACTAGGGTGAAGTGTCCAGAAACTATATTTATTATGAAAAATTGAGGATGTTTTAAAATTAAATTTTTCTAGCTTTTTTTCTTTTTTCTTTTAAATCTACTAATGTCTTGAAATTTGTCATGTCTTAACACGTTGACATTGACTTTTTTCCACAAGTTTTTGGAAGAAATCACACTAATTTGCTCAGGTTTTAAAGGGTTAAGAGTGTTTTTTCAAACTATTATTCCCAAGGCCAAGAAAAACCGTCCACACTCAAGTTCAAATACTGAGAGAAAATTTCTCAGCAAAGGACAGTCAGACTTTTGTTCGACGTTTCCCACGACGACATGAGCTGCTTTTGTTTTGTCTATCTTTGTCTCGTCTGTCCTCTCAGACGCGTCCTGTCCTCAACCAAACAGCAGGACTCGGTCAGAGATAAAGACATGACTCCGGGGTATAAATGTGATCATGGCCGCAGATTCTTCAGCTTTCATTTCCTCTGGAGCAGATTTTAGGCTGGAAAACCTTCAGAAAAGGCGAGCATCCAAAAAGATTAAAGCGGAAAATTACTTAAAGAGTTTAATCGCAGAGCCGCAACAACTCTCAGTGTCTGTTTCTCAGTCTGAATAATCTTTCTTTCCTAATATTTGTCTTAAAATGACCTTTAACCCTTTGAAACATGTCGCTCATAATGTCCTCCCGACTGCTGCACAGCTTTTGTCCTCTGGGGTCATCCTGACCCGCCCTGTTCTGACTGTTATTTACAGCATCTTGTAAAAATTGTCAGTCAGTCCTGTGTTAAAGCTTTAGTCTTATTTTAGTCCAACTCATTAGCACATTTTTCCCTTCATTTTGGA
This sequence comes from Plectropomus leopardus, assembly GCF_026936395.1. NCBI lineage: Eukaryota > Metazoa > Chordata > Actinopteri > Perciformes > Serranidae > Plectropomus > Plectropomus leopardus. The sequence goes on along the minus strand of NC_142199.1, from coordinate 2,283,465 downwards.
ATTTAGGGCCAACAGGCCTGTTTACGTAAGTATAAAAAACATACTTTGATGAATGTCCCACAAAATGCAACAAATGACTAGATTAGGATTTTTTAAAAAATCATAATTATATATTTACAATATTTTTTTATACAAACACTATCATTTTAAGCAGTTTTCAGGTAATGTCCTTGTTTTATCTATTTATTTATTCTTTTTTTTTCCCTTATATTTTCTAAATTTCAGGTAATTTTCATTTACACTGTAAAAAGAGAATCGTCAACCAACTTCAAATACTTACTTCAGTTAGTAACAGTAAATTATTACATTTTCTCGAGTTGATTTTCAAGCAGTTGTGTTAATCAACACTTGATGACTTTATGTGAAAATGTAATTTGTTAATGTGTCAATGATTGAAATAATTATTTCACACTGGTTAACAATTCTCTTGTTTTCAGTGTTTTTTAATATTTTTTAATGTCTGATTTCCTCTGTCTTTGCGCTTCACATGTCAGCTCCAGAGTGTTATCCAGGAGGTCATCGGATTTTGCGTAACCCCTATCGCAGCGTTGACTTTGACTCCACGGAGATCCAGAACACGGCCATCCAGGACCTGATCTGTGACCACTCGCTGTCTCCGGGCTGGTACAGATTCAAGATCAACAACAAGCCGGCGGAGATGCCAACCACCTGCGTGGAGGTGAGACACCAAAAGTGGCGGTTGTGTTTTCATCCTGTGTGTCTGACTGCTTCACTGTCAAAATCAGCAAATCAAAACTCTGCCAAAAAAAAAACATCCTCTCTGTCTGCGCAAACATCCAGCAGGTCGGTTTAATAAGCACCTCCAGTCCAGGTGAAACTGTAACACCCCCTCGGCTCCAGGTAATGACTGTTTCTGTTCACGTCCTCCTGCAGATGAACCGCTGCGGCACACAGGCTCCGGTGTGGCTGTCGCTGAAGGACGCCTCCCTGCCGCGGCCCGGCGAGGTCCGCCAGCTCTCCGCCTGCGCCACCTGGCAGTTCTTCCACGGCAGCGCCAAAGACTGCTGCCTCTTCCGCATCCCCATCACGGTGCGCAACTGCGGCGAGTTCCTGCTCTACCACCTGCAGCCCACGCAGGGGTGCATGGGATACTGCGCTAAAGGTGAGCATCCTCGACAGAATCTGAGGGACGGGTCGCCCCAAAATCAAGCATTTCTTTGAGGAAATGTGCAACCTTTGACCTTTACTAAAAGCACAAAACACTTGAGTAAGTGTTAAAAGGAAAGTACACTCCCAGAATCAAAAATATATATTTTTTTCCTGTTACATGAAGAGTACGACAGAGAATTAGGGCCATTTTAAAGAAAATTAATTTGATTTTTAAAATAAAGTCATAATATTATGAGAACATAAAAAGTAGTCATATTTTCAGAAAAAAGTAACACTATTATGAGAATAACCTATAATATTACAAAAATAAAGTCGTAGTTTTACGAGAAAAAGTCCCCTCATAACATGACAGCTTAATTCTCTTAAAATTATGACTTTTACAACTTCATTCTCATAATATTACTACTTTGTTTTCATGAAAATTACAACTTTTTCTTGCTAAATTGTTAATTTTCTCATTATGAACAGATGCTCATGGCCTTTCTCCCATGTTTTTGAAATTATTTGTACCAATCACCTCAGATTTCAAAGCTTTAAATACTTGTGAAAGGCGTCTGGGTTGATATTTGAGAGTTTAAAAAATCGGTTAAAGATATGTTTGTTTGTGCACTAAAATAACGAGAAGAAATCTGATGAATCGCTCGTTTCAGTCACTCCGGAGTTGGGACCCAGACTCTGCCCACCAGGTGAGGTCGAAGTCAACGGCCGATGCAAAGGTGAGACTTTCTGAGAATTTTGGCTTCTATTTAAACAATCTTAGTTTGGAAAAGTGGACTTTTGTTCCGAATTCAGGTTTTTATATGAATATCGGAGCCAATAAATCCTCCTCAGGGGATCATCGCTCAACTCCTTTGTGTTTTCAGCTGCCGTCCCGTCCTTGCCGTCCCGCCCGGTGATCACTCCAGAGCTCATCGGCCACAGCGTCCACCTGAGGTGCTCCTTCATCCCGCCGCCGTGGAACCAGCCGCTGGGCTTCCAGGTGGTCTGGGCCAGACACATCGGCCACAGCATGAAGGCCGAGATCAGGCAGGAATCCACGCTGAAGCCCTTCTCTCTGGTGGAGATGGATGGCGTTCACTTCAGGCTCGGAGAAACGGTAATTCCTGCCAGACCGTGCTGAAAGTTTTCAGGGCGCACATGTGGAAGGTCTGACCCCTCGAGTGGGCAACGTAAGCCATGGATCATGCTGACCTCTTTCTGCCCGGGCTCAGCCGCACAAAGCAAAGGCAGAGAGCATGTCATATCCCGTTAAGAGGAGGCAAGAGGAAGGCGGGGAAGGTAAATCAGTTGCAGGTTGGGAAAGCCTGGCTCCACATGCTTCCCATTTAAACCTCCTCATTCAGATCTTCACAGTGAAATTCCGGAGAAGTCAGTTTACATGCACAGATGCACACATATATGCGAGAAAGCCGTTTTCTCGAGAAACTCAAAGCTTACACAGCCGAGTGACGCGTTCATTTTGCTGTTTTCTTTAAATGCACAGATTGCACGTGTCCAGTTCAGTTCCTGTGTCCTGCTATAAACCCGAAACAATCTCATCCCGAGTCATCACAAATTGCTGCTTTGTCAGTATCCTCCTACCGCTGCTGTTGACGTTTTCCGATGCTGCAACCAATGCAGGGATGTCCACAAGAGCACGTGGTTAGGATTAGGCAACAAAAGTACATGGCAACCGATGCTGGCACGTAGGGCCGCCCTGTGAAAGCTTCGAATCATCAGTCAGAGACCGTCAGTTGACTGAGATTGCTTTAAGTCGAGTGGTCATTTTTTTCGAGCATTTCACTTCGGGGGATGTTCTGGTCCCCAGATTTTGCTGCAGAGTGAGCGTTCTTGACTTTCACGGCACTATTTGGTCCGTGACAAACACAGAGGCAACAGGTGCCAAAACGGGACGAATCAGCACAATTTTCACGATCCAGAAGACTTTAGGTGAGGCAAAGCATTTGATTAGTCGTTTCTTCGTCTCTGCAAAAGGTCGTCCTCGTGTATCAAGACCGCTAGTCACTTTTCAGGAGGGAGGAGAGGAAGTGCATCTTGCATTCAGCTGCGGTTGTCCCTGTTTAGACTGAACCAGATAACTGATATGCAAGAGTCTTGTGGTGCTGACCAAGAAGCAAAAGAGCTGAAGGCGTTTGTGAGACGTTGTTTTGTCGGGTGGAATTGAGGCAGTTTCCTCAGTCGTTGGACACTTTTTGGTTGCTGCCTAATGGACAGGGACGTGCCAATCAAATTTTTTATGTCTTTGCACCGATGATTGCTGTGGCAAGAGGCATTTTCAAATCATCCACACGTCCATCCTGTTCTCATTAACGTGATATCTCAAAAACACCTTGAGGAAATGTATTCAAATTTGGCACAAACGTCCACTTGGACTCAGAGAAGAAATGATTCTATGTTGGTAGTCATAGGTCAAAGGTCTCTGTGACTTTGTGTCATTGTTGTGAACGTGGTATTTCAAGAAAACCTTGAGGGATTTTTTTCAAATATGGCACAAACATCCACTTTAAGTCAAGGATGAATTGTTTAGATTTTGGTGGTCAAAGGTCAAAGGTCAAGGACCTTACATCCGCCTCATTCTCGTGACTGTGATATTTCAAGAGGGTAAGAAGGCCTTGAGTGACTTTAATCAAATTTGACACAAACGTCCACTTTGAGTCAAGGGCGATCTGATTAAAGTTTGGTGTTTTTTAATATTTTTCCTGCATTTGGAGAAATAATTGTCGTAATAAAACTTCTTTCCAGCTTGTCGACACGCTGCTGCACAGCCTCAGCGCTGACGGCTCTCATTTCCTGGAGAAATTATCTCTTGCCAGGAAACATTAAGCTATTAGATTTTCACTGTGATGCTATTTGAAAGTGAGGTGATGTCACTTTGACTGCTCGCCCTCGTACAGCTGTGGACCATTGTGCTCACTGTCCATATTTGGACACCAGAGTTGTGTCTGGAACATGTTGCAGCGAGCTGGGCTCAGTCACACAGCCTTTCTTAAACACATGTTGATGTAAAATCTTTGTCGGGTCAAAGGTCGTTTTTCCTTTTGAGTAGAATTTAAGATCTTTAAGTGGATCAGAGGAGCGCTGCACTGAGCCACATAAGGAAATTTTTAGATTCAGGTTTGTTTTTTAAGGGATCAAACTCTCATAGAGGGATTAAAACTGTAACGTAACTTTTATCTTATTCTTCTCTTACAAACGTGTTATTTTATGGATTAAATCATTGATGAATTTAAAGCCAACGGGCCAAATCTGGTTCCCAATAGGGTGTCGGTTACCCTCCCAACTATTTTCTAAGTCATAAGAAAAATAAAGTGATTCACACTGGGAATTGTTTTTGTACTTTCAGTATAGATAAGGTGCCAGAGTGCGTAAAACAGCATCAAAATATAGTTTGTTTATCAAAAAAAGTGCCAGTGGAGGATCCTCCGCACCGTCTGACAGAGGTCCTAACTAAGACCCTAATGTCCGAGAAACTATGAAACTTCCTAAAATCCTACACATGTTCTTCAATCTGAGAAATATCCTAGAATCAAAAAAAATGTCCTAAAAACCCAGAAATGTCCTAAAATCTGAGAAATATCCTAAAATCCAAAAAATGTCCTCAAATCCTACAAATAAAATGAAATTATATAATCCGAAAAAGGGGCTAAAATCCTAGAAATGTCCTAAATTCCTAAAAAATGTGTGTGGGTCTGCTGGAACTGCCAGTTGGCCCCTGTCATTTTTTCAAAAGTGGCCCTCGAGCAAAGCAAGTTGAGTGTCCCTGGATGAAGACAAGTGTCGTGTTTTTCTTGCAGTTCTCCTGCAGCGTCTTGACCTTCAGAGCCAACCTCAGCCACAGCAGATCCTCTCCCAAAGAAAGTGAAGGTTTCTTCGCTGGGCTGAAGGTAAACGTCCTCGTCTCGTGTTTTAACGCTAACATACGGAGCACTTGAGAGCCATTCTGTCAAACTCACCTAACAAACAAACAAACAAACAAACTCACCTCTTCGTCGCCTCTGTCTCCTCAGTTTTCTCCAGAATCGCTCCACGTTGCAGAAAACAGCAAAGAGCACGAGGTGACCGTGCACAGCACGGTGCCCATCTCCTGCAACGGCGTCGACCACGGCCACCAGTGCGGAGTCCCTCTGGCTCTGAGTGTGCACGACCCAGGTCAGACCTGCAGGAAACAGGAGATAACGTTTCGTATATTTCAAAATATTCATCTTGTTAAGAGACAGAAAATCTTACATTTAGCATGAGCCTGCAGCAACCACAACAGCTGACCAAACACCCCGTTCTCTCTGCCCTAATGTCCCTTTAATTGGGAAAATATTTTCAAATTTATGACCAAAACACATAAGAGACCCCATAAGAGACTATTGAGCTTCTTATTTATAGGATCTTTTAATCCTTTGAAATCTGGAGAAAACATCACTGTCCTTGTGCTGATGTCAGATGCCTTTTACAAGTATCTAAACCTTTGAATCCTGAGCAAAATTATAATTAAAAACATGTGGTAACAAGTTACAAGTCACAAATTACAAGACATTAGTAGATTTAGAAAATTATTTTAATAAATAAATTAAATTAAAAATTGAAAATAAAAAAGCTCAGGAAAAACTATATTCATAATAACCATAATTGCATATGTAAAATAGTTATAAAATCATTATCATTTTTTAACACTTTTTCCATGTCAACCTTTTTAAAAAATGTATCAAAATTATTTTTTCCTATTATTATTATTTTTTATTTATTCTTTACAAATTTTCCTTGTACTTTTTACTATTTTTTTGCTAATATTTGGTTCAATTCTTCATTTATTGCTAGTTTCCTTTTTCCCGTGTTTTTGAGAGAAATTAGGTCGATTTGTCCAGATTTCAAAGGGTTAAAAGGAATTATCATTGCTGAAAGATGCAAACATCATCACAAGTATCTTCGATAAGATCAGAGACGACTCCAGCCGGCGACCAACACAACAGCTATTTCGTGTCTGCAGCTCCTCTGTTCTGCTCCGACTTGCCCTGCTCATCAGCACATGAAAGCCGGCGCAGGAGGACGTTATTACAGCTGTGCGGGCAGCTGCGCGCCGTCCGTTGACACTAACTCACTGCTGTGTTGACATCCACAGACAGCCTCGGACATGAGGCCCCAAACGTGGCGCTGTCCGCCTGCCAGGTGGAGCTGCGGCCTCACGCCTGCAGCGAAGGAAGCTGCGGACGGGCGAGCTTTTTTGTCAGCGCCGTCACCGATTTCACGCGCGACGGGAATCGGCCGAGTCTGGTCGGTGTTCTGCCCGCAGCCAGCGCGCCACGACTCTGGAGAAGCTACGCCCCAACGTCTCTGAAAGTGAGTTCGACAACCAAACGTCTAAACCACAATTCTGGTGAAAAACGGATTAAAGTCATTTTTATTGTGCACGCAGAGGTTGCTACGATTCATGAAAATTCAGTTTAAAGATTGCAAATTATTGCAAAAGCTGCCCGCTTCAAGAGATCCTTCAAAGTTTTCCAGGTGTTCTGGAAAAAAGTAATTCATGAGATTATTCCAGGAATCTTTAAGGCTTTTTCACTGGTCATTGAGGGATCCTTGAACGGGTGTTGGTGGACCGCAGTAAGATCAGGAGCAGGAGGTTCCCAGCATCCTTGAGGTTTCTGATGAGGGTCCTGGAAATCTAGAGAGTTTCAGAGGAAACTGGAATTTGGAAAATGCAAGTTTTATGTCATGGCTTCTTGTGAACCTTGACAAAGTTTTGATAGTTTTCCTGGTTTTTGTAGAATCAGATCCATTTTGGGTGTTTCAGCAGTTATTTTGTTGCTGCAGAGCTTGCAGGAACGATTGCACCTGGAGAAACGCAAATTGTTGCAAAACCTGTTTTTAGTTGTCCTTGAGAACCTTCAAAAGATCCTTGAGGGTTTTCCAGGGGTTCACAAATGTTCGAGTCATTCTTGAGGCTGTTCTAGGGATCTTTAATGTTAGTTTTCAGGCCAGTTTTTTTGGACTTTGCAGGACAGTTAATGCCAAGTTTCTTTTTTCTCTTTTTCCACATTTTTCAAAGTAATCAAACCAAAAAAACATCTGAACGCAGCACAAGAAAAACTGATGTCGCTCCAGGTTTCAGAGGGTTAACAGGGCGCAAGGATCCAAAACTAAACAAAGAATAAAGTAACTGATATATTTATCTTAGTATTACTTTAATTAAAAAGACGGCTGTAATTACAGGTGTCTCTGTTACACTGTTTACATGTACACACTGTGAAACGGCGCTCGATGAATCTGGAAGAGACGGCGGGCGTTTTTGGACAAAAGTGAGCCTGTTTGATGGGTTGACATCATGTTTGAAGAGCGTTGTTTTAACGTGGTCATTAGTTTCGCTCTCGCAAGCTTTTAGGTGATGTAAGACACGACGTCAGGCCTCCAGACACCGTGTCTGTGTGCGCCCTGAAGAGAGACGCTTTCCCGTCTGCATTTAGTGAAAAAAAACATGAAAGCCAGAGGTCAGAGGGTCACCGCGTGGAGTCCTCCTTATCTTTGTCCTCCTGACGTCTGCCCCTCAGGTCACGGTCCAGGACGTCCCCACCTCCATGTGCTACTCCCTGACTGACCCACATGTCATTACTCTGGACGGCAGGTAATTCGCCGTTTAGTCCGTTTTTATCAGGCGTTAAATTGTGTTTTGAGTTTCAGTTTGACTTTTTTGCATTTCTGTATTTCTGCTTTTCAGGCGTTATGAAAACCACCAAACCGGCACTTTTGTCCTTTACCGGAGCCTCGTCAGGGAGTTCGAGGTCCACTCTCGCCAGTGGGACTGCGGCAGCCGGCACTACGCCGTGGCCTGCAACTGCGGCGTCGCGGTGCGAGAAGGAAACGAAGTTGCCGTCTTCGACATGTGCAACGGCCAGCCGCAGGAAACCAGGCCGCAGCTCGCCCTGAAGAACGCCGCTGACAGGGAGGGCGGCGGCGTCAGGGTGCTGGAGTCCCACCAGGGGAAGAAGGTCACCGTAGGTATCCGAACATTTTGGTGCAGATTCGTTTGGGAAATCACGAGGAGTGTTTCCATTGTGGGAGCTCGCGGTAAAACCGAGGAGGCGGAAACATCTTCCTCTGTTGGCTTTTATGCTGCGTTCATGCGAATGTCAGAGGGAGTTTCTGATTTGGGAAGTTCGTCCTCTGACTTTGTTTGTGTTTGTTTTATTTGGTTTCGGAAAAACTACATTTTAATGCTGAGAGCGTTTAAACAAGAAGATGATTGATATGTATTAAACCACGAAAATACAGCTTAAAAATGGCTTTACCTGACTTGTTATCAGGGTTTATGTTTAAAAAAATAATGTTTCTAACTAATGTAGGTCACTCTACATGGACAGCAGCTAACATGAATATCATACTACACTTTACATTTGAGCCAAAATTGATATTTAATACGTGAATTAGTAAAAAAGGTTCTTTTCATTGACCAAACAAAGACTTTTGACAGCCGTGTTTATGCATGACTTCAAGTTAGCGACTCGTTTTATAAAATTATCTCTGAGTTGTCGAGTTGTTTTAACGAAATGAAATTTTGTATATTTCATTTCATTTTAATTATTTCATTAGCATTTTCAGCGTCATCACAAGTTAGTCCAACGATGAACCAGAGGTGAAAAAAAGGGACATTTAAAATAAAAAATAAGTAATAATGAATAAACTAAGATAAAACAAAATAATAAAAAATGTGAAAAATAAAAATAAATAAATAAATAAATAAAAATTTATGAAAGAGGACGTCCATGTGAATTTTCCCAGTTGAAAAATTCAGATTATTCTGACCTCACATGAACTGCAGCATAAAAACCCGCAGAGGAAGAATAATGATTCAATCATGAGCGAAACTGTCGCAGAATGATTACGTCCAGTGGGTCCTACCGGGGATTTAAAGTACTTAAGTACACAGTATTCACAGTGTACTTTATGAAAGTGTACTAACAAAAGTATTTGGATTCTAATATGTAAGAGAAAATAGAAAATTTGGGGGGAAAATGGTATCGGTCAGGTTCATGTTTGACCTTTTATGTGCAGATTTGTTCGGGAAATCATGACTGCCGGCTGCATGAAGGATGTTGACTTTCATAACATCCATCAAATTAATTTTCTCGAGAATTGGCAGCTCTGTCAGGTTTTAAATGTTCAGCCGTCGCTGCGTGAGGAGGTTGTTAACGAGCTGCTGGATGTGACTCTCCTCTCGTAGTTGATCTTTCCCTCCGGGGCCTTTGTTAGGGCCGATGTTGGCGATTGGGGGATGAGTCTGTCCGTACGGGCGCCGAGCGTTGACTTCAGCAACACGCGGGGCCTCTGCGGCACCTTCGACCGCAACGGCAACAACGACTTCCTCGGCTCTGACGGCGTCTCCTACGGGCCTGATGACCTGCATCGCTTCATAGAGGACTGGAGGTCAGTCTTCGCCAAAAAAATATTAATATAAATTCTGTTTGTTTTGGCTTGTTATGGCGTATTAGTGCCACTGTAGATTTAAAAAACAACAATAACAAAAAAAACCCCAAAAAAACAGTGGGCAATATTCTTAGAAAAAATTCAGTTGATCACATTTTATTTTTTACACGGAAACCACTGCACTACTTTTTTTCTCAGAAATTTGTGGATTTTTTTCTCACAAATTTGCAAATTCAAAAGCTCACTTACAACTTAGAAATTTGTGACTTTATAAACTAAGAAAATATCTGACTTTTTTCTCAGAAATTTGTGAATTATTTTCTCTTTTTTTGCAAATTTGCAACACTAATCTCGTAAATCTTGGAAAGAGTTTTCTCAGAATATTGCGCTCTATTTTTCATTTATTTTGTAAAATCTACAATGGCTCTGATACGCTGTGGTAGAAGTGGTAAATTTTCAGAGCGATTTGTTTCCTTTTCGTCTGTGTGCGTGGTAGGATAGCTCCCGGGGAGAGTTTATTCGACAAGACGCCTCCTGGCGCGACTCAAGAGGTCAGGAGGCCTTTCTGCCAGTGCCAGAAAGGATACAGCACCTCCCATCACGCCGGCAGAGGGATGAGGAACCTGTACAATCCGTCCGCTCACTCCGACTGCATTGCGTACAATAATGTGGATTACACATCTGTGTTCCCGTCTATGGACACAACAGTGGAGTACATCAAGAGTCCAGAGCGGGAGGAGGGCATCCTGGATTTGTCTGCGTTTAGCAGTCATCCTCTGGAGCGGAGGCGCCTTCGGTTTCACGCAGAGAACAAACAAAACAGTGACCTTGACGGTGAGTTCGGGGAGGATTTTCTTTTTTCCACCGAAAGGCAGAGGAGACAGGCGTTGTTTGAATTCAAGCCCGTCTTTACTGCTCAGAGCCTCAGCCAGGCCGATCTGGAGAACTTTGCCTACTTCTTCCCAGAGGATCATTTAGCGGAAGCGCGTCCGGAGGTGCAGCCCCGGTGGCCCACGCCAAGCGGCCTGACTTCGGCCAAAGCTCTGGAGGTGTGCCAGATCGCTTTGGCTAACTCAACCGTGGGCGCGGTGTGCAGAGGGCTGCTGGGACGCCGGTTGGACGAGGCCGTGGATCTCTGCATGCTGGACCTGCAGCTCAAAGACGACCTGGGCTGGGAGGAGGCGCTGCTGCCGTACCTGGAGAACGAGTGCGAGAGGAGGCTGTTGGAAAACCGCACCCAGAGAGCGTTGGAGGTGGCGGGTCCGCCAGGAGCGTCCAGGGAGGTGGTGACAGCGCTGCGCTGCCCGAACTTCTGCAACGGCAACGGAGAGTGTACGGAGTGGGGCTGCCAGTGTGATCCGAGCCACAGCTTCTACGACTGCAGCCTGGCCATCAGTGAGTATCCGCAGACTGCTGCTCCAATCCTTAATTGGATACCAGGTCAACAATTATGTTAACCCTTAAGCGCCGTGATCAACATCAGTGTCCTGTGCTGCATTCAGACGCCTTTCACGAGCATGAAAGCTCTAAAAACCTGAGAAAACTGGTTTGAGTTCTTCCAAAAACAAGGAAAAAAACATGATGAGCAAAAATGTCCAGAAAACTATATTTATAATTCAAGTAATATATATTTTTTTAACTTTTTCTTTTTCCTTATTTTCATGTAATTTTGTTGTAACTTTTTACTTTTTTTGTGTTTATTTTTAAGTAATTTTATTGTAACTTTTTACTAATTTCTTGTTAATTTTTTTTTTTTTTTTTTTTAAACTTTTTTCCCATGAGCTTGTCTTCTAAAATTTTACTAATTTCTTGTTGATGTTTTTTGCTTATTATCAGGTAATTTTTATGTAACTTCTTACTGATTTCTCGCTGATATTTTTTGCTTATTTTTGAGTAATTTTTTTGCAACTTTTTACTAATTTCTTGATCATTTTTGGGGCCTTTCTTGTTAAGTTGCTCAGAGCCTTCTTTCCATTTTCTTTGAAAAAAAAGTTTTAAATGGTTAATCTACGCAGCCTTACTAAAGTATACATCTGCAGAATTAAATCTGGATTAATTTCTGCTGAAATAGCTGATATTCTCTCTTTAGACTGACTTTTAATGTGTTCGTAAACGGACAATAAACTCTCCTCTGATAGGCCAGCCGATAGAGATAACAGATTTGGAGAACGGTGGACTGTGTGACATCCGAGCCTTCAACTGTCGCAACATTCGAGTCTTCGGCCTCGGCTTCATCGACTCTCCTGACCTCAGCTGCCACGCCACCAGACTGAAGGTGAGGAAAGCCAGCGTCACTGAATGCCCTGAAGATGTTTTCACAATATTTCCTCTGAACTGTGTTGATCTGCGTCCTCAGTACATGAACGGAGTTTGGGTCCCGGGGGAAAAACAAAGAACGAAAGCCACGTTCCTCAGCTCCAAGGCTTTAGACTGTGCTGTGCCGTCTCTTAGCAACACGGCCGTCAACACAGAAGACTTCATGATGGACGATAAACCGTACGCGCGCTGGGAGATTAAGGTAACGTCTCAGATCTTTTCCTGTTTGTTGGTTGGTGGCGGTTTAGCCAGAAGCTTTTTTTTTCCAGTGTCAACTCCTTTCTTTCCGTTCCCAGATCACTAATGACGGCTCCCAGTACAGTCAGGCCAAAGTGCTGACCATCTACGACGGCGTTTGTCAGGTCTGCGAGGCGTCGCGCACAGGACTCTGTAAGTTAAAGGTAACTTGGATACAAAAACGAATTGTTTTGGTTTTTTTTTAATGCAGCCTGGACTCAAAGATGAACTGTCAATGTGACCTTACATCCATCGTGAACACGATATCTGACCAAACATCGTGAGGGAATTTCTTTAAATTTGGCACAAACATCCACTTTGAGTCAAAGATGAATTGATCAAAATTTGTAAAAGTCAAGGTTACTGTGACCTTACATCTGTGTCATTCTTGTTAACACGATATCTTAAGAACACCTTGAGGCAATTTCTTCAAATTTGGCGCAAACATCCACTTTGAGTCAAGGATGAATTGATTAGATTTAGGTTGTCAAAGGTCAAAATCTCTGTGTCCTTGTGTCTCTCTAATTCCCGTTAATGTGATATCTCAAAAGCACCTTGAGGGAGTTTCTTCAAATTCGGCACAAACGTCCATTTGGTCTCATTGATGAACTGCTTTGATTTAGGTGGGCAAAAGTCCAAAGTCAGGATCACTGTGACCTTGTCTGTCTTATTCCCGTGTCTCAAGAACGCCTTGAGGATTTTTTCCTTTTTAAATTCGGCACAAACGTCCACTCGGACTCAACGATGAATTGATTTGAAACTGGTAGTCCAAGGTCCAGGTCACTGTTATCTTGCCTCTGTCTCATTATCGTGAACAAAATATCAGACGAACGCTTTCAGGGATTACAATGTGGTGCTCAAAGATCAAAGTTCAGGTTCACCTTCTCCACATGAAAATCTTTACATCTTATATTTTATGTCGTATTATCAAAATTCAAGGCCAAATTATTTTCCTTCGTGTGCCAGACATTACGGGTCCATAAAACCGTGGAAATTTTAGTGCCTCCATCCTGATCAATAACACCGACTACAAAACATAAGAAATAAATACCCGAAAACTAAATCTAATATAATTTGTCAAAAGAAACCAACAAATTGTTGGTAGGTTTATCAACTCCTCGCTTTTTTAGGAAGGAAAGTCGTCATTCATGCGATTGCAGCAGGTCACTCCTTGATCAAACTTGGGCTCTCCAGTGTTTGTTTATTTGTTTAAGCCGAACAGATTTAGGAGACAGATGTGACTCAGTCAGCGTTAAGTGGTAAAGTGAGTTGAAGCGTTTTATACGCTCCGCTCTGCGTTCTGAACAACTCGCTGTTGGTCGAATGACTAAACCAGAGACAGAGTGATTCGTCCAAACATGCAGCAGCTGGCTTTTTAAAAACCCAACAAAAGGTGGCGAGGGGGCCGTGTTGTTACTGGAACTGCTTTTTATGGGAACGGAGACGGGACAACACGTAACCCCACAAACAACCCCGAGTGAAAACATGCAGACGGACACGCGTGTGCTCGCCAAAGCTGAACTAAATTGAATTAACTGAAGCAGAGACGGAGCCGACGATGTGCATTTCAGAGCTGATTTCCTGCTGCGCACCCGGTTTCTCCGGAGGAAACCACAAAACAAACAGCTTGAAAAAAAAGTTTTATAAAGCTGTGGTTTCCGGAAGCTGCCTCAGCATTTTGGAAACAACGTTGTAAATACGAAAACACAAACAAACCTTTTTATCTTTGCTGTGTGGTTGCCAGGAGAGGACGTGTAACATCGACGGGATGTGTTTTGCAGAGGGAGACTCCAATCCCAGCAGCCCCTGCCTCCTCTGTGACCCGGACACCTCCAAATTCACCTGGTCTGTAAATCAAGGTACAAACAACTTATTCTGATCACCACATTTGTCCTCACTGAGTCACAATATTTGAGTCATGCACGTCAAAAAACGGTGTTTCAGTTTGCTAATACTTTCTATTTTGAGCGCTCAAGTGCGTTAACCCTTTGAAACCTGGTTTGACATCAGTTTTTTTGCTGCGTTCAGCCGTCTGTTACAAACTATTTGACCCTTTGAGAATTGAAAATTGGTTTGATTTATTTGAAAAATCATGGGGCAAAAGTATTGACCAATTTGGCAAAAAAGTGTCCCAAAATTAGTAAAAGGTGACAAGAATTAAAAACTATATTTTAAAAAAGACGAGGGAAAAATGTGCCGCTGCAATGTGCATAATTACTACATTTTATTATTTTGGACGTCATACAGATGTCTTTTCTGGACATCATACAGATGTCTTTTCTGGACGTCATACAGATGTCTCCTCTGGACGTCATACAGATGTCTCCTCTGGATGTCGTTTAGATGTCTTTTCTGGACACTTGCAGGAAATTTCGTATACTGTTTTTGGGACCTTTATTACATTTTTGGGATTATTACATTAAAAGCTACAGATTTGTGTTGCGTTTGTGTTTATTATGTTTGTGGGCTGTTAAAAAGCTTGTGGTTGTTGCACGTCCCCTTCAGGAAAAACGTTGGGGACACTGTCTCAGACCTCCAGGACATGTTTTTGACTCCGCTTGTATCCCACTAATGATGGATAACAGTGAAAACAGCATTTATCCTCCTGCATTAGTGCCGCGGCTGTCATGGTAGCTGTCCAACTGTGGTCCTGTTTGTCCCCATTAGCAGATCAAAGGAGCGGAGGTTTAAGTTTCCCAGCATGCCCTGACCTGTCGCTTAACCACTCTGAGACAGAAGGACGAGGGCAAATCCCAGGGTTGATTTCTACAGCTGCACAGACCGACAACCATCCTTACCAACAGCCAACAAAACGCAAACAGGCGTAACCGTGGAGCACCGCAATAAATGATCCGTTTAGATTTATTTAGGATTCTCACTGCGGCGCCACATGTTTTTCCAGCTGGTCAGATTAAGAATTCATTAAAAGAAATAACCTTATTAATCAGTTTCTTGACATATCCCAGCTAGAACATAACGTTTAAATAACATAACGTTCCTCACAAGTTCCTGTAATGTTGCAGGAGAAACGTTTTGACTATAATGTTCACACAATGTTTACACTGCAAAAACTAAGATTAAATATCTCAAATCAAGGCAATACACGCTTATTTTTGGGCCAATTTTATGACTTCTTTAAGCTGTTTTGTGTAACTGTGCTGCTTTTAAGATACAATTTCCAAACATAAAACCTTATTCTAAGACAACGGAACGAGCATTTGCTAAATTAATCTTAATATTGAGGAAATAACTCTTAAATCTTGTTTTTAGCCTGGCCGCACTAGTTTTCAGGTATTTTTACTTGTTACAAAAAACTGTGAAATTTTCCTGTTTTGTTGGCAGATAATTTTGCTAATTTTAAGTAATATTTTTTCTTATTTTTATTGTTTTATTGCTTCTTTTTGCAGTGATATAATGGTGAACTTACTTTATTCCCACGTTTTTTTCCTCGTGTCTCTTCAGTCAACGAGCTGCCGACCTTTCACCAGCCTCGCAGCGCCCTGCGGACGTTTGCCGGGGAGAACTTTGTCTTCCAGTTCGCGGCCTCAGACCCTGAAGGCTCGGCGCTCCTCTTCCAGCTCGAGGAGGGGCCGAAGGGCGCCGTCCTCTCCCCCGCCGGCCTCCTGATCTGGAGGGTGCCGTCTCTTTTTGGGGGGGAGAGTCGCTCTGTTCGCTTCACGCTGTCGGACGAGTGCAACGCCCAGAGCACCTTCACCGTGGAGGTAAAAGATGGAGAAAATAGATACGGACAATCAGATAGTTAAATATTACAAATCTAATCTAAAAAACCTTTCCCGTGTTAATGCAGATTGACGTGGTGCCGTGTGGGTGTCAGAACGGAGGTACGTGCGTGACGGATGTGAATTTCCCCGCCGGCAGTGGGAAGTACCTGTGCGTGTGTCCTGAGGGGACGCAGGGCGACCTCTGCGATGAGGACGTGGACGAATGTCTGTCCGCTCCGTGCGCAGTCGGCAGGTGCATCAACGCAGCCAGCGGGTACAGATGCGAATGTCCTGCAGGGCTGAGAGGTAACAAGTTGATCAAAGTCATTGAAATTTATCACAAATCACAAAAAAGTAGAACCTTTGATCCTTAAATATCACAAAAAGCAGGTTCTGTGGAGCCCGTCTGGCCTCGTGTTTGAGGATCAGTGTGTCCGTTACAGTCTATCAGCGCAGAAACACTTTGCTGTGTGCTCGTCAGGTGTAACGTGTCTGGAAGATATCAACGAGTGTGAAAGGAAGCCGTGTTTCCCAGGAGTCCAGTGCATCAACAGCTTTGGCTCCTACGGCTGCGGACCATGCCCCAGTGGCATGCTGGGAAATGGGACAACATGCACAGGTAAGTGTGCGCACACTGTGCATGTGTTTGGTGCATTTTTCATTCTTCATTTTTTGATCATTTCAGCTGGGTTCATCCATATGGCATAAAGGTTGACATTTTCACTTCAGCTCCTACAATAAGTCTGAAATACACAGTGGAAGCCAAACTGTTACAAAAAAATGCTCCATTGACACCTATTCAAACTGACATTTTTCATCCCACAGCCATCAGAGCAGAAAAACAGGACTGTATTATTTCTGGGTGTCATTCTCGGCTTTTTCTCGTCATTTTCTTCTAACTTCTTCCAGTGTTTTTGAAAGAAATCAAGCCAAAATGCTCAGGTTTCAAAGGGTTAAACAGCAGCAGTACACACATACTGTGTTACTGTGTCTTGTCAAAAAAGGTTTTTATTCAGTGTGAAGTTTGTGCATTCATGAGACCTGACGGCCAAAGAGCCTCAAATAAAGACTGATTGTTACAACGCGTGATCAAAAGGAGAACATTTATTCTCCTGACGTTTCTGGGATGTTAGAAACAAAACAGATGTCAGCTGGCTTTTAAAATTTGTTAAAAAGTTGAGATATTTCAAATGAAGTCAGTAAAATGATGATTTTTTCTCTAATGGGATTTCTGACAGAGCACGCATACCTGCATGCACAAAACCTGCAAAAAAACAGATTCTGATTCTGGCAGGAGACCCCTTATCCACAGTGACGTCGAAAATCTGGATCTCATTCACGGGAATAACACGAGTTCATCAGATACTGCTGCTCTGAAAACGTTCCTGCACAACCCAGAAAATCTAAAAGCAACTGCTGCAAACAGGATATTTCTGCTGTCGCTTTGGGTAAGAGCGTCGGCTAACTGAATTTGTCCGTCGCGTCTCAGAGGAACCCTCAGCGAGGATCCAGCGCTGAGTGGAAACCAGATGGCCGACGGCGGCTGATCTCGCCGCCGTGTGTGAGCGCGGCTGCTTTCAGCCAATCGCTCAGTCGTGTTTGTGTGCGTGTGAATGCACACAGTAAACACTAATAGCTGCAAAACTAAATTATACATCTGATAATTATAAAGCTAATGCCTCCAGCTGCTACACAGTTAACCCTTTGATACCTGGCTATCAGTTTTCTCTGCATTCAGGTTCACATGCATTTAATCCTTTCTTTTGAAAACACGACTAAAAAGGCAATAAGAAACTTAAATAAGAAATGTCCCACAATTTGCAAGAAATTAGGAAATTTGATTGCAATTTAAAAGTATTGCACTTTATTATCTGTTCCTCTTTTTGACTGTTGCTCATTGTCTTTTCATTATGTCTGTTTTATTTTGTTGTTACTTATTTTATTTGCACACTGGTGAAATGAAATGACCTGAAAATTAGAAGAAAAGAAATAAAAAAGTCAATATTCAGGTGTAAAATTAGGGATAAATGTCCAGATAACTATTACAATAATTATTACATCGTTAGTTTTTTATCTATAATTTTTTTGTTGCCCTTTTTTGTTTTGTTTTTATTCTTTTTTCTTTTTCTCTCCCTCAACATAACCAAGGTTTTTGTGCCTAAACGTGAGCACAGCTTCAGCACAGAGCTGGACTTGGAACGTGTGTATTTAAAGTTAATGGCTGTAAAACAAACCTGGGCTGAGTTTGCGTTTACTGGGACTATCGACAGTAAAGGTCAAGTGCGTTTTGGCTTTCTCGTAATTGCATCGTTGTCCTTTGAGTACTCAGAAAGCCTCAGGCTAAAAATCAAACCGAGGTGTACGTTACAAGACATTATCGGCCCTAATGGAACATTTGACTCGCAGCAAAGCACGCGGCGTGAACGCATTGTGTGTCATTTTTATGAAACGTGGTAAAAGTACACACACGAGGACAGATACTTGGATTTCCTCATCGTCTGTTGTCCCACTGCTTCAGTCCTCTTATCTGCTCCAGCTAAGGGACTCTGGTTTGACTTATTTGACCTCCTTGTTCCTCCAGTTTATTGCAAAACTTCGTGTCGTCCCCTGTTCACATCAATTCTGCGCTCGAAAGAGTCTAAGCAAAATCCCAGAGATGTAAACTGAACAGATTTAAATTTGTTTTTACTCCTTTTAAAGACATGATGAAACTAGATTCAGGAGGAACGGACAAAGCAAAGCATGTGCTAATTAACACAAAACTACGTGGCAATAAACAATACAAATCTCTCCAAAATACAAAATACAAATAGTGCTGAAGTTGTTTCCTTTTGATCATAACACGTATTTCAGATGTAAAATATCATCTGACGTTTGATAAATCAACCAGATGGAAGTAAAATTAGCTCTGAAAATGTTCAGATGAGAAATATCAAGTCAGAAGAGTCACCACTAAGAAGTTTTAATAGATTTAAGGAAGAAAAGTTGGCCGAGCTAACGCAGAACAAATCAGAGTCAGGTTTGTTTGACTTGCTGCCATGTCTGCAGCCCGCCGACGCCGATCGCCGCGTGTTTCCTGGCTTGTAAATGTGGTGATATGATGTGAGTGGTAATCGTGCCTCGTTGAGATCTTAACAGAAACCGGCTCCGCGGTCTCGTCTCTTGCTGAGCGACTGTCTTATTAACCCTCTGAAACCTGAGGAAAAGGTTTGATTTATTTGAAAAAAAAAAAGCCTAAAAAAGGCAATTACCATCCTGGCAAGAAATGTCCTACAAACTTCATTAATCAGTAAAATGTGAGAAGAAAATGACATTAAAATAAGTAATAAAATGGAGTCGGGGGAGTAAAAAAATATTTTTAAAAAACTTAGAAAAATGTCCACAAAACATATTCATGATAACATTTTTTAAATAATTTTAATTTGAGAATTCTGTTTCAGAAAAAAAAATACATTTATTTATTTTTCTTTCAAACTTTTTCAGCCATGTCTTGTTATTGATATTTTTTAAATTAATTTCAGAATTCTTTTAGAGAAAAAAACACCATTTGTTTTTTAATTATTTATTTATATATTTATTAACTTTATTTTTTGCTTCTTTTTCAATTTTTTTGGTCCATGTCTTATTAAATTGCCCATGTCCTTCTACTCATGTTTTCGGAGAGAAATCAAACCAAACAAGCCTATTTTAGTATTGCTTCCTGTAATCTCTGTCTGCATCTTCAGTATATTCGTCAATCCTTCACCTCTTTGCTGTTGGTTCTTTGCAACATGGGTGATCTAGAAATTGGATTATATGCCAATCCCAAATATAATCTGTGTTGTCTTGAAACAGCAGTCGTGAGGCCGATCGCCACATCTGCTCCTCGTACGACGGTCTACAGGATACCAGATGTTCTGCTGCAGCCACCCAAAACAAAGACAGACGCTTTCCGGAAGACCTCGAGTGGAAGCTCCCCGCAGACGAGGGCCGAGGCCAGGAGGACGCCTCCAAAGACCGATCCGAACCACAAACCACAAACTAAGACCCCCACATGGAGACAGATTCCAGGAAATAGTCTGAACCCAGCGCTCAGAGAGGCAGAAACGAAGAACATCAGCACAGTCACACCAATCGTGTCCCGAACGAAGACAGACGCTTTGAAAAAAAGCCAAGCCATTAACTCCTCCACCGACACTTTCAGGAACATCTCCGGAGTTACACCGGACCAAATCAAGCCTGATCAGCCCAAAATCAGCAACACTATTGCCAAAATACCCGCTGTACCCCAACCATCGGGAAGTATATCCTCAGGTAACACGAACGTTTCCAACAATGAGCCTCATGCAGCAACATTTATTCAATTTCTTTGATATTTTCTCCTAATTTTGCAATGAGATCAAATATAAGAGAAGTTAACTCCAGATGTTTGTGACCATCCAAAATAATAATTTCAATGTAAATTTGAAAATCTGACAATAATTTCTCCTTTTTCTCAGTTTCTGGCTGTGCTTAATGGCGTCCTTTTTTGTGATTTTATTTTGGCGGGCACATGGGTTGGAAGTCACGCTTTCTTTCAAAATAGCCCAAAATTTTAAAAGTAAAAAAAAAAAAAATGGCAAGATGTTTTAGAGAAAAAAGAGATTTCCCCTCGAAAAATTAAAAATTGCCAAAAAAAAGGAAAAATACAAACAAAAAAACATCGCCACATACCTAAGACTGGAAAGTGACCCCAAAAAGGCTGTAGGAAGAAGAATTTCTGCAGTAGTTAAACTGACGTACTTCTACATATACTTAAAGTAAATGTGATTATAGAGAAATATATCAAAGTACACATGCAAAAAGGTTTAAATACATTTCATAAATCAAAATTATAAGACAGTTAAGAGCCATTAGAAATCACTGGTGAATCCTAAAAATCAGTGTTTAGTAACAAAATAAGAACAAATTGTGGATACGAGCAAAAATAAGTGAAGAATTTGTTTGTATAATGTTTCTTGCACGAGGCCCAGTGTCCTCCTACTATATTTCTTTGTACAGAAACATTAAACATTTTTCTTGGTTGTCTCTTAAAGGATCTGGTCAGTCTCTGGCTGTGAACGTGTCGCCCTCGTGTGCCAGCAGACCTTGCTTCCCCGGCGTTCAGTGCATCAACCGCAGGCCGCCACACGTCGGCTACGTCTGCGGACGCTGCCCGCCCGGCCTTTACGGCAACGGACGCGTCTGCATGAAGAACGCCAAGGAAGGTAAAGGATTTGACTTTGTAGTTTTGTAACCAACAGATCTGCAGCTCTGACGCCTCACAATCTCCACGGACATAAAATAAAAAGAGCAAAGATACAAGAACGCGTGTATGAATTTTAACATTCATGACTACAGAAAAAAAGATCCAGAATTTGATGACATCTGTCGCTGATGTGAAGTCGCTCCAAACATTGCGGGCTACTTTATGGATCTTTGATTTCGCTCTTATGATGTTCTGGTTTCCCTGATGTTTCATGCGTTTTCTTGGTCGAAAGGAATGCCATTTATCGCAGGAGATAAATCAGTTCCCGTGGTTGGAGACGGCCTGGATGTAATAACCACCTCTTTGCTTTTTGAGTCAGCGCCAGGCCACAAAGCTTCAACAGAAGACCGCTAAATGTTATTTTCTCAGAGGAGCAGGGGGTCCTAATTAGTCAGAGGAGACTCAAAAAAAGTCAAAAAAACAGTGTGTTAACGCAGATGAGTCATTCAGCCTCAAACAAGATATGAATCGCTAAAATCAGTTTGCAAAGCTGCTCTGAAGAGTACTACTGACGGCAGTGCCTGCAACATAACTTTAAATTTAGAATATAGTATATAATTAAGATAATTATAAAGATAGTTTTCTGGACATTTTTTTTATTTTTTTTTTTTTAAATCTAATCATTTAATAATTTCAACTTTTACTTTTTTTTCAGGACATTTCTTTTCAAGTTCCTAATTATGTTTTTTTCCCAGTATTATTGAAAGAAATATGATTTTCTCAGGTTTCTGATGCCTATCCAGGTGCAAAAGGGTTAAAATGTAAAACTTGAAACCTGAATTCAGAATTTTATTTTTTATATATTAATATATTAATTTTTTCCTTTTTTTCTTTCTGTCTTTCTTAATATTTCTGTTCTCTTTTACCTGCCAGGGGCCTGCAGATGTAAATTAGTAGTCCTGTTGACTCCAGCATACATACATTTGTATTTTATACTGATGTTCATCAATACGAGCATTTTAAAAAACGTCTTCTGTTCTCTCTTCAGTGAGGAAAATAAGTGGACATTTTTTTCAATTTCTTGACATTGTGTGAGATTATTATTTATTTAATAGACAGAAAATCCTCAGAGAGTTTGCAGAACATCGAGAACGTGTCGGTCTGGTGGGTGGGGAGTTGGTAGCGCTGCACAAAAATAGCGTTATATACTATTTACCGCGGTTTGGTATAAAAATATGAAAAAATACATATACGGGAAATCCAGGGCTTGACAGGCTGGTTACGGTTGCTAAGCGGGTCGGAGGTTCTGATGTCACCTGCTGTCTCTCCTCAGCATCCAATCACCTCCCTCAGCTGCAGATCGGAGGCAAAACCAGCCGATCTCCGCACGCAAGCAGCAGCAAAGTCTCCCAGCTGCACCTGCCCAACCTGCCCACCAGGCACGGCATCAGACACCTGTCCTGGCCCGTCACCAGAGCGAACAGAGACAACACGCCACGCCAGGTTCTCGCTTCAGGGAGGGAAGGCGGGACGGGCAGGAGGGAGGCGGTCACTGTTGCTTCAAGAGATGTTCCTCTGACATCGGCCGGCGCCCTCGGCACTCACGTCACACGGCACAGTGGCAGAGCGGATGCTAGGACGTACGGCAGATCTAGCACGACGATCGCCAGGGATTTTACATCTTCTCATGTGACAGCTTTAAAGGTGAGATCGTTTTTTTGAGTTGACAGGAAATGAGGATGAAAGAGAGCAGCAAAGGGTCACTGGTCGGACTCGAACTCGGGGCTGCTGCGTCAAGGACATATAGCCTCTGAATTTGGGGTGCACGCTCAACCAGCTGAGCCACCCGGGACTCTGAGTTGGCTATTTTTTGTCTTAATGCCTGCAATGGCTGAATCCGGAGACATTAAGTTTTTGGGTTGTCCGTACGTACGTTCGGTCCGTTCTTGTGATCTTCACATTTGATACAAACATTAACTTGGACTCAAGGATTAACAGATTAGGTTTTTCTACCGATAATTTTCTTGACGAAGTTTTCTCGAAGCTGGCACAAACAAACAAGAATCCAAGAATGAGCTGATTAGAATCTGCTGGTCGAAGGTCAAAGGTCAAGGTCACTGTGACCTCACAAGGATAAAACATAGATTTATTGGATTTGAAGGAGGAATTAACTAATATCACCAGCTACAATAAAAATTCCACCCGGTAGCTCAGGCATGTTGCTTCTGATGCTTCATTCATGCATTTTTTGAATTTGCATCAGTCTTGTGTCCTGTCGGCTCTGAACGAGATCCGCTTGTCTCGTGCAACAGCTTGATCCAGGATGTTCGGGGTAAAACATGTCTCTGTGAAGATGTGCGCAGCAGTCTCTGATTTCCCAGACATTAGCCAGAGTAAGGTTTGGTAGAGGGACAGCTCCCGGTCCAAGTCGGGTCAGCCTCGCCCTGATGCCGGCTCTCCTACCTCTCTTCGTCCAGCGATTTCAGTTTAATTTCTCCGCTCTGGTTTGCGCAGTGGCATAGAACTGCACGGCATATATCTAGTTTGTTTTTGTCTTGATGTAAAGGTGACATGAACAGCGAATCACCTTCGTTCTATGATTATCTCCCAGCAGTCTGAAGGAGCACTGACCGGCGCTACACCTTCGAGGGTAACACCACCAGCTCCTCACCTGTCCACTCAGACCTCCAAACAGACCACGCAGCCCCAGCTCAACCACCTGGCGTCCACCCAGACAAAACCTTGGACCCCTCCGAGACACGCCTTCCCACTAACAGCAGCCCTCACCGCTCTGTCTTACTCGCTGTCCGAGTCTGAGTTCTCAGCAGACGGAGATGAACCTGGAACCGAAGGGCCAGACGTGCCGCTGACCTTCACAACACCAGGAAAGACAACATCCCTCCTCCAAAGAGCTACCTCCATCCAGCCAGAGGTTCAGAGTGGTACGACGGCAGACAAACATGTGACAACTTGCGCCGATCGTCCGTGTTTTCCCGGAGTCGCGTGTGAACCAGTCACGGATGATGGTTTCCGCTGTGGGAGGTGTCCTGTGGGATACACCGGAGATGGACGAGCTTGTCGAGGTACTGCTCCGTGTCCTCTGATTGTGCAAAATGTCCGTCACCTTTAGACAGTTTTAACATCTGAACTGTCTGTTTTTAAAGCTGTTTGCAGGCACACGTGTGGTAGGAACATGGAGTGTGCTGCGCCCAACACGTGCCGCTGTAAACCGGGCTACACCGGGTCCGACTGCGAGACAGGTACACGAATAAATAGCCTATATTGCAGCTAGTATTTATCTCTATGCTTTTATATTGTTGTTTTCTTATTGTTCTTTTTTCTTTTTCCATATTTTCTCAGCAATCTGTGAGCCGGACTGTGCGAACGGGGGTGTGTGCATCGCTCCGGGTGTGTGTCAGTGTCCCAGAGGGTTTCATGGAGAAACCTGTCAGGAAGGTAAAGCTACTTTTTCCAGTTAATCCAGACGTCTTAATTTTCTTAAGTTTGTCATGGTAGAAACTATATTAAAGGTGGCATATTATGCTTTTCCTTTATTTTCTGTCATATAGGCCTTCATAATCTCACAATGTTGAATGTTCATATAAACGAGGTCAAAGTTTAGATGTGTGGTAAACATTTCACTGCTACATGTAGCTACATGCTAACGTTAAGGAAACATGTAGTCGTGGTTACCGATTTTTTAATTTCCCCCTGTTTTCAGATCAGATTATCGCTTGAACATGTCTGTTTGTGGGTATTTTGGTTTAGAAGCTTTTATTTGTGATTTATTATGATAGAAAGTGCTGCTACACTCGAACTACGCTGCTACATGTAGCTACATGCTAATATCTGGGAAACCAGTCATCTTAGTGGTCGTTTCTACCTGATTTTGGATAATATTCCTGCTGGTACATTTCCGGTTGTGTTTAAAAGCTTTTATCAGTGATTTTTAGTATGGTAGAAAGTACTCTCGGCAACAAGTACATTGCTACAGGTAGCTATATGCTAACATCTGGGAAACTAGTAATCTTGGTTGTTGTTTTTCCCCAATTTCGGATCATATTTCTTCTGGAAAATATCCGACTACAAAAACCTTTGATCAACACTGACATATAGAAGAGCTGAAAAACACTGACCAATGAGAGTATGTTTTTTTTGTTTTTTTTTGGAAAAGGGCCTTTAAAGAGACAGGCACTAAAACAGCTCCAGCACTGACAGTTTGAGGAAAATTATGTTTTTTTGGGGTTTTTTTTAGGATTAAGAAAACCACAAACAGTAAAAACAGGAAAATGAGCGTAATTAGATTATAAGGCGCCACGTTTGAAACATTTAGAGGTATTCAAAATGATGATGCTTAAAACTATTATAAACCATAATTAATCAAAATGCATTTCTGCAGCTCTGTGCAGGTTACCATGCGAAAACGGAGGCACCTGTGTGGGACTGCAGACCTGTTCGTGTCCTTATGGGTTTGTTGGACCTCGATGTGAGACCAGTAAGTCCAGTACCCTGTCTTTCCACATTTACGTATTTTTATTTGCTTTTAAAAACCATCATAATTGAGATGATTTTTTGGTGTTTGATCGTAGTGGTGTGCAGCCGTCACTGTCAGAACGGAGGTCAGTGTGTGTCTCCAGACGAGTGCTTGTGTCCAAAAGGCTGGACGGGACCGTCCTGTGAGACAGGTGAGTGTTTGTTGGTGTTTGTGTGTTTTAGTGTGTGTGTGTGTGTGTGTGTGTGTGTGTGTGTGTGTGTGTGTGTGTGTGTGGACTGACCTCTCAGTGACGCTCTCGTCTCTCCCTCCAGCTCTCTGCTCTCCGGTGTGTCTCAACGGCGGTTCATGTGTTCGGCCGAATACTTGCGAGTGTCCTCATGGTTTCTACGGTGCACAGTGTCAAAACGGTAATCAGTAAATGTATCGGTGGTAGTATTCATTGAACTGAGTCAGTATCTTATCAATACTGTCTTTATTGTTTGTCCTCGTCCAGCTGTCTGCAGTCCTCCCTGTAAGAATGGCGGTCTGTGTATAAGGAACAACGTCTGCTCCTGTCTGCAGGGATACACCGGGAGGCGCTGCGAGAAAAGTCAGTCTTTCTTCCTCCTCCTCCTCCTCCTCCTCCTCATCTTATTTATGTCATCTACTCATGACTGTTAAATCCTGACTCCTCCTGCCTCCATTTGTCAACATTCTCCACACGATATTTTCCATTTTCTCTTTCTTCTCTTTTTTCTGCTTTTTTCAAATCTTCTTCGATTTCACTTCTGTTACCACTATGATGATGACATTATTTCAAATAAAATCCCAAAAAAATGAGATGTTATCAGTATAACAAAATCACTGCTAGGGTTGAGGTGATGTCGGGTGTAAGTATAGACAGAAGAATTCACAAAAGCAATCTATAACAAAATATGTGATAAAATAGATTAAATTAAGATTTTTTTATTTTCTTTGGTATTTTTCTCATATACATAAATGCGATGATGGTTTCTGGGTACTATGCATGTTGGTGTTTCCACATCAAGTCTCTATTTGATGATGTGTTGGGACGATAAGATTATATCCATTTTAGCTGCATAACTATTAACGAGCATGCACGAGGGCCCATCATAACTGCATGCACGAGGGCCCATCATGGGGCCCTTTGTTACCTTACGCCACAGGTTAAAATGTTTGGATGACGGAAACACGGGCGATCTGGACAATATTGGACATTACTAGAAGAATTCTATACAGTACTGCACAAATAATAATTGTATTTAGTATATTTTGGCCCATTTTTTGCAAACAGTGTAGCATTACTATTGCAGCATATTGTTCTGCATGTTTCGTTTTACCGTCCTGAATTTTCTGTTTATTTTTCCCGTGTCGTCCAAAAGGCGCCGTCTGTGTCTGCTGTCACAGTTTTTACCTGATTCCACATGAATACACTACTATTCCTCTAACATTTTTCTGCATATTCGCTCTTTTGGCAGGTGTGTGCGAGCCCATGTGTATGAACGGCGGCAGGTGTGTCGGCCCAGATGTTTGCGATTGCCCGTCAGGTTGGCGAGGGAAGAGATGTGATAAACGTAAGTGCCGTGATATAAGAATCAAATCCGTACGGATACAGATTCACGACATTTCCAACATTAATACCTCCAGATAAACCTGTCAGATCCAAACATGCATCAGTGCGAACACCTGAAAACTGTCTTTTCGTATTATTGTCATCACAAATCAAAGCGTGAATTCGATTTGTGCAGAAACTTTGCAGCCAACAAAGGTGACGTCTTCAAACACAGCTGCTTTGGCCGACCAGCAGCGCAAAATCCCAAATTATTTAACCTTTTGATACCTGTATCGACATCAGTTTTCTTGTGCTGCGGTCAGACGCCTTTTAAAGGCATTTAAACATCTGAAACTTGAGAAAACTATTTTGACTTCTTATTAAAAAAAAAACATGGGAAAAGAGGCAATGACAAACTTGGCAAGAGATGTCCCACAAATATCAATAAATTGGTAAAAGGAGACAAGAGAATGACAAAATTAGCTGAAAATAAAATTAAAGGGTTAGAAAAATATATTTAAAAAAGGGAAAAATGTCCATAAAACTGTATAATTACCATAATTTTAAAATTTCAATTATGTTACAGACAGAAAAGAATTAAAATATTTTTAATATAATTTTTTGCACTTTTTTTTTACTTTTCTTTTTTTTTTTGGCTTATTTTTTTTTTTTTACTAATTTCTTGCTAGTTTTGGGGCCATGCCATGTTTTTGCAAGAAATCAAACCAACTGACCCACATTTGAAAGGGTTAATTTGCAATGATATAAATTGGAGATTTATTTTTCACACTTTGGAGGCTGAAATGGGACAATATTTGGCCTGTTTGCTTGACAAATGGCTAAAAAATCCACCATTTTACAGTAAAACTCACCGAGCAGAAGCAGGAACGGTGACGCTGAAGCTTCAGTCTCTGAACAGCTGCTTCCCACAAAGACGCGTCTCATCTGGAGACCATCGGCTGTTATGTCTGCGGCGTTTTACGGGGCTGATCGGCTACCTAAAAGACACACATACGCGTTATCTACTGAAGCCCCGCCCCCCTCCTTCATCATCAGTTGACACCTGAACGCCTGTCAGGAAACACTAAACAAGGAAACTAGCTGAATGCAACAAGGAAAAAAACAAAAATGCAAAACCTAGAAAACAAATTTCTCATGACAACTAAACACGAGGAAACGAAGAGCGACTACAAATATAACCAACACGGATATTTGCTGCTGTTATACACGGACGCCAATGACCTCAGTTCATCATCGCGTTCCTCAAATTTGGCACAAACGTCCACATGGACTTCACAGGCCGTAACTCAAGAATTCATGCGCCTAAATTTCACACAAATGCCTCAGAGGATATAATGATTAACTTATGATATTTTATATCCAAACAGGTTGAACGTTCACATCATCGTGTTTTCTGCAGAGATCTCGTGTGTGTGAAGCGTCCGTGTTTTCACTAACAGGAGGAGGCGCACAGCAGCACGGAGATAATTCTGCGTGTGACTGGACTCGGACTCGAGTGCAGCTCTAATTTTGGGTCTCGTTTCTCCTCTCAGCCAGCTGCCTGCAGAAGTGTCTGAACGGAGGGGAGTGTGTGGGCGCTAACACCTGCCACTGCGCCGCGGGCTGGCAGGGCATGCTGTGTCAGATCCGTGAGTATCCCAACGAAAACACACAAACGCATCCTCAGTGCAACGCTGAAACTTGGTCCAATTCACACGAGTGTTTCCTGCGCGAGTCGCTGCTTCTGACGTTTTGTTTCGGTGTCGCTCCTCAGCTCAGTGTGAGCAGAGGTGTCTGTACGGCAGTCGATGTGTGCGTCCAAACGTCTGCGCCTGCCGGAGCGGATACGCCGGATCTCTTTGCTCCAAAAGGGTAAGAAGGATTCAGCTTGTTCAGTGACAGTGGCTCAGCTTTTGAGGAGCATCCAGGATTTACTTTATATCACTTACACTCGAAAAACAAGCACAACCTGGAAATGTTCCTCCTCTCCTCGTTTGTTTAGTCTTTTATTTTTATTTTCACTCCTTAGAAATGAGATTAAGGTCCAAAACAATCTGAGGATTATGAGCTATTTGCACATTTAATGCATTGCTTAACCCTTTAAAACCTGCATCGACATCAGGTTTCTCATGCTGCGTTCAGATGCCTTTTACATGCTATCGACCCTCTGAAACAGAGCACGTGGTTTCGATTTTTTTCAAAAACATGAGGAAAAACGGCAATGAGCAACTTCGCAAACAAATGTCCCACAAATTGCAAAAATTTAGTCAAATGTGACAAAAAATACCCCAAAATTAGTTTTAAATAAGAGGGGAGGATAATTAGAAAATTGCAGAAAAATAGTGAAAAATGTCCAGAAAACTATTTTTATAATTCTAATGTTAATGCTAAAAATTAAAATAAAAAAAAGATAAATAAATACAGATATTTTTTATTTTTTTATTATTATTATTGATTTCATTGACTGATTACATTTTTACAAATATTTTAAAAAGAATTGGGCCGTGTGTTTTTAAGCAGCTCGTTGCCTTCTCCCCACATTTGTGAAAGAAATCAAACCGATCTGCTCAGGTTTTTAAGGGTTAAGGGAACCTTGATAGCAGCTTTGGTAACAATGCAGAAACATTTCAGTTATTTTCACTGCTGCATTTTGTCCAGCTGGTCTGAGACTCACACGAGTCAGAAACACATGACGAAAACTGGAAACACGTGAAAATGCATCCAATCTCGTGAACTGACGGGTGACGGATGATGAGGCCCGGTGATGGACAGACGGAGCTGCACTGATCAAAGCAAAGCGAAGCGCTGCGATTCGTTTGTGAACCTGCCGATTTATCTTTTAATGTGCCGAAATTCAGCATCGAGAACTCCAGCTGTTAAGCCAGACTCACTCCTTTCTGTTTTTCAGGGGGAGCAGGAAAAAAGGTTCACTGAAAACAAAAATGACGGATGTAAATTTCTCCAGAATATTTTGGCTGCTTATTGAAATTTCCACCATTTTTTTGACTTTTTTTTCTTATAAATTTGTTTATATTTGTTCGTTTAAATGTATGATTTAATAATCTCAGAGAATATTCAGATTTTTTCCTCGTAAATTTGCGACTTTAATCTCAGAGAATTACAGTTATGTCCCCACAAACTTATGACTTTATAATCACTGAAAACAAAAAACACAATTTTATTTTTTTTATTTCAATTTATTTCTTGCAAATGTATGACTTTATAATCTTCGAAAACAAATACCCAGTTTTTCTGATTTTTTTTTAATTATTAATTTGTTTCTGTAAAACTACCACTTATAGACAATATCAAATAAATGTCAGAGAATTTAATTTTTTTAATTTATGACTTTAAAATCTTAAAAAACTAAAACACATTTTTCCCAAATTATTCTTGTACATTTTTCTTTTTTTTCTTGCAAATTTATGATTCTAATTTTTTGTACATGATTTTAACTTTAATTTCAGGGAATTTCAGATTTTTTTCTGGAAATTCAAGTTGTTCTTTTTTTTATATTACCAACCCTCCCTCAGCTCCCTATTGCATTTATTTTTTATTTCTATTATTATTTTTATTATATATATATATATATATATATATATATATTTTTTTTTTTTTTTTAATTTTTTTTTTTTTTTACAGTGACACTGATACACCATGACAGAACTTTAACACTAAACATGTAAAACATTATCTGTCCGATTAAAAAAAAAATCTCTATATATGTTTCACATCTTTAATTTCTGCCTCGCACTCTTAACTCTTGAATTTTCATAATAAAACCTTTTTTCTTTTTCAGCTCCCTATTTCCCGAGGTTAAGACCGACAAACACAGCTGGAGTTCAGTCAGCCCTGATCGACCTTCAGGTGACACAAAGTCGTCCGCACGGAGCATCAACAACAGGAAACCCGAAGTGTGTCACGAAAACTTCACACCGCATTTTGACCAAAGCCGTCTCACATGAAACATAAACTCATGGTCCATAATCAGGATGCAACACGCAGCTATTTCATTCAGTGAGTTTTTACTGTAAATGCCGTCATGTTCAGGTACTACATACACACTTAAACCTCTGTACGAGTATTTATTTATTTGGTTGTTTTATATTGTCGCATATTTCTTGCTGTATATATCTTAATCACTGTGTAATCGATGTTATTTCTTATTAAAGCATTGTTTATTGGCTGTTTTGTAAGAAAACGAATAAAGATCCTTTAAAGGTATTGATTTCGTCTGTTTTTTTAAAAAGGAAAAGTTAAAAAATGATTATTGTCGATTAATCACCCCGTGTTGCGCTGAATTTGCAAAGAAAATTTCGTGTTTCTAACATGCCTCCAGTGAACAAAAAATTGAGAAAATTCTGGATAAGTTGAAATCATATGGTTTCACATTTAACTGAACTGTATCAAAACGTCTGTTTTCAAACTTAAAAAGTACTATTACAAAAGTAGTTCCCAAACAGACCGTCCTTTCTGACAGGGAACTTAACCCTTTGAAATCAGGGCTAATTGGTTTGAATTCTTAGGGAAAAAAATGGGAAGAAGGCAATGAGCAACTTAAAAAGGCAAGGCCCAAAATAAAAAAAAAAAAAAAAAAAGTTACAAGAAAATAACCTGAAAATAAGCAAAAAAGGAAAAGTAAAAAATAAAAGAAACAAGAAAATTACCCCAAAAAGGTGCTGATTTAAATATTTTAAAGATTTAAATATCAGTTATTATAAATATAGTTTTCTCTATATATATATGTTTACCTAGTTTTTGATGTTTTTTGCCCTTTTTTGGCTCTGGTTTGCTCAACCAGGACTAGAAACAGTTTTTTTGTTTGTTGCACCAAATTTTATGTTTTGGCAGAATAATTTTGAACGTCAACACATCATCTAACATTTTAGCTTTCTTCATGTATGACACATATTTTGGTAACTTACCTTTTTATCTGCACAGTTCGAAGTACTGCGTCCGTCTCCATGTTCCCATAATCCCTTGTTAACAGCTGTTCGTGGAGCTGAGGACCTCCAGCATGGCCGACCGCGGACGTTACCTGAAACAGATTCAGTAAAACATGATTCAATCACGTCACGTTCAGCGTGTTTTATAACGTTTGCATTTTATGCATTTTATGTCCTAAGTGTTTGTATGTTGCTTTTGAGATGCTCTCAGTTTGCTGATGTTCCTGCAGCGTTTCTGCAGCACCTGAGCAGCATTTGACTTTGCAACAGGGGCCAGACAAGTTCACGGCCAGCGGGTCGGGGCCACGGGGGCCGACAGGAAATGAGGATTAAAAGATTAATGAGGCCGCATTAGCTCCAGACCAATTAGGATTCCTCTCAGGCAGCCGCTCGCTGACTCCTGCCTCTGCAGCTCTGACTCTTCACAGCAGATTAGGACGGAGCCGGACAGTTTGTTTGGACCACAGCAGGAGCAGCGGCTCTGTCCTCTGTTGATATTTGTTGCTGTCACTGAAATCCCTGCAGCAGTTTGCATTTCTTTCAGTTTTTCTTTGGAAGTGTATCTGTTAAATCTCTTCACCCTTTAAAGCTTCAGCAAATTGGCTTAACAAAAAAATGCCAATATATGCATATATATATATTATTTTTTCTTTCAAAGGTACTTTTTTTTTGCTGTTTTATATATATATATATATATATATATATATATATATATATATATATATATATTTTGTGCTGACATTTTTCCCCTGTTTTTGATAATATATTATTATTATTATGGGTTCTAAAGGGTTAAACTGATTGCCTTTGACCTCCTGTTGCAAGCTTAGTCCTGCAGGAAGGTGACCTTTGACCTTAAAAAGAAAAATTGCATATCTTGTGTTAAGCAAAACACAAGATATGCAACACAAAATCATGTAAAACAGATTTTGCAAGAAAAATAAACTTCTGGAAATAATCTGTAAGATTTTACTGCCCTCTGGTGGCAAAAAAAATATTAATGTGAAGAATATAAAACTGCATAAAAATGCAGATAAAACTGCCAGAACATGGGCTGGTTTTATTCTTGAAACCTGAGCAAATTAATCTGACTGCATTTGAAAACATGGGGGAAAGGCAATGACCAGCATGGTGAGAAATGCCCAAAAATTGCAAAAAACCCCCAAAAAAACCCAGAAAAATGTGACAAGAAAAATTACCTTAAAATTAGTTTTTAAAAAGAAGAAAAGATTATTAGAAAATTACTCAAAACAGGGGAAAATGTCCAAAAGATATTTTATAGTAGCAATAATTTTATATTTAACATTATGTTACAGAAGAAAATGTGATCAAAAATAAAAAATAGATACATATTTTTACGGTATTTTTAATGTTTGTTTTAGTTTAGTTTTAATTTTTTGTGCATATTTTCCGGTTATTATTATAATTGAAAGGGGGAAATAAAAATCTTAAAAAACATAGAATTTTTTGTTTGTTTGGGGTTTTTTTTAGCACTTTTGGGGGTCATTTTCTTGTGTAATTGTAACCATTTTTCTGCTTATTTCTTATATATTATTTATATAAAATCATCATTCTGACCTGAAAGTTGCTCCGAGCTTTCGCAGCAACACACACGCACAGAAGGCTTCGTCCCCTCCCAGATATTTATATCCACCCCCAAAGATGGCACTGTGTGTGTGTGTGTGTGTGTGTGTGTGTGTGTGTGTGTGTGTGTGTGTCCATCCCGGTGGTGGGCACAGCCGGGACGGGACGAGCGGGTCCACCTGGACTGTTCACTCACTAGAAGCTCAGAGCCGCCGGCCAAAGCAGCAAAGTTCTTCTCTATGTTGGGTGCCAACAAGCAGAACACACACACACACACACACACACACACACACACACACACTAGTTATTGGTAAGCTGCAGTGTGTGTCGCCAGCGGTTTGCAACATTAAACTGATTGCTGGAGGACAACAAACTGAAATATTTCGTTCGGGTTCACTGACCTCCGTCCTCCATCACCGGATTGGCTGAAGTTGTGTTTTCTTGCAGTTTCAGACGGCGGTGGACACGGATGGATTACGCCCCGTCAGGCCTTCACCTGCAAAATATCACTCGAATTAGCACGTGCTGACCCGAAAAAGACAAAAAAAGACCATGCAGAGATGCAAAAGAACTACAAAGCAGCGCAAGGCAACCAAAAGACTCCTCAATGAGTCACACAATGACCTCAAAGACTCCCAAAACACGACAAACAACCAACAAGACAAAAAAAATAAGAGACACAAAATGACCTCAGTGACCGCAAAACTAAAACTACACACAAAATGACCACAAAGGGACACAAAGTAACTACGAAGCAAGACAAAAAAGACACAAAATTACCTCAAAGACACCCAAACAACTACAAAAAGGAGACAAGGAGACACAAAATCATGACACAGAGACACACAGTGACAACAAAGAGACATAATGAATACAAAGCAGCAAAACACAACTACAGAGACACACAACAAACAAAAAAAGAAACAAAATTAATACAAAGAGACACAAAACAAAAAAAGAAACAAAATTACTACAAAGAGACACAAAACAAACAAAAAAGAAACAAAATTACTACAAAGAGACACAAAAAAAAATTACTACAAAGAGACACAAAACATCCGCAAGGAGACACAAAATTACTACTATAAGATGCAAAAGAAAAAGACAAAATGACTACAAAGATATGCACAACAAAGCAAAAGACACCAACATTTTCTGAGATATAGTGCAGTAGAGTGTATAAAGAGGCAGTACAAGTACCTCAAAGTTGTACTTAAGCTTGACACTTGAGTAAATGTACTTAAGTTACTTTCTATTACTGTTTTCAGAGATGAATATTATTTTAATTTTGTGCTAACAAAGCATTTGAATCGTGAAATGGGGGTCGTCTGCCCGAAAATTTTGAGCATCAAACACTTAAATTCCAAATTTTTAGTGATTTTTTTTTTTTTTTTTTAGCAGAAATTCACTTTTCTGCAATTTAAGGAGTCAAATTATTTTGTCAAAATAAAAGTCCTCTGCTACTTCATGTTTTTATTTGGTTTGGTTTATTATTAAGGATTTGGAAATGCACATGTTAAATATACAAATAAATCAATTACATGAAAATAAAATCTACAAAATAAAAATAAGAATTTTATTGATGAGGACAGAAATTACTGGTGCAAATGTTTGGGTTTTTTTTCTGTTCTCATGAAATATTTGAAAAAATCTGTGATATTTGTGTCGTTTTAAAAATTATAAAAATAATAGTTTTGTAATAATTCATAAATTATTGTTGAAATAAATTATATTCAATTGAAAATATTGCGATGCCAAAACAAATTATCTCCTTTTTTTCCAGCAGTATTTTGAGTTTTGTTAACAATGAGCTTTTTTTGTAGGAGAGGTAAAACAAAATATTTACTTTCAGCAAATGCATTAACTTAACAAACAACAGCAAATTCTTATTGTCGTTGTGTTTTTTTTGTTTGGTTTTTTTTTTCAATCATCAGCCAAAATATCAGTCTTTCCGATTTGAAATCGTCAGTATCGTCCCTGAAGGCAGGTCCATATCGGTCGGGCCTAATTTAAACCTGTATCCTCCAGACCACAACAGGTGCCCCCCTCCTCCTCCCTCCCTTTAGGCTCCACCTGTCCTCTCTGCTCCGCCGGCGACCCAGAAAGCAGCCGTCATTCATTAGCACTGGTATGCCGATCCGCCGGGGGGCCGGGCAAACCGCTCAAACCCCCTCGGTCACCGGATCGGCGGCAGCTGCTCGGCCCCCCGGTGCTATTTTCACCCTCAGGATAAAGTGATGTGCAGCCGCAGCCCGCCCGCACGGCCCCAGCAGCTCCAGTCCGACCACAGCAGAGCCAGGATGAAGTCCAGCGGCGGCGCGCAGCCCGACGGCTTCACCTCCGACCTGGACGACCTGGACAGCGGCAGCGACAGCTCCGGAGGGAAGTCCACCGGAGACTGCAGCCCGCGCAGAGAGCCGGGGGAGGCGGTAGGGGAGGGCGCTGGAGGGGGTTCCCGCTCCGGTGCGCAAAGACGCAGGAGACGGCGGAGGCGCAGCAGCAGCGGCGGAGGTGGAGGAGGCGCGTGTCTCCCCGGTGTGAGTAAACAGAGGCAGGCGGCCAACGCGCGGGAGCGGGACAGGACGCACAGCGTGAACACGGCCTTCACGGCGCTCCGCACGCTCATCCCCACCGAGCCCGCCGACCGGAAGCTCTCCAAGATCGAGACGCTGCGCCTGGCCTCCAGCTACATCTCGCACCTGGCCAACGTGCTGCTGCTCGGGGACAACTGCCGGGACGGACAGCCGTGCCTCGGATACCAGAGCATCCTGCACGGCAGCGCGGCCCTCAGCGCGCCCTCCCTGCGGCCCATCTGCACCTTCTGCCTCAGCAACCAGAGGAAACTGGTGAGAAAACACTCGTTTTTACGCACGGTCAGAAAGGCACATATCTGCTCCAAAGTCACCGCGGTCAGTCCGATACTTCTAAAAGCGGAGCAGGTGATGGCACCTGTGCAGCCGCATCCTCTGGATTTTGGAAATAGACTCTGTGGTGCTGAGTTTGCGCGGTTCAAAGGTGATCGGGGTTAACCAAAGTTGCAGCTGTTTCTCCAATGATTGACAACACAAAATGAAAACAGCTGTGGTGCCTTTAAAGCAGCCATACTCAATTTAGGGCCAA
This sequence comes from Plectropomus leopardus, assembly GCF_026936395.1. Classification (NCBI taxonomy): domain Eukaryota; kingdom Metazoa; phylum Chordata; class Actinopteri; order Perciformes; family Serranidae; genus Plectropomus; species Plectropomus leopardus. The sequence goes on along the minus strand of NC_142199.1, from coordinate 2,246,747 downwards.
ATCTGGCCCCCAATAAGGTACTGGGTGGCCCTCTAATTCACATTAACCATTAAGTGATTCGCACTGGGAATGGTTTTGTAATTTAAGTATACATAAGGTGCCAGGGTGTATGAAACAGCATCAAAATAGAGCTTGTTGATCAAAAAAGTGCCAGTGGAGGATCCCCACACCTCCGACAGCTAAGCCCCTTCTGTCCTAAAATATTAGAAATGTCCTGAAATACTAGAAATGTCCCAAAGTCCTTGAAATGTTAAAAAATCCTAGAAATGTCCTGTAATACTGGAAAAGCCTTAAAACCCTGGAAACATCCTAAAATCCTGGCAATGTCCTTAAATCCTATAACGGCTCTGAATACCAGACACATCCTGAAATACTAGAATTGTCCGAAAAAGCCTCGAAATATCCTAAAATCCTAGAAACTGCCACTGCGACTGGCCCCTGGCCTCCTGTCATATTGCAAAGTGGCCCCCAAGCAAAACATGTTGAGGATCCTTTTAAATTCTAAGTTGACTGAATTTGAGAGGACAATTTGAGGTAAATTGTAATGATTCAACTAATCTTTTAATTTTCAATCGACTTAAAAATTTAAGGCAGCCTGGACACTGGCTTTTTTTTTTAAGTTGAAACAAATAATGTAATTTTCACACAAACAGATTTTTTGGTGATGTTCATGCAAGAGGCATTTAGTAAATTACTTTAACTATTTTAAAATTACTTTTAATTACTTTAAAATTAAAATGCAATATTACTAACAAACTTTAAAAATATGTCTATATCATGGGGTTTTCAAGACTTTTGAATGGTTGATTTAAGACATTTTTAATACAACTAAGCCCTTATTTTAAATTGTGTTGTTTAAATTTAAAGTTACAAGAAAATTACCAGAACATAAGCACCAAAAACACAACCTGTAAATACAAAAACAAACAAGTAGATAACCTACAAAAAGTGCTGAAAAATATGTATACACATATGTTTTTATCTTCTTTTCTGTAACATAATTTTAAATATAAAATTATGATAAAAATCATTTTCGAATTATCCTCCCCTAATTTTCAAAGTTAATTTAAAAATAATTTTCTTGTCACTTTTTTTCTATTTTTTGCAATTTGTGAGACATTTCTTGCCAAGTTGGGCTTTGTCTTTTTTCACCCATGTTTGCAAAAGAAATTAAACCAATTTGCTTAATTTTCAAAGGGTTAAATAGCTTGTGAAAGGGGTCTGCACAAGAAAACTGATGTCGATTCAGGTTTCTAAGGGTTAATATTAAATATTACTGATGGTTTTCACTCGGTGCAAATATTTCTATCCTAAACACACACATGCAGTCGTGGATTAGAGGTGTTTACGATAGTTTACAGCAGTTATAAATAGAGACTAAAAACTGGCACGAGATCAGGAATATTACGTCATTATTACTTTTATATAAATTTACCATTACTGCATTATTTTTTTAATTGGCGCTCTGCAAAAAAAAGTCTCATAAAGTCTCCAAATAAAATGAATAAATTATACAAATTAGGTATAATTTCACCTTTTCTGGCACAAATGAGCCTGAATTGTCTTAAATTAAAGGCTATTTTAATACAATAAATAAAGTAGATTTCAAATAGTTATTACAAGAATAAATAAAACTGACAGAAGTAAGATGATTCAGAAAAACAGAAGTGTTTTTAGGATGAAATGGTGCATTCACTGATTTATGTTTCTTTGCCTCCACAGCTGAGAGACGGAGGAAAGCACTCAGCTGCCGTGTGAAGCAGAGCGGCTCCGGACAGACGGCGAGTCCACCGTGACGTTGTTTACATGTAGACATACACCTGTTGTATATAATATATAAATATATTTATTTTTGGATTAGACTAGAAAAAAAGGACAAATTAACACTGAAAAGCACTTTCTGTTCACGTTGGTGCTTCTGGACGTCTGTGTTTTGGTTGAGCTGTAACCTGAGCCGATGTGTAAAGCTGCACCTGACGGGGGGCTATTTTGGTCCCACGAATAGTACAAACTACTCCCCAACCCCCAACGCAACCCCGACTCCTAAAAAAAAGCCTTGTCGCCTTCAGTCACATGAGGGAAACTGAAGAGCAGCGGTTGCTGTCAGTTGAGTGGCGCTAACGCTGCCTTCAAGTGCCGTCAGAAATGTAGCAATCACTCAGCGGCACTTTGAAGGATCGGTTTTTGACTCTAGCGGTGAACGGTAGGAACTGCATCAACACCGACCGAACCGAGCTCCGCTACAACTCGCACCGTTTGCTCTCCGCGTGCTAAAACATCGCACATCTACGAAGTCCTGAAAGGTCAAAGTTTCTATCTTGCACGCACAGATTATGAGTTATGAGGTCAATTTTTTATGTTTTGGGAGAAAGTTCATTATCTTGTGCAATATTTTAAAAAAATGCAACTTTTCTTGTGCACAGTTAGTTTAAAAAAAGACAATAACTTGTGCATGCAACAAAAATTGGACAAGACAATGTGTGCACGATAACACGTTCCTGCAAAATAACACTGAAGATGAATAACTTGTTCCCAGAAAACAACTTGTGCACACTAGAAAATAAGCTTATAAGATAATTTACTCATAAAGTGAATGTTTCTATTCTTGTGTGAACAAGTTTATTATTTTGTGTGCACTAATGTGCAAACATACACAAAAGTTATTGTCTTGTTCCCACAAGACAATAACTTGTGTGCACAACATAAACAAGATAACTTGTTCCCACACAATAACACTCAAGATAAATAAGCTGTTCCCATAAGATAATAACTTGTTTTGCGCAACTTAATTATTTTGTTTGCTCGAGTTACTTATGTTGCGCTCATAGAAAACTTCACAAAATAACTTTTACATCAAAAAATAAATAAGTTGTTCCCACAAGATTATTAAGTTTCTCCCAAATTTGTCTTGTGTGCACAAGATAACATGTTCCCACAAAATAATAACATGTGGGCACAACATACTTTGTTCCCACAAGACAACAACTTGAGCACAACTGAATGAGCTTGTTTGCACAAAATAAAAATAAATAATTAGATAAGTTTTCAGGACTTCAGGGGCTCTGCACATAAACGTCAGGAATCACAATTATTTCTGTATCCTGCAGGAAGGTATCACGATTTTTCGCAACGTGATCACAAATTTGTGTTTCTGTAAAGTTTCCACTCTCAAATCTTAATGGTACATTTTTTGGTACGTTCAAAGGAAGGGAACTGCATTAAAGTCAATGATTTGACGTGATTTAAATGCAAAATTAACCAAAAAAAAAAGAGCATTTTCAACTTGAGCCAAAAGAATCACGCAAATCTCAGATCTTTATGAATCTACTTTAACGTACAAAGACGAGACATAAAAGCAAAGTTAACAAGGTTTAAATATATCACAAGGGTTTTTTTTAGGGTGCTTTGACAAAAATCGGGGAAATAATACTATTTCTGTCAGTTTGGGTAATCTTAGTGCCCTGGTTGGACTCTATTTGTTTGCAAAATGTACGTTTGCTTGTCCTTTGATTCGATTATAACGGCCTGAAATTTCCTTTATTTTTGACGATTCACAAACAGTTCAGTAACATTTATGCTGCCTTGATGCACTTGTGGAAATCAGAAATCTGGAGTTTCAAAACTGGCCACTGAAGAAAGCTTTGGGCTCGGAAGTTGCCCCAAAAATAGGCGTTTTGTTCCTAATCTGAAGATGGAATTGGAAAATGATCAAACTGAACGGGACACGACTGTAACTTCAACACTTTGTCTTTTATCTTTTAGCTGTTTAGGTCTGAAGATGAAATGTTGAGACATTTGCAGTGTGGTGAAATGTTTACTTTTGCATTGTTGCACAATCTCTGTATCACTTTAAAAAATAACGCTAAACTGTGACGTTTTGTGCGCGCGTGGCGTGCACGGTGCATCAGGCCGCCTTTTGCACGAATCTGGAGAAAATATAAAGAATCCTTTTTACAATCGGCTGGATCCCTCGATATTGATCATACAGCACACACGGATGAAAACGTTGCACACTACCTCAGACCTGAGTTCGATATGAAGGCCTACCTCTGAATCTAATGTGTAACATGACGATAGATAGAAATGTACTTGAATACCTGACAACTGTGTCCTTTGCACATCGCAAATACTGAGAAGCTGCTTGAAGAGAAATGTATTTTTGTACAATACAAAGTGAGAAAATCAAACTGTCTGCTCCGTCTCTCTGTCAAAAATACTGCAGATTACACCTTAAATAACACATTAAATTTGGGCTTCTTTAAGAGAACTTTCTACTAAGTTTAATTCTTATAATGGCTCCTTAAAGCCATTAACCCTTTCAAACCTGAGCAAATTGGTTTGATTTCTTGCAAAAACATGGACAAAAGGCAACGGGCAACTTAAAAAGTCATGGCTCTAAAAATGTGCAAGAAATAAGAAATAAGTATATATAATGATATATATATAATAATATATAGTATAATAATAAAATATAAAAAAATACAACCAAAACTAAACAAACAAATGACATCAAAAGTGATTATTTGTCTTTCACATAATTAGATATAAAATTAAAATTATTTTGAATTTTTAATTTCCTCTTTTTTAATAATTACCATAATAACAATAATTGTCACAATTTACTAGTTTCTTGCAGTTTGAGGGACATTTCTTGCAATGAGAAAATTTGAAAAGCACAATGAGCAAGAGGCGTCCTGCAAAATGCAGAAAAAAATAGTAAAGTGACACAAATTAACTGAAAATTAGCTGGGGAAGATTATTACAGATTATGAAAAAAAGGGAGAAATTTCCCAGAAAATGACTTTTTTAATAATCTAAATTACACACTTATACTTAAGTTACTTAAAGAAACTTAAATTTTGTTTTGTCACTTTCTGGAGGTCAATCTATTTTTTGTTAATTTTTTCCTTGTCAATTAATTTACTATAAATCAATATTAATATATAGTAAATTAGATATATTAATAATAATAAAAATAATATTACATATTACTATTAGATTAGATTTTAATGTCATTTTTAAATCTATGTTGAAAAATGAAAAATAAATTTGTCTTGTACCGTGAAAGCCAAAAAACACAGTCGAACCATTTCAATAATCTTTATTTTCATAAAAAAGTCAATCGGTTTATATCAGATTAAAGAAAGTAGAAACCAATAATAATCAGTCAGCTGGCGAGGCATCTTACAGGGGGGCGTGTCTTCTGACGGACCGACCAGAGTGATCTCGACACGCGGTACACGTTTACCCAAAAGTCAAGAAAGGAGGCGAAGTTTAAGACCCAACAGGAGCCAAAACATGAGCTGGGCGAAATAAAACTCAAAAAGGGGAGAAGAAATTAAGAAAAACGTTGGCAAAAATCGCTTTTTCGTCGGCCTTATAGTCGCATGGCAAAAACGCGAATATCAAACAAATTGCGGTTCTGATTCATACGAGCGGCGGCCATCGAGTTCGCGTGGAATGTTTTGTATCCAAATTACAGAAGGAAGTACAACAATCATAATAATACCAAAAAAAGAGGGGGAGTTATTTATCGTTTTCCGCTTCCACTGCGAGCCGCCACGCCCGAACATGTTACGAACAAGGACCGAGCCCTTTTTTTGTTTAAATAATGTTTAGGTCATGTTTTGGAGTGGTGGAAGGGTGCGTGTGTGTGTGTGTGTGTGTGTGAGGACAAAGAAGTACCAGGAGGTAGAAGAGAAAGACGGGAAAAAGACATTCTACTGCTCCTGCTGCTACTTATGAAAAACAAAAGGGGAAAGAAAAAAGCTCGTCTGGCCGCGGAGGATTTAGTCCGTCTCCTCTTCGTCCGATTCAGACTCTGCAGAGAGAAAATTGACTTTGTTAAAACGCTTTTGAGCGACCCTCCCGTCACCATAAATCACCACGTCTCACACTTCCTGGCTATGATAAATGCTTGATTTTGTTTTTTTAAATAAAAGGTACATTTAAAAACCGTGATTTTTAAATAAAATACAAGCACTTAAAGCTGACTGTCCCTCCACGACGCAAACATCAAATTACATTACTCCCTCGAGTGTTAAAAAATAATTTATTTAAATTAAATTATCAGCTGTTTTGCAGCCCTCTCGTAAAGCAGAAACCGTCCCTAATGCCACTCGCTCCCTCCCCAAAATTCAGCGCAACTATGGAGTGAATTACGTCCACCTCCCTGACAAAACAGCGCGAGATAACTGGTGCCAACGGATGCCTTAACCCTTTAAAACCTGAAATTTGTTCTGTGTTTTTATTGGGAGAAGGCTATGAGCAACTTGACAAGAAAGTATTCAAAATTAGCACAAAATTTGTGAAAAAATAAAGAAAAAAGACTGAAAATGAGCAAAAAACAATAAAATGGCGTGAAAAACGTGCCACTGTACAAACATATTTCTGACATGATTTTAAACGTATTGATATTTTCTGGAAATCTCCCGACTTCTAATAATTTCATCTCTCTTTTTCTTTTCATCTTTTCATAATTTCTTGTACTTTGCCAAGTTGCTCATTGCTTTTTTTAAAGACCGTTTCGGAGGTTTTAACGCTCGTAAAGCGACGACGGTTCAGGTGTTAAAGGGTCGAGTCATCCAGTTAAAAATGAGATCTGCATCGTCACTGTAGCTTTAAAGCGGAGCGAGCTACAGCAGCTTTCACCTGCCTGACTCCTCACCTGCTGCGTCTTCACACTGGCTTTTCTTTTGGGGCTCCCAATTTTTGGGGAGGCATTTTGACCGAGTTCGCTCCACATCTTTACTGACTTCTGTGCGTCTCTGACACAGGATGTCAGACGGAGCGCACCATTTCCCCGAAAGTGCGGGGTGCGGGGCATCAGACGACAAGTTGAAATGTGTTTGAATACATTTATGTATTCAGGTTCCTGCAGCTTCAGTAAAACGACGTTTAGGACTTTTTAAGGCTTTTTAATGCCACTAAAAATCCCAAAACTGAAGTGGGACAACTGTTTATCACCCGAAGGTTTATTATGACATAAAACACGTTTCTTTAGTCCAGTGAAAAAGTGAGATTCTCTACGGCAAATGTTGAAATTAAAAACCATATTTTGAGTGAAACACGACAAGACAATGAATATATTATGACAAAAACAAGTGGGAAATATCACAACCTCTCTGGTTTCCTGCGTGATTCTGTGTTTTTCACTCTGGATTCTCAGCATGAGGAGTTTTATAAGAGGAATTTATTTAATTTATTTTATTTAATTTACTATTAAACAAAAATAGGCATTTTCTATTATGTTACGTCAGAAAAAAAGATTATTTATTACTTCCTATGGGTGAGCATTTTCAAAGTAATGAATTTAATGCCTTTTAAGACCTTTTCAGGATTTGCTGAAACTCTGTACGTTTTTGATGCGTATATACGTACGTATGTTTATACGTATCAAACAATGAAGAATGAAACTCGCATAAAATGCTAAAACAGTCCCTCTGAGTTAAAATACAACCTGCCTCTGTGACGCTTCACTGCTGCTGAAGAATCAGCAGGAAAATCCTAAACTTCAAAAACACATTTCCCAACAAAAATCCAGTTTAACCTGTAAAAGTTCATCAAAAATCACATTTCTGGCAGCGAAATGAAACGCATCAGTGATTTATCTGATCATAGTTGAAAGAAGAGGTCAGAAAGTGCGGAAAATTATCCTTAAATTCATCTTAAAAGCGAAATTTCCGGCACGCAGCCGAGACGTGATGACTGAGCATCTTTTCAAAAAAACCCGCCGTGAGACCGGGCGTTCGCCTCGGGGTCAAAGTGTGTTTTATTACCTTCCTCGGCATTCTTCAGCCACTCGACGAATTTCTTCATCTGCTCGAGGAAAACGCTCTTCCCCTTGGCAACGTGGGCGTCGGTGTACCACTTCAGTATGGCCTCTTCGCTCAAAACGTCCGCTGTGAACGAGGAAAGAGGGACGTGTCAGAACTCAGGGTGTCTGATGTGATGATATGATGCACTTTTGCAAAGCGGAGAAAAATTTGTTGACTTGGTCGTGCGTGCTGCGGATTACTCAAACTTTAACCTTTTGAACCCTGGATCAACACCTGTTTTTGCTGCGTTCAGACACTTTTCACAGCATTTAAACCAACGAACCGTGAGAAAATTGTTTTGAATTTTTTAAAAAACGTTGGAAAAAAGACAAGGAGAAACTGCAAAAAATGCTCCGAAAAAAAATACTAAAATGTGACAAGAAAACACCTTAAAAATTAACAATGGGGAGATTATTAGATATAATCCAAAAATGTCAAAAAAATATATTTATCATTCTTATGATTATATATTTAAATTTCTTTTACAGATTTTCTTTGCGCATTTTTTGAGAAAAATATTTTTCCCACTTTCTCCAAAAATGATTTATGGGATCATTACTAGATATTATATGAAAAAAAGTTAATATGAGATTTTAAAATTATTTCACAGAATTATATTTCACTTTCCTAAAGGTCACTTTATTGTCTAATTATATTTTTAATTTTCTATTTTTAGATTATTTTACCGTAAGGTTGTTTGTTTTTTTTTAAAACTAATTTCTTGCTATTTTTGGGGGCCGTTTCCTCTGAAGTTGCTCTTTGCCTTTTTCAGGTGTTTTTGGAAGAATTCAAGCCTATTTGCTCAGGTTTCCAGGGGTTAAATGGCATATTTTCTCAGATTTTACAGGAAAATGTGTCCACCAAAGTATTTTATTATAAGTAACACAACATTTTCCAGTAAAGAAATGTTTTTAAAAAATGACCTCATTCATGTCAAAAGTGAGTGGACTGTTATAAAGCTAAAACAAAAGCAGACAAACTGTCAGTGATGTTGGATTTTGGGGACGTGTGAGGACGCCACACTGCGGCAGAGACACCGACCTTTGTAGAGGAGCACCACGATCTTCTGAAAGGCCTTCATGAAGTGGATGTTGTCGTAGCAGTACTCCTGGATCTTCAGCAGCAGGCTGAGCTCGGACAGACCCTGGGAGGTGAAGGCTTTCAGCAGAAGGCTGTATTGCTGCGGAAACGAGAGGAAACGTCAGAGAAAAACACACTCGGCTCGCTCTCCGGGGAGCGATAGCGTGTGTGGTAAACGCTTGCCGGTGCGTCACTGATTAACAGCAGGATAACGCGGACGCAGCTCTTCACACGACTACAGTTTAATCAGAGTTTCGTTGTTCTCGTTTCTGTCGTCGGGAACTTTCACACCTCTCGTAATTATCACAGCAACAGTTCAAACGCCACTTGTGACGCGACGTAACTTCACACACGCCCTCAGCGCCGAGCTCGGCTTCTTCAGAGTGAAACAGGACGAAATAAAACAGGTTTGATTCAGTGACTTTGTTCCTCGACTTCAGAAATAACACGTTAATCATCAGATTCTGTTACTTACTGTTGTTTATTGAGTTTGTGCCGGTTTGTTATTACAAGCTTAAAAATATTAGACACAAATAAAATTTTCTACTTTCATTTAGTTTATTTTGTTAACCAAAATCCATCCTTATAATAAACATGAAATATTCATTAATTTTCAGAATTTTTACCTTTAAAACGCCGGGTTTTAATCATCATGCCACTATGTTTTATATGAAAAAAATAGTTATTTTTAGTATATTATTATTTTGGATTATCACAGCCTGGAATATGTCAATTATTTGCAGTAATATTGATTATTTCTGATTGTAGATTTATTGATAATTATTATTTTTTATGCAGTGTCAAATAATTACACTCATAACGTGTAACATAAATTATAAATTAAATTACATTAATTAAAGAATAAATGAAAAAGTAGAGAGTGAATAAATTAAGAGAACAAAGCTCTATTGCTGAGAACAAACTGTACATTTTCAGACGCGCCACAATCTGCAGCCGCTGTGGTCAGGTTCAGTATTTGTTGCCCAGAGCAAATACGTTTGATTTTATTGGAAGGAATATTACAAAAAAATTGGAAAAAAAACAAGAAATTAGTTTTTAAGAAGAGTAAAAAATAATTAGAAAGTTTGGAAATAATATGTTTATGATTGTTATACTATTTATTAATAATGTTACAAATAAAAATTCATGCACTTATTTTTTAATTTTGAGTACTTTATCTTCATTTTTTTAAAAAAAACTTTTCTTGATAATTTTCAGGTTATTTCCTTTTAACTTTTTAACAATTTTTTGGGTGACTTCTTGTTAAGCTCATTGCCTTCTTCCAATGTTTTTTTTATTTATTTATTTTTTAAATTAAACTAATTTGCTCAGGTTTCAAAGGGTTAAAGACCTCGACGGTGTTGCATACCTTCAAGTGTTTGATGGCTTGTTCAGTCACCAGCTCTTCCTTCTTGTTCCACTCCACGGAGCTCATCACGCTGGTCCAGATGATGCAGATCATGGCCTGCTCGGAGAGGTTGGCCTTTTTCATCTCCTCTTTGGTGAAGGCGATAATCTGAACCAAACAGAGAAAAAACATTTAAAAAACACATTAAAACTGAGGGAAGAACTCCTTTTTAAGCCAAACCAGCCTCAGTGTTGCGTCTCTTTAAAATGATGCAGCCGTGGTTCAGGCAGTGACAATCTCAGCGCCCTCGGGCCTCTAATAACACCAGCGAGCAGCTCATTTGTATTCAACTTCATGACTCATCGTGTCGCCGCCTTTGTTTAGCAGCTAGCGTCTGAACTGATAATGCGTCAGTCGCAAACACAAAAAATTATGCAACGTGACAAAGGAAGTGGGGCGTCAATAATGAAGACGTTTGGCAGAAAGGAACAATAACGTTCAGACCTCCAGTAAACTGTTATTTACTGCAGCAATAATGTTTCCTGTTTAGAAACATTTCCCAAAACTTTAAGTCTTCTCAACTATTTACATGATTTAGTTTTTAAGATATGATCGTTTTCATGAGCAGAGTGCAAAGGTGACGCGGTAGATTTATCATTCATTCCTCTGGTGCCACTTTATGTTTTTGCACTTTACATAACGTGGCGTGATGATGTCATTACGAAAGTCTTTGCTTTCTGCTGCAAAAAGAATGAATGTTTTTGCTATTATGGTTCCTGTTTGACATCGATTTTAACTGAATCATGCAACCAATGCATTTTTAAAGGGTTAACTTCAAATCAGCCTCACCTCCTTCTGAGGGTCACCGCGGGACATCTGCTCCTGGAGCTCCTTCTGCAGCTCCTTGCGGGCGCCGATGGATTGCTGGTTGCGGGCGAAGTCGGACAGCTCCTTCAGCCCGGCGTCGGTAAAGTATTTAGAAAAATGCTCGCAGCTCCGTTTGTTGGCAGGAAAGAGTTCCTGTGGGTCAGAGGTATGTTCAGGTCGGAATTAGAGTGCAAAAATAATCACATAAAACTCCAAAAAACTGAAAGTAACTTAAGTAAAATTGTGCTATTTGAAACCTCCTTGATTTTTTTCAAAAAACAAGAAATGACGCAAAAATTAGCACAATACTAGTTAAGAGTTACAAGGAAATTACATAAAAATAAGGGGGAAAGGTACAAAAAGAAAAAAAGAATAACAAGAAAATATAATTAAAAAAATAAATTAAATTAAAAAACAAAAGGTAAAAAGCAAAAAAAACAGAAATTACCCAAAAAATTGCAATAAGTTTGTAAAAAGTTCAAAGAAAATTGCCTGAAAATTAGAGAAAAAAACAGAAAGTACAGAAAGTAAAAAACAAAAACAAAACATAACACAAAAAATAGTGAGAATAAAGTAAAACCTTACAAGAAAATCCCCTGAGAATTACAGGAAAAAAACCCAAAAAGAAACCCCAAAATTAGCCAGATAATAACAACAAAAAACACAAAAACATGAAAATAAGGGGTTAAATAAGGGATTATCAAAGTAAAAGGCAAAAACAAAAATTAGCAAAAAATAAATAAAAAATGTAGAGATAAAAACAACAAAAAAACAGCAGCAACAAAACACCAAAACACCAAATTTACCATCAGCCTGTTGTCCATGCCGACTTTGCGGAGACTGCCCGCAACAGAGTTGATGTCCTTCTCATTGATCCACGACTTGAACAGCTTGACAGCGAAGGCTGCAGATACTCCTGAACAAAAAACAAAAAAAGTCTTGGTACAAAATACGCAGTTTGTGTCCTCACAAACCCAGAGGCAACATTTTGGGGGAGGACCCAATAATTTGGGGAGAGTTGGCCCTCACCCTCTTTGACGAGGTTCTCGTTGAAGAGGCTGTTAAGGATGGAGGCTGATATGTTGCCGTTGGCCAGCAGGATGCCCGTCAGCATGGCCAGTTTGTTGCGCTCAGACTCAGTGAACCCCTTTAGAAACAGCAGCAACTACACGGGACGAGAAACAAAGAAATACAGGTTTGTGTGTAACTCACAGGTAACAGTCGTCCTGCAAACGCTCCCCGTTTTAAATACACCAACAAGTGAGCTAACCACACCTTCACATTAGCAACAAACAAAGGGAAAAAAAACAATGACTGGGCACTTTTTTTGCTCCTCGTTGAAGTTGTTTTAAGTCGTTTTTTTCAGGACGTTCCTGCGAAAAACGCAAAACGCGAGGCACTCCGCAATGCAAAAGCAGCGAGCTAAACGCTTCACACTTCCGTACAGAGACAATGTCCAAACAGCAGGCCCGGTTCAGTTTTAAGTACTTATTCAAATACCGATCTTAGCCTGTAACAACAAACAAAAAACACTCACCTTCTTGATCTCCTCTTCGAAACCCTTCTCCAGGTACTTGTAACGCCTGATCAGCTTGTTAAAAACCTAGATTTTTGAAGGAAAAAGACCATTTGCTTAACTCAGTGCTAAAATTATTTATAATATATATATAATATTTAATAAGAGGTACAAACAGTAGCTCTTTCTACCTGAGCGTATGCTTGCATTGTCTCCAGGTCTTCTTGTGCCGTGAAGAGGCAGAACTCGGTGCGGGTCATGTCGTCGGAAAGAGTCCCGCCTGGGGCTGCACGAGAGAAAATAAAAACAACCGCAAAAGTCAAAACAGGAGTGCATGTGCTGCACAAACAAAATAATGCACGCCTTTTTTCCCTGCCAACTGTCTCCTGCCCTTTAAAATAAATTATCTACCAAACTCAACAAGTCTTTGGACTTAAATGTCAACACTTGAGGGAAAAACATGCACACATTTCTTAACACGACTCACCCAGCATGCCGCCGGCCACCAGGATGTCAAAGAGCGTCTCTGCATAACGGCGGTAGTCAAGCTTCGCGCCAGAGGCATCAAGGAACTTTGCGACCGCTTCCAAATCAGTGCCAGTTTGATTCAAGCCTTGTACGATACTTTCTTGAAACTGAGAAGGGTCAAATCTCTCCTTTTCATCTGCAGACAAAGGACACACGTTTGGTTCATATTTTAAAAAATAATAATTACCCAATAACTCCCAAAATCAAGGTATTAGACACACAAAGCAGAAAACACAAACCTCTTTTCCTCGTTTTGAAACGCTGGCCTGTTAGCGTTGGCTTTTGCTGCTTTTGATTATTCATAAAAGACACCCTGAAAAAGGAGAAAACACAGACGGTTCATGTTTGCTGGTGTTGTGCAGACACACTGAACAGTACACAGTGCTCCCTGTAATTATGTTTTGTCCTGCCAGCATTTGGGTGAGCTCCATGACACCATCATGAGTTCACCGTCGTAAATTATCCTTACATAACACAGACTGTAGCTAAATATGAACCTTTGGTGTCTCACGAAAAGATCAAAACAGACAAAGAACTGATTCTTAAAACTAGTATTCAGTGTGTAAAGCTCCACTGTTGTCCTGAAACTATTACAAACACACTTAGGTGCCACAATGCTGCAGTGTGTGACAGGTTTTTCTTCATGAACATAGCTGCTGCAGCTTAAATCCACATTCAAACTCTTATTTTATAAAGGAGCTGTTTTTGTTTTATAAACTGCTATGAAGAAACTCCAGAAGAGGGATCACTCATCAGGAAAAGCCCAATCATTGTACTAAGTCACAAAAAATAAATACATTTAAAGCTTAGTTTATTAAATGACTGAAAATAACATTTTTTAAGTTAAACATTGCTCTGGTTTTACTACTTTTTTGCCGTATTGATCGAACATTTCATATAATGCAAATAGTCAAACAAATGCACCTTTTATCAGTGTAAAAACCACAATGCACTTTCTATTTAGGAAGATACTGAGGCCCATTGTTTTTAAGAAACAACACAGCGATGTGGCATCATAAGAAGATAAAATTCGTATAAAAATATTCATTTAAACAAGTTTTCTTATTTTTCTTCTTTTTTTGGGGTGTAATGCGAGCTCCATTATAAAGGTGGTTTAGATCTCGCAAAGAAATTTTTTGGTAATCCTAAAAACTTTGAGTGCTGGCTCTTTTATTCACAGCAGCAAAAAAAGAAGCGACAAAGTATGAATATCTGATCAAAAGGGGTCAATGAAAAGTCACATTTATGAGGTAAAATACTGAAAATATTAGATAAAAAAGCAGAAATAATGGGCCGGGGTTTCAGGATACTACTGTGACTTTTTTCCCCCATAAAATGTATGAGCTAAATCTCACAATATTATGACTTTTTTACTCGTAAATGTAGGCCTACATTCTTTAATATTGTAATAATACTTTTTCTTGTTAATTTACAATTTAAACATCGTAATAATACAACTTTATTCTCACAAATGTCAAAAAGCAAATTCTAATAATAGTGACTTTTTTCCCTTGAAATTAAAACTTTTCTTAAAATAGTCTGCCTTGATTTACGAAATCTAACTTTCTTTTAATTAAAAATGTGCACTGTCCTTTTGCACCATCGTCTGAGATTAGTACAATGTGCAAAATCTGCAATTTTGTCCTTTTAACATAAATAAATGAGACTTTAAGTGCATTTAATATCACGATAATCGACTAATATGATCAAAGGACTAACGTGAAACTAAACGTGTTTTATACAAGTCTGTTTATTTTATGTTAATATGTCAATAGTATTAATAAAAGTAAATTAGTAATATTAGTAATTTCCCTGCAAATGAAGACAAAAGACAATCCGAGGTGACACAATAAACCGATTATCAGTAATCAATCTGGTAGATATTTAGAGTTCACCCCTTCACGACAAATGTGACTCTAAAGTTGATGTATTTTGGTAGTTTTTTTGCTAAGTTAAGGACAAACATCGGCTCGGATTTAATGAAGGATTCCCCAAATTACAGCCGGCTAACTGTAGATTAGCATCGGCTAACTGTGGGCCTAACCATGCGCTATTAGCCGGGCCCGTTAGCTGGCTAACCATGTTTGTTTAAATAATGTTACTAATCCGCTGCTTACGCAATACAGACAACCACAATCTGCCCGGCTGCCTTTCAACAAAACTTTCTGTCGAAATGTCATCTCAAATTTCATTTTATCATTTAGACAATCGTGAATTCTGTAAGCTAAAATAATGCTAACGTTACGTTTAAAAAAAATCGCCCCTAAAGCAGCGCCCATGATGGCAACATTCCCGGGTAATAACGCCGTTTTTCACGATTTAACGCGGCTTTTTAGCGTCTTTACGGCGGTTTTCGGGTGCGAGGCGATAAAGAGAAAGTGGAAATACAAGTACTCACCGAAATTAATGCAGATAAAAAACGGTGTTAACCAGGGGAATCAAACTAACAGTGTCAACCCTCTCGGCGGCCCAAACAAAAAGACCTTCCCGTTAGGATTTCCGCAGGCTCCGCCCGCTGCGCATGCGCGGTTTAAAGGGGCTTTCCGTTTCATTAAAAAAAGAAAAATACTATTTATTATTTAATTATTTAATTATTTTAATAAAAGCGGAGTCCACAAAGGAGCCTAAGAGGGAGAAAAAAAATAAATAGCGAGGGGAAAAAATAGATGGCCAAAAAATAAGTTTTGGAAAGTAATCTAATGATAGAAAAACAAAATTAGATGGTGAAAAATGATAGTAGATACAAAATTATATGCTGAAAAAAAGAGATGGTGATAAAACAATAAGATAGTGGGGGGAAATATGGTTGAAAAATTATATGATGAAAAAAACAATTACATTTTGGAAAAAATATATGGTGGAATAAAACAGATAAAAATTATGGAAAACAAAAAAGGTAGTGGAAAAAAATAAAACAAAAACAATTGGATGCTGGGAAAAATTTAAACGCTACAAAAATTAGATGGTGGAAAAAATAGATGATGAAAAAGAATTTTATGCAGAAAAACAAAAAAGGTAGAACAAAAGAGAACAAAAACAGTAAATTAATAATTAAACGGTGAAAAATAGATGCTGAGAAAAAAAATAGATGATAAAAAAAAATAATGTGGATAAACTTCGATGGTGAACTCCAATAAGGAGAAAGTGAGGATACGGGTTAACCCTTTGAAACCTGAGCAAATTGGCTGGGTTTATCTCAAAAACATGGATAGAAGTCAACAAGCATGCCTAACAAGACTTAAAATAAATAAATAAATAAATAATTAAATTAAAAAACAAAAAAAAAAGAAAAGAAGATGTGAAAAAAATGCTGGCATTTTTTATATATATCTTTTTTTAGTGACATAATTTTAAATATAAAATTATAATTATGACTATAGTTTTTTTTGGACATTCCCTCTATTTCCAAACAATCCTCCCTTCTTTTTTTTATGTTTTAGGTACTTTTCTATTTTTTACTATTTTTTTGCAATTACTGAGACATGTCTTGCCAAGTTGCTTTTGACCTTTTATGGCCTTTTTTTTAAAAGAAACCCTAATATGTTCAGGTTTCAAAGGGTTAACTACATTTTTAATTGCATTTAAATATTCTTTTATAATGTATTTCTGCACTTTGTCTCGATGCTTCTGATGTTTTATGTAAAGCCCTTTGAATCGTTGCTGAAATGTTAAACCTTAAACCAACTTTCTTCCTCCTTGTTTGTCCTGTTGCTCTCGCAGGCCTCGTCTTCAACAGTTGGTGCGTCCACACGTGATCGGTCTCCGTCCACAAAAAATAATGGCTCAAATGTGTCACTTTTGTTCTTTGTGCTATTGAATAAATACGAGGGAAACATCGGGTTTATTTAATGCAATCAATAACTGATCATTTATTCATTCTTCTATTATTTAAATAGTGACACTGCAGGATAAGAGAAAGTGCAGAACATATAAATTCAAGAATAATTTTGGTGTTTTTCAAACATGCTGCCATGTTTTTGTGTCTAAATGACTAACTGGAACAACTGTTTGAATTTGGTCCAGTATGAAGTGAGAGTGCTGTTTAACATTGACACTGCACAGAAGGTCCAGGTTAAAAAAATACCAAAGTTTTCTTTTCGGTCAAAAGTTTCATTTGTTTGTTAAATATGTACATGAAGAGAAAGTTTATAGAATATAGGTAAATTAACAATGAGCATCATTATTGTTAGTGGCAAGTAGCTCACCCTCACATTTAGATTTAGTTTGATTCGAAAAAAACAAAAGAGTTGAGATTTGGTTTTAGATGTTTAAGGCCCACGGTGTGAAAGATCCGGGTTTACTGGCTGGAATCTGGAAAATAATAATAATTATTATTATTTTTTCTTGTTCTTTTTATTAAATTTAATGTATGATTGTCGTATATGATTGATACATATACAGTATATATAATTTGAAATAAATATTTATATTAAAAAAACTTATAAAAAATAATAAATTTCAAGTCTGACACTGATTAATACTCACCTTTCATGAATATTTAACATTTTAACATTTAACATATTCCAAACAGGATTGTTTCTTTCTCTTGAACACTTGATTTAATCATTCAGTTCGTAATTTCTTTTTCAAAGTTGAATGCCTGTGTGGGTTTCTGCTTTCCTTAACTTAAAAGCAGCCTTAAAAAGCTCAAAAACTCCAAAAAAAATGTCACTTTACTTTCACCGGGGAGTGCAAAGTGTCATATGAAGGTTTAAATGCTATTTTGTACAATTTTTACACTTAGACAGGAGAAGAATTTAGAGAAAAAAACTTGAACATATGCAGACTATTAGTGTATAAAAATGTCGATTTTAAGCAAAATGCATGTTGAGTGAGTCACAGTGAAAAGTGAATACAAACACTCGAACAAACTGTTCGCAGCTGTGTGAGAATAACGCCAATATTTCAGCATTTTTACCTTCCGAGTGAACGGGGAGGAACAAGCCAGACAGGCCCGCTCTGGTGTCGCTGGGCTGTCCAGAGAAAACGGGCCGGATAAACCGGACTCAGAGCGAGCTGCAGCCACGGCGTCTTTGATGGCGAAGAAAACTGAACTGCCGAGGAAGAGGACGGGCTCTCCGATACCCTGCGAAGACAAACAATTACACTCAGACTGGCGTAAACGCAGCAGGAATCCAAGAAAAGTCAGATAAGAGAGTCTGAGAAACGGTCGCCAAAAGAATAACTAACGACAGAAACAAAAAAAAATTAAATTCTAGAAATTTGAGGTGTGCATCGTGACCTCTGACCTTTGATGAGTAGATGGCGTGCGGGTTGTCGGAGTCCGACAGCAGATAAACGTTGAAGCAGAGCGGCACGTCGCAGACCGCAGGGATCTTGTACTGAGACGGACCTCGAGTGTACAGGAGCCCAGAGGGGGAAAACTTCAACTCCTCCATGGTGTAGAGACCCAAACCCTGCATGAACGCTCCCTCGATCTGAGGGGAGGAGGGAGGAGGAAAGGAGGGAAGGGAGGAGGAAAGGAGGGGAGGGAGGGAAGAGGAGACGGAGGTATAATCACAGAATGACTTACAGAATATATCATGTAATTAAAGAATGGAGAGCCTGATATAAACACAGAGCCTGATATAAAACTAATTGATTGGTGATTTTTGGAGAAATCTCAGTGACTGAAACAAGTTTAATCCCCAATTTATTGTCCATATTTTCTATAACTCGTATGCTTGCCTATAATCTAAAACTTAACAGAAAGACATATTTGACATTTTTTTAGATTTGCAGCTCCAACAACAAAAAAGTCACAGTTCATTTTAGAAACCCTCCAAACATTTTACAGTTACATATTTCTTCCTTACGTAAATCATCAGCTATCAGATTTTTTGTTTTCCTGCGTCCACTGCTGTAACAGACGAGACTCACCTGGCCGATGTCCACTGAGGGGTTCAAACTTTTCCCGATGTCCATCACAAGGTCTGTCCTCACCGTCTACAGGACAAAAAACAGCAAAGTTTCTTTAAATTCGTCACATTTTTTCTCTGTCACAGTGAGGTGGAGGACGTGGATCAGTTCTGACCCTGTAGTCTCCAGTGAGGCGGTCCAGCTCCACCTCACAGCAACACGCTCCGAACGTGAAGTAGGCGTACGGCTCCCCCTCCATCTTGTCCCAGTCCATGTACAGGTCTGGACCTCTGGGGACACACGAGGAGCTCTTAGTGTCGCATGTTATACAAACAACTTTAAATCCTCATTTCAAATGAGCTCTAAATATAATCTGGTACGGTGCATCAAATGGTAACATTATGGTGTTTTAAACTGTCCATGGTCCATTTTAAATAAAATAAAATCCATAAATAAAGTGAATTCTGTTGTACCTGTGGAATCCAGTCGCTGACATACTGATTTTCTCAAAAAAAGCTGCCATGACCTGAGTACAAATTACAGAAATGTTTTTGTCCTGATAAAAGCAAACAGTTTGAAATTTTCCACAGCAGTCCCGGAGAATTCTGTTTATCATTTCTTATCAAATCGTACCCAACTCTCCCATGATCCTTTGGGGTTCTTCTGTCTGATTGGCTCCAGTCGCTGGTACAGAGTTTCGCAGGCGTTCTGGAAAAATAAAGAGAAGATTTTATTTGCAGTAATTATTTTTAGTTTTTCAGTAAAGCATGAAGTAACAACATTAGTGAGCACTTTTCAGTTTCAGCACCAGACAGCTCCTTAACAACTACATGAGTTTCAACTACAGTTGTTTGATTAACTGCTTCATGAGTTTCAGCACTGGACAGCTCTTTGACGTCTGATAAGATTCAGCACCGGACAGCTCCTTAATCGCTTTAGCAGTTTCTGCATCAAACAGTTTATTAACTGCATAATCAGTTATACGTTTCAGCAGTGGACAGCTCCTTAACCACAGCTAAGGGAGGTTACACTGAGTTACACTGCGATGCATTCAAGCTCTCTTTGGCAAAAATGAGTCATGCAAAAATGACATCATGATGTGTTTAATGTCATCTTGTAAAATGTAGTATTTGGTGAGAAACTTGAAAAAAATATGGCTGTTTAAAGGACAAATATGTTATAATGTAATGTAAAATGTTAAACAGAGGGAATTATGATATATAAGTTTAGTGCATTAAAAAAAAAGAGAAAATGCAGGAACTGGACTTCACCTTGACCGCCATGCCATTGGCGTCAGTTCCGAAGGAGGCGGCAGACGGGCAGGTGTTGGGAACAGTGTTGGTGCTGGTTTCACTGATGTAGATCTTAGAGGACGGGATCTTGAGCTCCCGACTCGCCACCTAACAGCAAACAGAAGACAAACTCAACATACATTTAAAGACGGCTTTTTAGTTTATTCAGGATATCTGTCAAGAAATGTCACTAAACTAAATGTCTGAATGAAAAAAACAACGGTACCTGTTGCATTTTAGTGTGGAGTCCCTGACCCATCTCCGTCCCACTGTGAGTGACCAGGACAGAGCCGTCTTTGTAGATGTGGACCAGAGCTGCAGCCTTTTATACACACAACCATCATCAGAGTCAATTTTAAAAAAAAGATTTCTATAAGATAATATGAAAGTACTGAACTTGCCTTTTATTTTATTTATTTTGTTTCTTTAATCTCTATTATATTACTTTCATGCTTGTTTTATTACTTACTATTCTATTTTTTATTTTTAAAAAAATATTAATTTTTTAAAAATCATATTTTATTTCATTATTATTATTTTATTTATATATTTATTTATTCTTTTTAATCTGATTAATTATTGTTATGATTATTATAAGTGTGTGACTGTGTGATGGGATATATATTTGTATATTAATGTGCATATTTATGGTGCAGTTGAAACTTCAATAAAAAAAATATTGTGTAAAAAAACGACATCAGAAATATGAGATAAGGCTAATTCAAGTTTCTGTGGAAATTCGCTATTTTTGGGATCGTGCATGCGTCTCCATCTGATGGGAGGGGCTTAGAAGAGAGAGGGGAGAGCTAAGATTTACGTAAGTGGGAGGTTGAAAAAGACTGTAACAGCCACAAAAGAGAATGACTAAAAAGCTGAGCAGGCCCAAACTGAGCCTCACAGACCTGATTCAGGAAGCTCTCTGCAAACGCAATCCCATATTTAATGGGAATGATGGACAGCCCTCTCTTCTTCCAGCGGTTCTGCTGGTTAAACTGGTCGACGGCTCTGCGGCGAGCGCTGTAGTCGGACTTCGCTTTACATTCCTCCCAGCAGCGCAGCATGTTTTCGGGGCTGAACTCAAACTTGTAGTGGGTGACCGACGGCCCTTTGTACATGTTGATCTCCCGAATCTGAAAGAAAGAATCTGAAAATTACTCGTACCGCTAAAAATACTTGTTCCTTTGTTTTGCTTTTTTAAAATGTTGACAATTTCAAGATGACCTGGTCTGCAGGGCGTCCCAGCACCATGGCCACATCGTTGACCATATTCTCCACAACCACGAGGCTCTGGGGCACGCCGAATCCCCTGAAGGCGGTGTTGGACGGCAGGTTGGTCCTGCAGGCGGCACCATGGCCTCTCAGGTTGGGGATGTTGTAGGCGTTGTCAAAGTGAGTCAGAATTTTTTCCACCACCTGCAACAAGAAAAAAATCATGATCACATGATATAATTTGTCATATTATTAATGTTATAATAAAGAACTGCTTTTACCGACCTGAAGAGATTCATCGACAGCGTAGCCAGCATTGGCGAAGTAATGGATATCTGCCGCCACGATCCTGCCGTCATTCATGAAACCGACCTGGAACAAACCAAAATCAGGATTTCTTAACATCTTCGATGAAAAATAACAAAATGTCACATAACATAAGAACATAGATCAACAAAAGAAGAAATGACCCAAAAAAAAGCAAGAAATTAGTAAAAATGCAAGAAAATTACCAACAAATTTGTAAAATATAATTTAAATAACTAATTATGATCATTATACATTTAGTTTGTTTCTTTTTTCTCTAGCTTTTTTTTAAATTCTAAATCTACTGATTTCTTGAATTTCTTACCAAGCTGCCTTTTTTTTTACCCTAATTTAAAATAAATCACACCAATTTGTTTAGGGTTTTAAGTTTTAAATACTTGAGAAAAGTATCTGAAAGCAGCACAAGACCAGTAATGTGTCTCCAGGTTTTAAAGGGTTAAAGACCTAAGACTTTTTTTAAACACAAAAAAACGCTCCTTTCTCTCAAATTTTAGGGCAAATGTGTTAAAGTCTGTGTTAAATATACACAGATATTTTTTTGGTCCCCCATCTGTGCACAAACGGATGTTTAGATCATTAAAATGACAGCGTGTGTTGTTGTACTTTGTATTTTCCCAGGACGGGGTGACGGCCTCCGGTCATCAGCATGTCCTCTCCTCGCTCCAGGATGCAGCGCACTGCACGATTGGTCCTGAAAATTGAATGAAATGATTATACTGAGGAACAACAACAACGTAAAACCTTCCCAGCTTTTCTTTGATTCTCATTTTTCATTTCAATTTTTACTGTGAATTTTCATTTGTATTCACTGATTATTTTTTGAAATTGAGAAGAAATTTCTGATGCTGTTAGTTGTTGTGACTGTGACTTACTTCCACGCAGCCACAGACGTGATGGAGGCCAGAGTCGCAGCTGCAACGACCTTCCCACCGAAAGCTCCGCCGATCCTTTTGACGTGACAGGTGACTCTGTTGGACGGGATCCCCAACGTCTCCGCTATCACGTCCTGCAGTCAGCAAATTAAAGGAAAAACAACAATCTGCAAAAACTTGTAATTTCTCGTTTCGCAGTGGTAGTGATGTTAACTGAAAGCTTTCAACATTTTAAGAGTCCAAACTAAAATGAAATTTGATCTTTTTGAAAAAAAAATTCATCACTTTGTCATTTTATCCTGTTTGGCATTTTTGTGCAATTTTGTCCAATTAACAAAGGAATTTTTGAGTTATGGCAAAAACATGTTCTGTGAGGTCACGGTGACCTTCGACCACTGATTTCTAATCAGTTCATGGTTAAACTGAAGTGGCCGTTGGTGCAGAATCTGAAGAAGTTTCCCTTAATGTGCTCTTTAGATATCTCATTTAAGAGAACGCGACTGACGAGCTCACAGTGATCCTGAACTTTGACTTTTGACCTTTAAAATGTAATCAGGTCAGTGTTGAGTCCAAGTGGACGTTTGTTCCAAATATGAAGAAAATTCCCGAAGGGGGTCCTGAGAGTTTGTGTTTACGAGAACGAGACAGACAGATGGGAAACCTGAGAATGTAAAGCCACTGACGCACAGGCATAAAGATAATTAAGGAACGGCTAAGATGTAACTTTTTTATTTTTATTAAGTATGTGCAGTGCGCCCTGAGGACAAACAACTAAAACTACAGAATTAATCAAAATATCTTTTGTACCTGAGTCAACGTCGGCCACTGAGTGGAGACGTAAGCTTTGAACTCCGTCTCTTCACCAACAGGAACAACCAGCATGCTCTGAGTCTCCATGTAGAAATGCTCCTGGCCACCCATCCGAAATTCTCCTGATGAAACCGTTTCAAAAGACAACAGTGACGAGTTTTAGGACAAATGGACCGATCCGAAGCCTGGTTCTGTGTTACATATATATGGCATGAGTTACAGTAAAAAGTCACAAATCTGGCAAAACTGAAAAATAATAAATATTAGTCATTCCTTCTTCAAGAATGAGCTTTGAGTGAATTATTCTATAAAAATTCATTTGTTATTATTATTGTTTATTTATTTCGTTACTCGCACCACAGGGTGGAAGATGTCTGTGGCGGGTCGGCGTGAACGGGTGAAGGAAACTTGGCATAATTGTTTAGTGAACTGTCATCTGTCTATTTCTGTAATAAATAAATAAAAAATAAATAAATTAAATAAAATAAAATAAAATAAAATAAAATAAAATAAAATAAAATAAAATAAGATAAATATTTTTAAAATGTTTGAAATTCATTAAAAATAAAAGTTTTGGTTTTTTTTACCTTCATAAACCTGATCAACAGTTTTAAAGGCTTTGGTCACGTCTCCTCTCTCAATCCTCCTCCGAGGCTCAAAGAAAGACGACTTCTCAATGGCTTCCTGTCACAGCGACAAACACAACCAAAAAAAGTCAACTAGCACAAATTTTACTTGTAAAAGTGTAAAGTAAGAGCATATTTAAAGAGCAAATCTACGTTGAAAATAATGCTGCGCTGCTCTCTGCAGGTCCAAACCTCAGGAACATTTAACATCTGGAGCAAGTATTCAAACAGAAGGTAATGTGTACAAAATTATGCACAAAATCAGATTATTGACAGAAAAATGATGTTTTGATTGCTTGAATATTACTATTCATAAGTTTTCTTGGTGTAGTTTTTCTATAAGCCAGTATAAGTTTCTACTACACCCTCACACGTACTTTTATATATTGTGTTTTGTATTATGTGAAACAATAAACTAAACTAAAAAAGCATCTTGTGCTGGATTTGTGTGACTCTGCAGACCTCTTGGGTAAAAATCGGGTCTGGCAGGTCTTCGTAGCTGATCTTCACAGCTGCTGCTCCTCGTTTGGCGTGTGCCCTCGAATCAGCGACCACCGCACATATCCGCTGACCGACACAGGACACCTGCAACGAGACAATTATACTGAAGATCACGAACAAGATGATCACGGCAGGTTAGTGCTGCTGGTTCACACTGGTGACGAAGCTTTCACCGCGGCCTGAAACTGAAAGTCCTGCAGGATATGTTGAATATTCAGATATATTGAATACATTTGACATACAGATTATACACATGAATTAAAAAGGGATGTGCACACACTGATACTCCACCTCCGTCTCGGCCAACAGCTCCTCATCGTAACCAAACATTTTCCGAACTTTCTTCCCGGGAATATCTTTGGCCGTGATGACATCGACGACACCAGGAAGCCGCAGAGCCTCGCTCACATCCAGCCTGCTGTTGGATGAAAGAAACATCGAAAACCAAACCTGCGGTCCAACTCAAAGTGGCTCAGAGATCGTGTTTTCTCCTTACGTGATTTTAGCATGCGCTCGAGAGCTGGTGACCATAGTCAGGAAGAGCTCCCCATCTGTTTTTGGGATGTCGTCGCAGTACACAGCTTCACCTGTGGCCTGGCTGATGGCAGAGCGATGCATGATGGGACGTCCCACTGGGTCCTGGTCGCTCTGGTCCTTTGACACACGCTGAAGACAAAGAGGCAGCATATAGGGTGAAAAAATATGGTCCTGGGATTGACCCCAGTGGGACTCCAAATATAAGAGGAGCGGAGGAAGCCGTGTAATTTTTTTAAGACAAGTCTGAGGAAAAAACGAAAAGAAGTGAAAATACTTTGATATTTTCTGACCTGGAACTCCTGCAGGCCGGGCTGGATCTCTCTGGGTAAAGGCTGGATCTTCTCAGGAAGCTCGTCTGTAATCACGCTCTGAACACAGAAACTAAATGAATATCTTGTAGATTCGATCATGTTACTCTGCACTGTGTCGCGTAAAAATGTACATTTGAGGCAAATTAAAAGATGCAATGTTATTTTCTTTTAATCAAGGCCCTGTCCTACCATTTCTCTGAGTTTCTGCAGGACCTCCAGGTTAAATTTGAAGAGGAAGCTGAGAGTCAAAGAGCGACGAAACTCCACTTTTCCTCCAGGAGCCGAAGGAGGGAGGACCAACTCATCCAGGAGGACGTCATAAGCCCGGCTGAGGGTCTCATCATCCCAGGGTCTGAAGGAAACAATCTCTGGGTTCATGCCTGCGTTATCTTTTGATTTTGCCTTTACTGAAAATCAAGATGCTTTCTGGTTTCAGTTTCCCTTTTGAACAGAACAAACACAGAAGAGGACAAGAGCAAATGGAAAAGAAAGAAAGAGGAAGAAAGAAAAAAAGGAACAGAAGAGGTAGTTAAGGAGCAAGACATTTTGACAAAACTCCCAAAGACAACCGAAAACATAATGTCTCTGGCCACATGTGTCGCCATGTGGAGGCATAAAAAGAAAGGAAAGACAGACAGGAAGGATTTAGGGAAGGAAGGTGGAGTGAAAAGGAAAGAAAATATGACAAAAATAACAAATAAAGATGGGCGTGGATACAAATGGACAGAAACAAAAAATAACGTAGCAAAGGAATAAAGGATTAAAGCAGTAGCTTGGATACCAGAAAAGAAAAGGAGAAATGAATGGCAAGAAATGAAAAATGAAAGAAGGATGGAATAAAGGAAGAAGAGAAAGTACTACAGAAAGTACTGCTAATCCACTTTTAATCCAAAACAAAACACTGATGAGATCCGGCTCTGACCTTGTGACGATAGCTGTGCAGGTTTTGGCGGCGCTAACAGTGGTCGGTCCCATTCCTCCAAAATAAATACTGACGTCCTGAACCATCCTGGACCCCTCTGAGAAAAACACTCTCATCCCGGTCGTCACTGTGGAGAAGGAGCTCTCCTTCCTCGCAGCCTGGCGGAAAGCTCGCACAAACTCCCCCTGCGGCACAGAAAATGCAGAAATTCAAGTTTTTAACTGATATACAGC
This sequence comes from Plectropomus leopardus, assembly GCF_026936395.1. Taxonomy (NCBI): domain Eukaryota; kingdom Metazoa; phylum Chordata; class Actinopteri; order Perciformes; family Serranidae; genus Plectropomus; species Plectropomus leopardus. Next base: position 2,220,092 of record NC_142199.1, on the reverse strand, counting down.
AAATGTTTTACCGTTCTGACGTGGAATTTTGTGTTAAACGTTAAACGCAACGTTTTTTGCATTTATAGTGTCTCCTAAAGGTTGATTTTAGTGAAACTGTGTTTCGAGTTTATAGAGACATTTACTACAAATTTGGTGGTGATTGGAACAATCGTTGCACAGTCGGGTCTATTTATGCTTTTAAGTTGAGTGGTAAATATCTTTAAAACACAGCTGGTTGCGATCAGGCCTACAGTTTGAGACAGTTTGGGCAAAAAAGTGTTTTTTAAAACTTCAAAATGATGAAAATATTGAATGTTTCTTGAGGCTGTTTTGCAGAGGACACTGAGCTGGACTTCAGTGTCAAATTTCACATCAATTTGACTTATGGTGTGAGGGGAATGGCCTCTCAAAAATTGCATTTTTGTTCTTTAACTATTGCGCCAACATCTGGCAGACTGAATTCATATTTGTTGAGCAGCATTTGGGTTTGAAACACTAATAATAAACGTCAAAAGGGAGTACTCTCAGAGAGAGTATTTGTACCTTTCTGGAGAAAGGAATGAAGACAGAAACAACAATCTCCTCTGGTTTCAGGATGGTTTTTCCAAAGCTCACAAAGAAGTCTTGATTCAGGGAAATCTCTCGTCTTCCTCCTGTTGGACTCAGACAGAACTGCTCGTTAATCAGCGTGGAGAGGAGTAAACACGTCTGACACGAGTCTACGTTCTTCCAGAAGCTGTCACAGAGTTTCTAACCCATGTCTAAAAATAACCAATCAGCTTACCACTCGAAATGACGCTCACTCTGCAGTTCCCAGCAGCCAAAACAGGGTTCAGGTCTGAGTTCGGGTATGCACTCATGATGTTGCCTCCAAGAGACTAAACATGCAAAAGCAAGATAAAACACACTCATCAGATTTATAAATTTACACGATTTCACTTGCAGAATTTCCTCTAAATTCTTGTAAATCTTTGGGTTGATATTGTATTAAGTTGACATCTTATGTCAAACGTCTCTGATTCAGAGGAGCTGAGTTCGCCTACAGCGACATTACGGATCTGCTGGCTTCCCAGGTTTCCCAGCTGTTGGATCAGGGCTCTGAAAAGTTCAGTCTTCTCCTCCGGAAACTGAGGAACCAGCTTCTCCAAAAGAGACCGCACCTCAGTGAGACTGCACCCGGCTCCGACCCAAACACCTGCAGAGGAGCCAGCGTGTTAACCAACAAAGCTGCACGCTTGGCGACATACTTAGTTCATTTTTGTTTGTGTCTGGTGACTTTCATGAACCTCACAGATATTAGAAAATGCACAGGTGTTTAAAAAATCCCAGGTCGTCAATGACGATCTTTTGCACTTGCAGGCAGAGTTAGTGTCTTTGCAACAAAATCACATCAAAATGGAAACTGCAAAGAGGCGTTGGCCTACCCTGCGGTGTCTGAGTGACCTCAAACAGCTCCGAAACTCTGGTTGGAGATATAATCAGCGGATGCACGACACTTTTAAACTTTATATCTGGACCTTAAGAAAAACAGAGACCATAGTTCTGTTAAAATGGGACAACACTTACATAGCAGGCTGCTGCTTTATAAGAGCAGCCTGCAAAAATCCTGGAGGGACTCGAGAATCATGAGGCAGCTGAGTTGTAAGTTTTCAATGTCTTTAAATCACCTGCATCCAACACAACTCTGAGAAATGAAGTGACTCTGGCCTGAATCTTTGTGATAAACGTCAAACATCAGAAACCGGGTGAATTAACAGCTGACCTATGGTGGTGTTTCCCAGAACCAGCGGAGCTTTAGGGTTACTGGTCTTGCACTGGACCAGTTCCTCCAGGGAGGCGGGGGACACCCAGCTCATCCTCTCCCCGTGAAAGGTGAGTGTCTGCGGGTTCGCTGTGTCTGCCATCAGCTGTGGAGAAAGAGTCATATTAATACTGCAGTTATGATTAAAAGAACTTTTTAGCTTCAAGAATTCATTATCTTTGGGCTCGAGTGGAGAATGATCAAATTTCAGGACACGTCTCTTTCACTCAAAGCAACAAAAAAGTCAATACCGTCACTTTAAAGAGAGTTTTGGCAGAGAACCAGCTGATAAACAAGACCTAAAATCAGCCTATGTGAGTTAAAACTGCGTCCAGAACGCACAATAAATGAACTTCCTGTTACATGTGTAAACTTCTCATGACTTACAATCAGTTCAGGGGGGAAGATGAGCTCCTGTGTCGGGTCCAGCGGCTGAAACTCGTCCTTGTCAAACAACTGAGGCTTTCCCTGAAGCACAGTGAGACGGCACGAAGAGGTGGAGAGCAGGCAGAGACATGAGAGTCACTACGGCGGGATTACAGAAATGTGACGAATGAACCCGGATCGACCTCAAAATGTCTGAGGAGGGCGTGACACGTTACATGACAACAAAAGGCACAGAGAGAAAAGCCCAGAGGGGAAAGACACGGTTAAAAAGTGACACTGGAGAAGAGAAAAACAAGGAGATAAAAAGACTGAGAGGGATCACAAATGAAAGGAATAAAGGGACAATAATACACAAGTTTGCAGTAAAAATATTACTGTAAACAAAGACGTAATCGAAGGGTGTTTTTAGCTTTGTGAGTCTGTCGACTGTTGATCACAGAGTAAGTCATTTAGAAAAATGAAACATAGCAGGCGTAATGGGGAATTAGACTAAATACTAGTGTTTTGTTATCGGACTTCTGTGTTCGCCACAGATTGTCCATAACGAACTCCCTGTTCAGGCGTAACGGTGTCCCTATGTGCACTTAGCACCAGGACACCAGGCCGCAGTTCGGTGATCGACTTCGTAGTCGTGTTGTCGGACTTGCGGCCGCATCTCTTGGACACTCGGGTGAAGAGAGGGGCGGAGCTTTCAAACGATCACCACCTGGTGGTGAGTTGGCTCCGATGGTGGGGGAGGACGCCGGTCAGACCTGGCAGACCCAAACGCATTGTGAGGGTCTGCTGGGAACGTCTGGCAGAGTCTCCCATCAGAAGGAGCTTCAACTCCCACCTCCGGGAGAGCTTCGACCATGTCCCAGGGGAGGCGGGGGACACTGAGTCCGCGTGGGCCGTGTTCCGCGTCTCCGTTGTTGAGGCGGCCGATCGGTGCTGTGGCCGTAAGGTGGTCCATGCCTGTCGCGGCGGCAGCACCCGAACCCGTTGGTGGACATCAGCGGTGAGGGACGCCGTCGAGCTGAAGAAGGAGTCCTGTCGGGCCTTCTTGGCCTGTGGGACTCTGGAGGCAGCAGACAGGTACCCACAGGCCAAGCGGAGTGCAGCTACGGCGGTTGCCGAGGCGAAAACCGGGGCCCGGGAGGAGTTCGGTGAGGCTAATTCATGCATTCACATGCAGTGGTTTATCTTATATAAACAGTAGTGTGACAAAAGAAAAATGAAGTAGCCTAGACCTTTTTAAACAAAGGAAAAAGCCTGGAGACAGAGAGGGGCAGGCTGACAGAGGATCAGAGCCCGATACATTCATAAAAAAGCATCAATATTTGTAGGCCTTTCCCTGTTTCTTATTTTTATTAAACCGTATACAAGGCTTCCTTCCTTTAATCTACGACCACCAAAATCTAAGTAGTTCAGTGCTGATGGACACTGGACGTTTGTGCCAAATTTGAAGAAATTCCCTCGAGGCGTTCTCGAAGTGTTGGGTTACTGAGAATGGGACGGACAGACAACCCAAACACATGTACATCAGAAAATGTAAAATTAACATGTGATCTATAAATCTATACAAATTAAATTAGGAAGAAGAAATAAATGGAAAGACAAATTCAAGGAAAAGATAAAAGAACACAAAAACACAAGACACCTACATATGAGAAAAGACACAAGCAAAGAAAAAGCATAAAAAGGAAATTAATTGTCCTCACATGCTCTGGTTCATCCGTGTTTTTCTCTCCGCTGAGGCAACAGTTTCCGTTTCCGTTGGCCTGGCAGCAGTTGGCTTCCTGTCGGGATTGATTGCAGCACAACACTTATCACGTTCTTTTTATGGCTTATCGGATAGAAAAATATTTCAGCACTGCTGAAGCCTTTTTCCCCATGTTTTTGAAAGAAACTGCATCAACTTGCTCAGAGGTCAAAGGTTAAAACACTAAAATAGTGTCTTTTTTGGGGGATAAAATGTTTTTCCACAGTGGCTACTACAAATTCAGTCTCGAATGGCTGAAAAGGAACCATTAAAGATATAATAAGTAACTTTTCTATGTTAAAATGTAAAAAAAACAACTAGACCAAAATTATGTTTTGTTAAGATGTGTACTTATTATCCCAAATGTTATGTTTGTGACATGAAAAACAGAGAAATCTGTAATTTTTCTCATTTAAAGAGTTATTTCCTTGCACTATTTCCATTTTTAAATATTTTTTAAGCAGCCTGTCTTCAGCCAAACATCGGAGAAACACTGATTTTTAAAATTAAACTTCCTTCTGTATTTATTTGTATTGGTTTAAATCACCCGGCGCGTTTTTAAAGTCTTCTCTGGGAGAAGACTTCTGTGAATATTTCAGCTTCTGATAATAAACCTCCTGATCAAGAATCTGTTTTTTTCCTTCTTTTTTTTGATTAAGAGGCTCAAAAAACTGCATTTTGTATAACCGGGGCAAACACAATTGATCGTATTTGAATAAACGATTGTATGTTTTATGTTTCTGACAATAAAGTCAAACTTGACTTGACCTGCTTTAAAGGATGAAAGTGCAGCAGCTCATAAACTCCTGTGGTCACTGATATATGCTGATGATGTAACCTTTACTGGTGAGCTGAGCTTTGTACCTGACAGAAGGTCCTGCAGCCGTCAATGATTGGTCGATACCCGGTGCAGCGGCACAGATTACCTGAACAGTGACAACACATGACGAGAGGAGGACAGGGTGCAGATCAGTTCACTTTTACTTTGTGTATAAGTACAACATGCAAGTCAACAAGTTCTTTGTGTCTTAAAACACCCAAAAGTGCACATTTATATTCACATGAATGATGCCAGAGACATTTATTACGTCTTGTAAGCTCTAAACTTTATAGTAGATACCATAAAACTTCATATATATACTGTGTATATATATGGTAAACAAAAGTGAGATGCAAAAAAACAGATCAATAGAGGTAGCAAAGTAGAGGTTTTAAAAGCAAAATTATATATTTACAATTACTTTTGTGCTTTTGTAATTATATATTTACTTTTACAATTTCTCGCTTTGCCTCATTTTTTCTCTTAAGGTTTTTTTGGGCAAATTTTCAGGTAATTTTCCTGTACTTGGATCATATCTTCTTTTGTTGCCTGTTATCCTTTTCCCATGTTTTTGAAAATAAATAAATAAATAAATATCCCCCGACCCTTACAAGGACAAGTGGTGATGGATAATAAATGAACGCATGAATGAATTAATCAACAGATAAATGAATAAAGCCAATTTGCCTTGTTTTCAAAGGGTTAAATAAATAATCTGATTATATTTCCATGTTTGCTGAGCAACAGTTTCGTCTAAAAGGAATTCAAATCTCGTCTCACACAGACGCCAAATATAAAACTGTTGAGTTCAGCGATTTAAGCGAATAAAAGCCCGGCTATTAACCGAAGTTTTACATTAGAAATAACAGATTTAAGAAAACACAAACCGGCTAGCGCCTGCGTGATGTCCTCCATGGTGGGCTGCGGCTTGTTCCTCAGCAGAGCGTACATGGACATCACCATCCCGGGGGTGCAGAAGCCGCACTGGGAGCCGTGCGCCTTCGCTATTCGCTCCTACGAACACAGAATCCACACTTTAGGGGCCCTGAATACGGCTTAAATGCATGTTTTGCATTAAACAGAGAGACTGGTTGGCGCTGTGCATCTGAAGCTCTTTCTTGAACTTTGGGAAATGAGCGTTAATACGCACTCACCTGCACGGGGTGGATCCGCGTCTTGGTGCTGCCGATGCCCTCCACCGTGGTGATGGCGGCTCCGTGAAGCTGGCAGACGGGCAGGAGGCAGGCGTTGGCTGAGTAATGTCTGACGGTGTGGTGAAGAGAAGCTGTGCTGATGGATCTGACATTTAAAACCGACCGGAGAACATTTCAGTGTAGTTATGACCTCTGCCATTACGCCAACAGCACCGCTACTACAACCACAGAAGAAGAAATGACCCAAACATCTGCAGGAACTGAATAAAAAGCACATAACATGACTGGAAAAGTAGTTTCACCACAGAAACACAGAAATCGCCTTCAAAGAAGTGCTTAAAAAATGACAATAATTTTGTAAAATATTTTTAAAGTCATATTTTTGATTATTTTTAAAAACAATTTATCCCTATCTTTTCTTTTTAACCCTAGATATTTTTTCCTATCTTTATAAAAACTATTTTCTCAATCTACAAATTTCTTGCAATTTGTGGAACTTTTTTTTTGTTTGTTTATTTTACTAATTTTCTCTTTACCTTTTTCCTCATGCGTAAGTTGGTGCAAGATTCACAGCTTTAAACACTTTTAAAAGGCATCTAAAAAGAAAATTTCAAAGGGTTAATGGTGCAAACGCGCCAAGTTCGGGACAATTTTTACAAAGAAAGGGGATATTACCTTACGGAAATAAACGTATTGCCAAATCGATTTCATTCTTGTAAAATTACAACTTTTCTTGTCGTAAAACTACAACTTTAATCTTGTAACATTCCAACTTTTTTTCTCGTAATATTACAATTTTATTCTATAAGTCTCAAACAAAAGTGGCCCAAAAACTTAATTTGTGTATGTTAACGAGCTACTTACACTGAGACAACTGCAACCACGACGGGGCTTTAAGAGTTGATCCGGCCGTCGTAGTAGTACTACTACTACTACTACTACTACTTCTAGTACTGCAACTACTACCCTGCTAATGCTGCTCCTCCTGCTGATGGAGCCAGTAAGATGAAAAGTCGCTTGTTTACTTAACTGAAAGAAAAGTGGGGACACGAGAAAAAGAGCATATTTGGAATTCTCCCATTAATAATCTGGGAGTTTTTGAGCGCACGGCTTTAATGCAGCGTGTTTTCATTTATGTGCAACATCTGTTTGACATTTGGATGTGTGTGTTTTCGTCCTCGGCTGCAGCAGAGTGACGGAGTCAAACAGATGTCCTTCTGGTTTGGCTGCAGGAGTGGAAACGATTAATCCCGTTAACTCGTATCTGTGGCCGTCCGAACCGCTTCAGCAGATAACCAGCTCGCAGTCAGACCCCCTCTTGTTCTCTGAAAATCTAATTTTGGTTAATAAAATGTTAACAGTGTTTGGTATTTTGGAATTTACCAAACTCTGTTCGTGGTTGTACTATTGTATTTTCAGCTGAGTCTCCATAATATCTCCCAAAAAACTAGCAGCAGCTCGATCCCTCTCAATAGAAACGGTCCACCAGAACCGACATTGATATCTGTGCTGACTGTGATGTCATTTCTCTGAGTATCTTCACCTCATATCCCGAAAATCTGCACAACCTGAGCTGAAAGGTTCGTGTAAGTCATAAACCACAACGATTAATTAAAGTTTTCTCATTAAAAGAAACAATTGTAAAAATCTGATGTTTTTTTCAACTGATTTTTTAAATAAAAGCACAAAACATATTGATCCAAAGGATTTTTAAAAGTAAAAACATGAATAAATATACATTAATTCCCCCTAATTTAATTGAACGTTGTAAAATATTTCGTTGTTGACATATGCTCTTTTTTCTGCCTTGTATGTTTTCGCTCTGCACGAAACATACATACCTAATTTTCATGTAATTTTCTGTCACCTTTTACTTATTTCTTAAAATTTGTGAGACTTTTCTTGCAAAGTTGGTTGCTGATTTGCTCAAGTTTGAAAAATGACTAATAACGAGGTCACAGCTCGTCTGAATCTCAGCCAATCAGGGTCAAGCAGAAAGGTCGTGTGGTTTATCAGAAAGGATACGTGATGGTTTTGGTGGCGGGTTGGTAGCGCGACACCATGACGGTGCACGCCCCGCAGCCTCCGCCGCCGCAGCCAGACTTGGTCCCAGTTAACCTCACTGGAGTCACGGTCAAGGAAACCTGCAGGTGGCGCTCACAGCAACGTAAAAATCGACCATAAAAGCAGATTCGTGACGCTGGATTCGTCCGATCTGAAGGATACGTTTCTCTCGGAGGAAAGGCAGCAGCATGGTCTCAGGGTCTGCATGCTTCTCTGTCACCTGATTTAACCGAAAAACAAACATTTCGACTTTTTTCTGCGTTCGTTGGGTTTAACTCTCACGAGGTGAAAATGATTTGCTTTCGCGTGTTTTTAAGTGGTTAACTCTTTTCTGAAAACTGTGCGTCGTTTCTGGTTTTCATGTTTGCGTGTGTTGAATTCTGAGGTAATGATGCAGTTTTTAGTACCAACATTCATCTAAAGCTTCGACACTTTTATAGCAAAAAAACCCCGAAAACATGAAGAAAAAAAATCCACTGTAACTGGAAAAGACACTGAAAAAATGCTGGAAAAAAATTAATATTAAGACCTGGATCAACATTAGTTTACCTGCATTCAGACACATTTCACAAGCAATTAATCCTCTGAAACCTGAGAAAAATTATTTCATTATGTTTTCCATGATTATGGGAACCGGTACTAATGTTATGGAAGTCAAAATATTTACTGTCCCTGCATCAGTCTGTGTACAGACACTAATTAGTGACATAAATTAAAAAATAACAAAGAATTTCATAAAAAAATGTAAGAAAAACCTGTATTCTACGACAGCTTTGACTTTTTAAAAATTGATTTCTTGAAGGAAAGAAAAACAACGGGGTGAAGGAAGCAAACAAGTTAAAAGTTACAAGAAAATGACCTAAAAATAAGCACAAAAAAGTGAAAAACTTACTTTTCAGGACATTTTCACCAAGTATTTTTTGTGCAAATGTTCTAATAAACCCTTCCAATTAAAAAAAATATTTTCATATAGTTTTCTTTTCACTTTTTACTAACTTCTTGAAATTTGTGGGTCATTTCTTTTCCATTTTCCTCCATGTTTTGGAAAGAAATCAAACCAAACTGAGAGGCGTCTAACTGCAGCACATTAAAACTGATGTCAATCCAGGTTTCAAAGGGTTAAAGAACAGCCGAAACTGAGTTATGGGTTTAAGTTTTGGTGTGCCACCCCAAGATTTTCAGCGGCCACCCGTGTGACGCGCAGTATTTCTGGGGGCGCCCCTGTTTGTGACCGCCGTCAGCGTGAAAGCGAAAACAGACAAAAACTAAAAAAAAAACACCCGAAACTCGCTCGAACACGATGCAATGTTTGAGACTGAGCTCAGTACAAACGTACCTTTTTCCCGTTGATAAAGAAGCACAGAATATCCCCTTTTTTCTCTGCAGACATCTTTTCGGCGTCCAAAAACAACTTTGCAAACACAAAACCGTCGGTCTGAATCATGGACGCGACTTCCGCCTGTCAACACTTTCAAAATAAAACCGAGACCATATTACTGACGCCAGAGTTTTGGGATTTTTTAGAAGTACATTAATTTAATGAAGTAAATTAAAGGTAAGGCGGAGTTACAGCGGTAATTTGGTTACCTTTAGACATATCTGATGGTTACTTTGTATAAAAAATGTATAGGTAATTAAAAATACTAAAAAGCATTAGTGGATCTTTATAAGGCCTGTATATATTATGGCAGACTATATATTTATTATTCTAATTTCTACTTATGTTTATATTGTGCTGTACACAATGCACAATGCAATGTTGCATAAGGAATATTTTACATATTTCCATTTTTATTTTTTTTACATATAGGTGTGCTGTTTAAAAATACTGCACAGATTTTCTACTTTTACTAATGCATATATTTTCTTTTCTCTTATATTTTAACCTATTTCTCATGTAATGCTTCTTAATTTTACTACTATGATTCTCTACTTACATGAGAGCGATTATAACAAATCACAGTTCCCACCCCCAGCAAATTTTACATTACATATATATATATATATAAGCTTAACGCACATGATAAATAAAATAATAATAGTAATCACACATCTTATTTTCATTTTTTGTCATTTTTAATACTATTTTTACTTTATATTGACTATAATGAATCACAATTTCCACAGGAAATTGTTTATTGATCAAACTTTGAATTTATTAAATTTTTTTTTTTTAATTTAATTTATTTTTTACATATATGTTTAAAATTGAAGCTATTTTATTTTATGTTTTTGCTGTACATATTTTATTTTATCTTTTATGATTTTAAATTTAAATTTAGTTTTACATTTTCACTTATTTCTTATTTCGATTTCTCTGCTTACATCAGAGCGACTGTCGACAATTACAAGTTCAATGCATCAAGGAAAAAAAGAAAACAAATCAATTTCATCTGTACAAAAATATGAGATAAAAAGTACAATTAAAAACTAATATGCATGTACTAGATGCTTGCATGCTAATTTGGGGGATTTCAGCACAGAAGAAACTGAACGAGAAAATCAACAAAAAAACAATACAAAGGAAAACAAACTGTGAAATGAAATGAATGAAAACTATGAAATGTAACCACCGTGCACAGCAGATGACAAACTGTCACTTTGACTATAGATTTGATTCACATGACTTTTCTGAGAGTGTCGTTAAGACGACAACAACTGATGATTGTGTCTCAGAGAAATCACATTTAAAAGAACAAATAACAATGATGCAGCTGGCTCTGGGGATTTTTCATCCAGTTGAAGCTTTTTGGAGACTTTTCCAGTGATTTTTCTTATTTTTTTTAAGCAAAAATGAAAAAAAAATTTGCTTTTATTTTAGATGTCAGTTGATTTCCTGTCCCCACATTGCTGCATCACTCTGACTTGATCCATCAAGCAGAAACAAGAAACCGCCCACCTTTTACCTCATTTGAACTGTGAACATACATTTTAAAGGACGTTTCAGGTCATAACTGAAGAATCCAAATATGATTTAAAGGGTATTAATTTAGTCTTTTTAAAGTGACAGTTTTTTCTACAAACAAGTAAGACATAATTATCCAAAAAAGTGTCTGCAGCTGCTCTGCTTCCCTCTGCAGCACCTTAAACAACAGAGTGTATTTTGTAATCATTAAGCTGAACTCTGCTCAGGTGTCTGTCGGGTTTTTTGAGTTCGGTTTGTTGTGTTTTATTGAAAAAAAGGGTCACATGCCATGTCAATATAATTATTAACCATTTACAGCTCCACTTTTATTTGATCTCCAGACACAGAACTGACAAATAAAGACAAAAAAACATTGCATTTAACCCTCTAAAACTTGGATCAACATCAGTTTTCTTGTGCTGCTTTCAGACGCCTTCAGACGAGTCTTTAAAGCTTTGACCTCTTTCAAAACACGACGAAAAAAGGCAATGAACAACTCTTAAGAAATGAACCACAAGTTGTAAGAAATCAATAGATTTGTTAAATTATTTTCAAAAATATTAAATTATATTTAAAATGATTTCTGATTAAAATAGTAAAATATTCTGAATCATTTTATAAAAGCATTATATTTTTCATATTCCTTGTGTAATTTTCCTGTTTATTTTACTTTCTGATTTTATTTTTGTTTTGTGTTTCTTTCCAATTTTTTAGTAATTTTTTTAGTTTTTTTTTTTTTCCTGATTTCTTGATTATTTTTGGCCATTTATTTCATCGTTGCTCATTGCCTTCTTCTTGTGTTTTTAAAAGAAATCAAACAATTTGCAGATTTCAAAGACTTGAAGCCACATGCATACAGCTGCAGTGCTGTATATATACAGCGTGGTTACAAGACAAATCATTTATCTATGATTTTTTCAACAGAGACTTTTGTGCAATTTTTTATCAGAACATGTTTTTAAACAAAATAAAAGTTAACTCACAGGCCGGTTCTGTCTTTGCACAGTAAACATGATGCGTCATTAAAAGTTAAAAGAGTTTTTGCAGATCATTATGATGTCACAGTGAAGTTGACCTTTGACCTTTTTTGGATGTAAAATGTCAGTACCTGATTATTTTATTCTTTTAGAGAGCTGTGTTACATTTGTGTCGATTAGCTTATGAATTCCTGAGTTACAGCCAAAAACACGAGGTCACACTGACATTGATCTTAGACTTTCGTACCATTAACTGTCATCGGTTTAACTTTCAGCCCAAGTGGACTTTGTGACCAAGAGAATCAAAATCATTGATCAAAAATGCTATTTTTTCCATAAAAATATTCATATAAAATATGAGGAGTATTAAAATACAATAAAAGAGGTGTGTCCTGCAAAAGCACTGACTCTGATTCTCTTGGTCACATGACCTGGAAGCTGTCAAAATATTGAAAACAACATTGACCTTGTGTCAAAGTAATTTGTTGAAAACCTTGCCTTGCAGAGGAGAGCTGGCCGTCCTGTACTGCCAACATGAGCACCTTACTGGAGAGGACAAAAGTGCACGAGGTGATGAATAAAAACAGACTCAGCATCAGACAGATCCGCCTTCATGTATCTGCAACATAAACACAGGTGGAGGCGAAGTCCAAAGTCATTATTACAACATTCAGTCTTTTCAATGAATACACAGTACATCACAGCTCCCCAACAGTTTGTCCACAACAAAACAACGCTCTTTATCTCCGTCACTGCGTCCAACCCGCAGGCCTCGCGCATCATCGGACACAACACGCAAGTTCATATAGAAAGCTCAGTTAACAGCTCGTGCCATTAGCCGGGGCACTCAGCCAATGACGTTTGGCATGTTGAAAAAATGTCACAAAGTGCAAGGCTATAATAGCAAGGCCAAAAATGTCCTGAAAACAGCTGGAAACATCCCAGAACAGCCTGCTGAGACGCACCATAGCATAGAAAGTTGCAAAAAGGGCCAAAAACACCATCATTTAGCACGTGGAAAGAAAACACTGAATGTGCATACTAGAGATGTCAACACCTGCACGTGTAAACGGGTACACGGATAACAAATCATAACCGTTCAGAAAAATCAATCACCGTTTACACGTCATTTTTTCCTCTCCTCCTCCTCGTTCATTTCTCACCAATAGTATTTTTAGGGGTGATAATGTTGCCTGAAAGCTTAAGATAATAACATTAACTAACTATACACTTAAATGTTCCCACTAATGCAGTTATCCGCATACATAATAGATGCACAGGTGGCAATGTTACGTTGATATTAAAAAAAACGCAGCCACAGCCAGTGTCGCGTCACTTCAAGTTGACTCGGGGCCGCACGGACAACAAGCAACAAGCGATGAACAGGCGGAGCTTAAAAAAATATATTGTACAAAAGTGATCATCAAAATTGATGATTTTATTTTCATCTCATTTTACTTTCTGTCATAAGTAGGTCTAAGCCTTAAATGGTGAGGTGGATTGCCTACTTTTTAAGTTCTGTTCGCTGAATAAACGTTTCTGTGTGATAACTAACTGCTGTAATGGCTTTGATTTAATGAGATTAGGAGGTATTTGAATGCAGACAGAACCATCTAGTGGTTATGTAGCGCAACTGCGATAGAAAAAGATCATAAATCGTGTAACCGGGTCCACGTCGGTTAGAAGTCCCGTTTACACGTGTAGAAAAAATTGTAAACGTTGACACTCCCAGTGCATACACTATTAAACACACAGAAAAACTGCTAGCGCTTGCTCTCTTTATTTGCTGGTTAATATCAGATTTTACACTTGTAATATTAGGAAAACAATTTGTAATACGTACATTTAGACAGGTTTGGGTAATTATTGTAAACAATAATAATAATTAGAAAAATAATCAGTTATTCTCACTTAATGCATTTTTCTGGAATTTCATCACTGTGGGAGCCATATAAAACCATGACTACCCATTTAAAATAAATATATTTGGGGTTTTATTCAAGGATTTCAAGGACGCACCCTGGTCAAATCTATAAAGCATTGTGTGTAGGATATTACAAATTCAAAAACATGATCAACTTCAGCTAAACAGTGCGCTAAAACATGTTTCTGAAAACATTTAAGGTGAGAAACAGCCAGTAACAGAATCTAGATTCATATTTAATCTGTTCAGCTGAGTATCAGGGTTCATTTTTACCAAGACGTTTCCAGGCCTCGTCCATGAGTTCAAGGCAAATCTTTAAGCCCATACTCTCTGAAAACACCACAAACACTCCTTATTGGCTCATTTTCTTTAACTTGCTTTATAATATATACTTTATTTTTATGTTATTAATTAATTCAGAAGGGGATTAAAACTGAATATGTATATATAATTTAGGGAGTGTTTATTAGTATTGAGAGGGGAGGGGAGAGGCACGTCAAATCTTGTTTTAAGAACTAGGCAGACTTAGGATTTGTTTTTTGGCTTAGGAGAGGGGCATACAACTTTGAATGGCTGTTTTTGTTTCTTTTTTACTTTTTTAAACTTTTTTTTTATTGTAAAAGAAAACATTTTTCAGGATTTTGCCATTGTTTTCTTTTATTTTTTCTAGTTAATTTTTGGTAATATTTAAGGAAAACATTGTGGAGATTTTATTTTATTTGGGGTTGGTGCTCGGTGCTCATCATTTTAGCAATTTCAAGAGGGCCTTTGCTTCGCTGGCCAAGAAAAAAAAACATACTTCTGCATAAAAGCCAGTATCGTGAGGATGTGCTTTTGTCGTCCATCATCTGAACATTGTAGTTTGATCGCAGCAGACCCTCATCAGTGACACCAGCCATCGCATCGCCACCGAGCCGAGGAGAGGCGGAGTCGTCTTTTCCTACGTCCTGAGTCTCCCTCACATCTTTCCTTGGCCTCGTGATGTTTTCTGTGGACAAGAAGGAAAAGGAAAAGCCCATTATGGTTTGCCTCAGAAACCTCTCCAGCATACGACATCTCTCTGCCCTTAGACCCTCACATCACCTGAGGAAAAACTCCCAAAAAGAAACCCCTTTAATGGGGAAAGAAAAAGGAAGAAACCTCAAGAAGAGCGGCAGAGGATGATGAGGGATCCCTCTTCCAGGACGGACAGACGTCTAATTGATGTCGTAAATATGTAAAAATGTTTTGTCCCGGGGGAGGTACTCTCAACACTAACTAGCTGAATCATCACAGTCTTACCAGAACCAAATCAACTGAAACAAAAGCTAGTAAAAGTCTATAGACTATCCCCTAGAGGGTAGATAGATAGATTGATAAATATGAGACCGGGTCACGGGGACAACAGGCAGAGCAGAGCACTCCAGACGTCCCTCTCCCCAGCAACACTTTCCTCCTTCATGGCCTCCCAAACACCCGAGTTTTTGCTTTGGCGACTGCCTCAGCTGCAGCCCTTCAGGCCAACCAGTGCAGTCCAGGAAAACACCTCTCTGTTGGGTTTCCACCAGCAGGTGTGTAGGTTGCGGTCTGACGCCTGACAGCTTCCCACACCCCACTGGTTTCTACCCGCAGTACCTAAAACAAAGTATTTGTTTTGGTATGCGAGGCCGCTTGCAAAGACAGGCACTGGCGACCTTCGGACCACAGCTTTTAGCAGCTGCCTCCACAAAGGAGGTACTGACCATGGACCACTTAGAGTCCATGTTCACATCCTCCCCCAGGATGGCCTTCAGGCCAACCGGTGCAGTCCAGGAAAACACCTCTCTGTTGGGTTTCCACCAGCAGGAGTGTAGGTTGCGGTCTGACGCCTGACAGCTTCCCGCACCCCACTGGTTTCTACCCGCAGTACCTAAAACAAAGTATTTGTTTTGGTATGCGAGGCCGCTTGCAAAGACAGGCACCGGCGACCTTCAGACCACAGCTTTTAGTAGCCGCTTCCACAATGGAGGTACTGAACACGGACCACTTGGAGTCCATGTTCACATCCTCCCCCGGGATGTACAGGAAAAAGCCCTTCAGGAGGAATCGATGATGCCAGGGGTCTGCACGCCCAGACCACCCTCCCCTTCATGCTGCCCGGCTGCCCAGCCCTGATTAGAACCATGCGGGCCACTGGGCCAACCAATGTAGTCTAGGCAAACACAACCCACCGTTGGTCTCCACCAACAGGTTTACGGTAGTCATAACTCTCCCCTAGAGAGTAACCTGTGCCATTTACTGGCTTTTATTCAAAGCAAAGTCACAGCAACTGCCTCAGCTAAAGCCCTTCAGGCCAACCAATGTAGTCTAGGCAAACTCACCCCACCACTGGTGTCCACCAACAGGTTAACGATGGCCGTCCGAACCCAAAGAGTTCCCTGAACTGCTGGCTTACTCCCACAGTATCCGAGGTTGTTGCTGCAACTAGTAGGTAACTACAGTCCGTCCAACAAACCTCACTGATAGTTTCTCACCAGCAGCTTAGGCTTCCGTCTGAATCCGAACAGCTTCCCGCACCGATGGCTTCCACCAGCAGTCACAGCACCTGCCTCAGCTAAAGCCCTCCAGGCCAACCAATGTAGTCTAGGCAAACTCACCCCACCGTTGGTGTCCACCAACAGGTTTGCGGTTGCCGTCCGAACCCAAAGAGTCCCCTGAACTGCTGGCTTACTCCCACAGTATCCGAGGTTGTTGCTGCAACTAGTAGGTAACTACAGTCCGTCCAACAAACCTCACTGATAGTTTCTCACCAGCAGCTTAGGCTTCCGTCTGAATCCGAACAGTTTCCCGCACTGATGGCTTCCACCAACAGGTGTTTAGGTTTCCATCTTAAGCCAGACGGATTACCACACTGCTGGCCTACTCCCACCAACTCAATGATAGTTTCTCACCAGCAGCTTTTTGGGTTGCTGTCTGAAGTCCGACAGCTTCCCCCACCATGGGTGTCCACCAGCAAGTTTTAGGTTTCAGTCTGAAGCCCGAGGGCTGCCACACCACTGATAATTTCTCACCAGAGGGTAGGCTTCCGTCGTGATCCAGAGATCCATCCGCAACACTGGTGTCCAGCCACTGTTTTTAAGGCTGTTTGCAGAGACTACAGATCCTGAACATGGATCAATTGGATTCCAATTTCCAATTATACCGTATTTCAGCTAATCCCTAAACATATCTGCATTTTAATGCAGATCAAATGCAACAAAGGTGGTAAAAGTCTACAGACTCTACCCTAGTGCACAACCTTTGCCATTTACTGCCTTTTATTCAAGGCCGGGTCACAGGGACAACAGGCAGAGCAGAGTACTCTAGAGGTCCCTCTCCCCAGCACCACTTTCCTCCTTCATGGCCTCCCAAACACCCGAGTTTTTGCTTTGGCGACTGCCTCAGCTGCAGCCCTTCAGGCCAACCGGTGCAGTCCAAGAAAACACCTCTCTGTTGGGTTTCCACCAGTAGGTGTGTAGGTTGCGGTCTGACGCCTGACAGCTTCCCACACCCCACTGGTTTCTACCCGCAGTACCTAAAACAAAGTATTTGTTTTGGTATGCGAGGCCGCTTGCAAAGACAGGCACCGGCGACCTTCGGACCACAGCTTTTAGTAGCCGCTTCCACAATGGAGGTACTGAACATGGACCACTTGGAGTCCATGTTCACATCCTCCCCCGGGATGCACAGGAAAAAGCCCTTCAGGAGGAATTGATGATGCCAGAGGTCAGCACACCCAGGGCACCCTCCCCTTCATGCTGCCCGGCTGCCCAGCCCTGATTACAACCATGTGGGCCACTGGGCCAACCAATGTTGTCTAGGCAAACACAACCCACCGTTGGTCTCCACCAACAGGTTTACGGTAGTCATAACTCTCCCCTAGAGAGTAACCTGTGCCATTTACTGGCTTTTATTCAAAGCAAAGTCACAGCAACTGCCTCAGCTAAAGCCCTTCAGGCCAACCAATGTAGTCTAGGCAAACTCACCCCACCACTGGTGTCCACCAACAGGTTAACGATGGCCGTCCGAACCCAAAGAGTCCCCTGAACTGCTGGCTTACTCCCACAGTATCCGAGGTTGTTGCTGCAACTAGTAGGTAACTACAGTCCGTCCAACAAACCTCACTGATAGTTTCTCACCAGCAGCTTAGGCTTCCGTCTGAATCCGAACAGCTTCCCGCACCGATGGCTTCCACCAGCAGTCACAGCACCTGCCTCAGCTAAAGCCCTTCAGGCCAACCAATGTAGTCTAGGCAAACTCACCCCACCGTTGGTGTCCACCAACAGGTTTGCGGTTGCCGTCCGAACCCAAAGAGTCCCCTGAACTGCTGGCTTACTCCCACAGTATCCGAGGTTGTTGCTGCAACTAGTAGGTAACTACAGTCCGTCCAACAAACCTCACTGATAGTTTCTCACCAGCAGCTTAGGCTTCCGTCTGAATCCGAACAGCTTCCCGCACCGATGGCTTCCACCAGCAGTCACAGCACCTGCCTCAGCTAAAGCCCTTCAGGCCAACCAATGTAGTCTAGGCAAACTCACCCCACCGTTGGTGTCCACCAACAGGTTTGCGGTTGCCGTCCGAACCCAAAGAGTCCCCTGAACTGCTGGCTTACTCCCACAGTATCCGAGGTTGTTGCTGCAACTAGTAGGTAACTACAGTCCGTCCAACAAACCTCACTGATAGTTTCTCACCAGCAGCTTAGGCTTCCGTCTGAATCCGAACAGTTTCCCGCACTGATGGCTTCCACCAACAGGTGTTTAGGTTTCCATCTTAAGCCAGACGGATTACCACACTGCTGGCCTACTCCCACCAACTCAATGATAGTTTCTCACCAGCAGCTTTTTGGGTTGCTGTCTGAAGTCCGACAGCTTCCCCCACCATGGGTGTCCACCAGCAAGTTTTAGGTTTCAGTCTGAAGCCCGAGGGCTGCCACACCACTGATAATTTCTCACCAGAGGGTAGGCTTCCGTCGTGATCCAGAGATCCATCCGCAACGCTGGTGTTCAGCCACTGTTTTTAAGGCTGTTTGCAGAGACTACAGATCCTGAACATGGATCAATTGGATTCCATGTCCGCATCCTCCCCCAGGAGGGGCGGGATGTTGCCAAAGTCCCGCCCGACAGGCACTCGCCTACAAGCACCACCACCCTCCCGGTCTGACTCCGGGGGGACCCGGTGTCCCTTATCTAGCTTTTACCGCAACTGCCTCATCTAAAGCCCTTCAGGCCAACCAATATAGTCTAGGCAAACTCACCCCACCACTGGTGTCCACCAACAGGTTAACGATGGCCGTCCGAACCCAAAGAGTCCCCTGAACTGCTGGCTTACTCCCACAGTATCCGAGGTTGTTGCTGCAACTAGTAGGTAACTACAGTCCGTCCAACAAACCTCACTGATAGTTTCTCACCAGCAGCTTAGGCTTCCGTCTGAATCCGAACAGCTTCCCGCACCGATGGCTTCCACCAGCAGTCACAGCACCTGCCTCAGCTAAAGCCCTCCAGGCCAACCAATGTAGTCTAGGCAAACTCACCCCACCGTTGGTGTCCACCAACAGGTTTGCGGTTGCCGTCCGAACCCAAAGAGTCCCCTGAACTGCTGGCTTACTCCCACAGTATCCGAGGTTGTTGCTGCAACTAGTAGGTAACTACAGTCCGTCCAACAAACCTCACTGATAGTTTCTCACCAGCAGCTTAGGCTTCCGTCTGAATCCGAACAGTTTCCCGCACTGATGGCTTCCACCAACAGGTGTTTAGGTTTCCATCTTAAGCCAGACGGATTACCACACTGCTGGCCTACTCCCACCAACTCAATGATAGTTTCTCACCAGCAGCTTTTTGGGTTGCTGTCTGAAGTCCGACAGCTTCCCCCACCATGGGTGTCCACCAGCAAGTTTTAGGTTTCAGTCTGAAGCCCGAGGGCTGCCACACCACTGATAATTTCTCACCAGAGGGTAGGCTTCCGTCGTGATCCAGAGATCCATCCGCAACGCTGGTGTCCAGCCACTGTTTTTAAGGCTGTTTGCAGAGACTACAGATCCTGAACATGGATCAATTGGATTCCAATTTCCAATTATACCGTATTTCAGCTAATCCCTAAACATATCTGCATTTTAATGCAGATCAAATGCAACAAAGGTGGTAAAAGTCTACAGACTCTACCCTAGTGCACAACCATTGCCATTTACTGCCTTTTATTCAAGGCCGGGTCACAGGGACAACAGGCAGAGCAGAGTACTCTAGAGGTCCCTCTCCCCAGCACCACTTTCCTCCTTCATGGCCTCCCAAACACCCGAGTTTTTGCTTTGGCGACTGCCTCAGCTGCAGCCCTTCAGGCCAACCAGTGCAGTCCAGGAAAACACCTCTCTGTTGGGTTTCCACCAGCAGGTGTGTAGGTTGCGGTCTGACGCCTGACAGCTTCCCACACCCCACTGGTTTCTACCCGCAGTACCTAAAACAAATGTTTGTTTTGGTATGCGAGGCCGCTTGCAAAGACAGGCACTGGCAACCTTCGGACCACAGCTTTTAGCAGCTGCCTCCACAAAGGAGGTACTGACCATGGACCACTTAGAGTCCATGTTCACATCCTCCCCCAGGATGGCCTTCAGGCCAACCGGTGCAGTCCAGGAAAACACCTCTCTGTTGGGTTTCCACCAGCAGGAGTGTAGGTTGCGGTCTGACGACTGACAGCTTCCCACATCCCACTGGTTTCTACCCGCAGTACCTAAAACAAATGTTTGTTTTGGTATGCGAGGCCGCTTGCAAAGACAGGCACTGGCGACCTTTGAACCACAGCTTTTAGCAGCCGCTTCCACAATGGAGGTACTGACCATGGACTACTTGGAGTCCATGTTCACATCCTCCCCCGGGATGCACAGGATATAGCCCTTCAGGAGGAATTAATGATGCCAGGGGTCAGCACACCCAGGGCACCCTCCCCTTCATGCTGCCCGGCTGCCTAGCCCTAAAGATACTTCAGAAGTAGAGAGGCGTCTTTCAACCTACCGCTGAAGCTGACACTGCAGATGTAATTGAGCAGTTTCCTCCCTTCTGTCAGGTCCATCTCGAGGCAGGTCCTGGAATTTTTGGGCCGCATTCCATGCCAATCACAAACTGGACCTTCCCCTCCTGCTCGTACTGGGAATCGATGCTGATACACTCCTGACCTGAGAGACACGCACAGGGAGGACAGACAGATTTATTATTTACAGGGAAAATTCACTTTTCCTCATTCCAATGAAGCTAGAACAGCAACAGTAAGTTTTGATATTGAAAATAAACACCCCTCAACCCCAAAGACAAAATGGTGACCAAAAGTTGATACTTAAAAGGGAGTGGAAATAAACTGTCATACAAAAAAATAAATAAATAAATAATAGTGACATGAAGACGGTGTTGAGACGGTAAGGTGCTACAACTACCCGAGGACAGCAACTGACACCCTGAACTTTTATTGTAAATAAAATTTAATTATAACTTCAGTAAACAAGTATCTAAACAACTGGCAGCCATGTGTTTACGTAAACAAAAGATGACAGTACGCTCAAGGAGTTTTACATGGAGAGTTTGGAGCTCGGTCAGAAGTTTGATTTATAGGGCGGTCTTGTATTCTAACATGAGGCTGGTGCTTTTTTCTGTCAATTTTCTTTTAGAAATATATCACAAAATTTGTCATCAACTCCCAAGAAACTGTCAATTGTTCAACAATTTTTCCTGCTTATTCATAGGACACATCATGTTTCATCAACATCTACGGGTCCTGCATTCACACCTTAGACTGTAATTCATTTTTTTTCTCCAGTATTTTGTTTGTATTGTGAAGAATGTTTGATATCAAAGCGATGATCAACAGGCTGTGGAAATAGTTTTTTTTTCAACTTTTGAGCATTTACAGTAAGGCTATAAAAATTTCCTTCTCTACTGCAAAACATTGGCACCAAATGCTAATCCACTGACAAGCAGTAAAAGTTTTGCACAGACTTTTAATTATTTTAACTTTGCTGCGGGAGTTATTTTTAAATAACAAACATGCAAAGTAGGTTTTTGATGTTGTTGTTGTCATTTATTGTGACAGTACACCTAGCGGAAACAGTACTGAAAAATAGTATAAAAGACCAATTTCAAGGCAAAAGCCCAGAATGACACCCAGAAATAATACATTTCAATGTTTTTATGCTTTAAAGGCTGTAGTAGTTTAAGTGGTTTTCAATAGTTTGTTATGCACTTACAGGAATGAATCTAACTATTTTGTTTACACGGTGTATTTTAAACTTATTATTTGGATCTGAGCTGGAAATGCCAAGATTATACAAACGTACATAATCTTCCCAAAATTTAGCCAAAATGCATGAACACAGCCAAAATTACCGAAAAATGAAGACTGAAAAGCGCATTACATGCACCAAGCAGTCTCTAACAACACAATAACAATAACAATAACAAAGCAGACACTGCGGTCTGAAACACAAACACCAACAAACAACGGCATGTCTGAAACAGCTGATCGCCAGCACAAACAGCCTTTACCAAGAAAAACAATCAACATGATCAACTCACCGACGATGTTTTCATCCGGCGGCTGTTAGCTTGAATCCAACCCAGCAACAATGCACCGAGTCCACCGGGGCCGTGTGAAATGATGACAAAGTCCAATGTTGGAACAGGAAAACTCACAAATATTCCCAAAACTGTCCCTGGATGTCCTCTCCTCTCTGTTTTAGCGCACTTCGACTTGAACTTTTTCGATCATGTTAGCTAACACACGGCTAACGTTAGCTAGCTTAGGCTACAAAAAACACATCCAACCGCGCTTCAAGTTCCGCAAACACGATCCGGACTGACGGCGGGGACGGTAATTTTGCCTCCGTTTGATTTTAAATCGACTTTGGACTTTGTTTTTTTGGCTTGTTTACCAAGTAGCAGCAGTATTTTTTGGCGTGTTCGCGGAGTAGCAGCAGCGAATCAAACTGGCAAACAGAGGCTCAACTCCCGCCTCTGAGATTTATCACTTCCGTTTCCCGCGTCATTGCGTCACAGAGGGGCGGGGCCGATTAGGGGGTACTTCCGCGCCGGAATCAACGACAGCGCAAACAGGCTGCAGTGCCCCGCTGGTGCTACTTGCTGTTGAGGAGGGGAACCCCCTTGACAGTTAAGGGAGCCCTTCACACTTTATTTTTTCGCAATCAAGACACAAACTTTAAGAAATTTAACGAAACAGCAAACACGCGCGTTCAGTCAGACTCTGAGTGAAAATGCATCAGGTGTGCGTCCCACAGGACATGTTCAAGGACCGTCGGAAATTCAAAAATTCAACCACAATTTATTGTTTTTACAGTCTCTGGCTTTTAAAACTGTTATAATTTTGGCGAGTTTAAACATTTTGGCGGGTCCGCAGGTTTGGAAAGCATGTTATCTTCGAAAAATACCCAAAACATTTTAAAAGAATTGTGATTCTATTTTTTAAATAAAAAAAGAAAGAAAAAAACTTTAAAGAAAAAAAAAATATATATATATATATATATATGTATATATGTATATGTGTATGTAAGTGTCAAAAGATCAAAAGATTTCAAGAAAAAAAAGAAAAAAATCACTAAACATTTTAAAGGAAAAAAACATACCACAAATTTTAAAATATAAAACGTCTTCCAAACCCACAGGCATGTTTCCTTAAAAAATCCACCCACATATTGTGTATGTTGACTGATATTGGAAAAGTTGATCTGCAGGAGACAAAAGTATTTAAAGCAATACAGAATGCCTGAAAGCATTGCTGTATTACAGTTCATAAGAGCCTATTTTATACTTTTAATTGTCAATTATCGCCTGAAATTTGTTTTTCTTTACATAAAAATACATTTAAGCCATAAATCAGTGCATAAAACTTCCCCAGAATGCAAAAAATTAGGTGTTTGATGCCACGTGGCTCCCAGAAACCTTTTCTCACGTAACAACAGCTTTGTTTATGCTTGGCTCGAGTCCTGACACCAAACTGTAAAATAACATTATGCAATCAAACAGGTAACCAGGAAACTCTTTTACTTTAAATGAGACTGGGATTGGTGGAAGGTGTTTATTTTCACTAAAGCTCATCTGTTGAGGCATAATTATATCACAATGTCTGTTTGTTTTTTTGACAAAAACTGATGAAAAAAACACAGACACAAACTTTGGTTTTGATTGTGTTTTTATTGTGAGCATTGTGTGTTTATTAGAGCCATACTGAGAGTAGCGTAAAAAATGTGGTAAGAGCGCACTCTGCTGGACAAACTGCAGAATGCAACCACTTCAAAACCAACCAGCAGCATTTTCTGCATTATATGGTCTGTGAGTTTTCCTTTCAGTGCATTCATAATCTGGGAGCTTTTGAGCGCACGGCTTAATGCAGCATGTTGTTTTCATTTATGTCCGACATCCGTTTGACATTTGGATGTGTGTGTTTTCCTCCTCGGCTGAGTGACGGAGTCACTTCAGCAGATAACCAGCTCGCAGTCAGACCCCCTCTTGTTCTCTGAAAATCTAATTTTTTGAATAAATATATATTAATTCCCCCTAAGGTATTTGAACGTTGTAAAATATTTCGTTGTTGACATATGCTCTTTTTTCTGCAAAGGCATTGTATGTTTTTGCTCTGCACGAAACATTCATACCTAATTTTCATGTAATCTTCTGTCACCTTTTACTTATTTCTTAAAATTTGTGAGACTTTTCTTGCAAAGTTGGTTGCTGATTTGCTCAAGTTTGAAAAAATTATTAGTAACGAGGTCACAGCTCGTCTGAATCTCAGCCAATCAGGGTCAAGCAGAAAGGTCGTGTGGTTTATCAGAAAGGTCAGACTCTGAGTGAAAATGCATCAGGTGTGCGTCCCACAGGATATGTTCAAGGACCGTCGGAAATTCAAAAATTCAACCACAATTTATTGTTTTTACAGTCTCTGGCTTTTAAAACTGTTATAATTTTGGCGAGTTTAAACATTTTGGCGGGTCCGCAGGTTTGGAAAGCATGTTATCTTAGAAAAATACCCAAAACATTTTAAAAGAATTGTGATTCTATTTTTTAAATAAAAAAAAGAAAGAAAAAAACTTTAAAGAAAAAAATATATATGTATATATATGTATATGTGTATGTAAGTGTCAAAAGATCAAAAGATTTCAAGAAAAAAAAGAAAAAAAATCACTAAACATTTTAAAGGAAAAAAACATACAAATTTTAAAATATAAAACGTCTTCCAAACCCACAGGCACGTTTCCTTAAAAAATCCACCCACATATTGTGTATGTTGACTGATATTGGAAAAGTTGATCTGCAGGAGACAAAAGTATTTATAGCAATACAGAATGCCTGAAAGCATTGCTGTATTACAGTTCATAAGAGCCTATTTTATACTTTTAATTGTCAATTATCGCCTGAAATTTGTTTTTCTTTACATAAAAATACATTTAAGCCATAAATCAGAGCATAAAACTTCCCCAGAATGCAAAAAATTAGGTGTTTGATGCCACGTGGCTCCCAGAAACCTTTTCTCACGTAACAACAGCTTTGTTTATGCTTGGCTCGAGTCCTGACACCAAACTGTAAAATAACATTATGCAATCAAACAGGTAACCAGGAAACTCTTTTACTTTAAATGAGACTGGGATTGGTGGAAGGTGTTTATTTTCACTAAAGCTCATCTGTTGAGGCATAATTATATCACAATGTCTGTTTGTTTTTTTGACAAAAACTGATGAAAAAAACACAGACACAAACTTTGGTTTTGATTGTGTTTTTATTGTGAGCATTGTGTGTTTATTAGAGCCATACTGAGAGTAGCGTAAAAAATGTGGTAAGAGCGCACTCTGCTGGACAAACTGCAGAATGCAACCACTTCAAAACCAACCAGCAGCATTTTCTGCATTATATGGTCTGTGAGTTTTCCTTTCAGTGCATTCATAATCTGGGAGCTTTTGAGCACACGGCTTAATGCAGCATGTTGTTTTCATTTATGTCCGACATCCGTTTGACATTTGGATGTGTGTGTTTTCCTCCTCGGCTGAGTGACGGAGTCACTTCAGCAGATAACCAGCTCGCAGTCAGACCCCCTCTTGTTCTCTGAAAATCTAATTTTGGTTAATAAAATGTTAACAGTGTTTGGTATTTTGGAATTTACCAAACTCTGTTCGTGGTTGTACTATTGTATTTTCAGCTGAGCCTCCATAATATCTCCCAAAAACCTAGCAGCAGCTCGATCCCTCTCAATAGAAACGGTCCGCCAGAACCGACATTGATATCTTTGCTGACTGTGATGTCATTTCTCTGAGTATCTTCACCTCATATCCCAAAAATCTGCACAACCTGAGCTGAAAATTTCATGCAAGTCATAAACCACAACGATTGAAGTTTTAAAATTGTGTCATTAAAAGAAACAATTGTAAAAATTTAATGTTTTTTTCATCCGATTTTTAAAAATAAAAGCACAAAACATATTGATCCAAATGATTTTTAAAAATAAAAACATGAATAAATATATATTAATTCCCCCGAAGTTATTTGAACGTTGTAAAATATTTGGTTTTTGACATATGCTCTTTTTTCTGCAAAGGCATTGTATGTTTTCGCTCTGCACGAAACATACATACCTAATTTTCATGTAATCTTCTGTCACCTTTTACTTATTTCTTAAAATTTGTGAGACTTTTCTTGCAAAGTTGGTTGCTGATTTGCTCAAGTTTAAAAAAATTATTAGTAACGAGGTCACAGCTCGTCTGAATCTCAGCCAATCAGGGTCAAGCAGAAAGGTCGTGTGGTTTATCAGAAAGGATACGTGATGGTTTTGGTGGCAGGTTTGTAGGTAAATTTGAAGAAAAGTCCGTCACAGCGTTCTTAAGATGTTGTGTTCACAAGAATGAGATAGATTGAAGGTCACAATTTCCAATCAGTTAATTCTTGAATCCGAGTGCACTTTTGTGCCAAGTTTGAAGAAATTCCCTAAAGGCATTGTTGCCATACATCGTTTACAAGAATGCAACAGCTGTAAATGTAAAAAATACCTTTAGTATGTGATTTATA
The DNA here is from genome assembly GCF_026936395.1 of Plectropomus leopardus. Taxonomy (NCBI): domain Eukaryota; kingdom Metazoa; phylum Chordata; class Actinopteri; order Perciformes; family Serranidae; genus Plectropomus; species Plectropomus leopardus. Next base: position 2,193,297 of record NC_142199.1, on the reverse strand, counting down.
CTTTTTAAATATCTAATAAAATATGTTTTTAAATGGAATAAAGAAAAATATCAATATAACAGCTGATTCCAAATTTTGCAACAGTAGCGCATTTTTTAAAAGAACCCACAGCATCAGAAAGAAGTGCAAACAGTAAATAAAACCCTCTGAACCCTTCACTGATTATTCTTCACTGTATACTTTACTCATATTATTAAAAAAAACACCGTAGCAGGACGAGTGCAAAGACGAAATAAAACCCCTGAAACCCTTTTGTCACTTTACCTCCATTAATTCACCACAGATATGTATGTTTGCATCAGTGGATCCTCAGGTGGATAAAATTCAAACTTCGGGCTCCTTATTGGGACGAAGCTTCAGTCGGGAATCACCTGAGAGGACAAACCTGTGATGAGTCACCGTTTGGTTCAAATATAAGCTATCTAACTTAAGGAACTTTGAAATTTTGGGCAATATTGCATCAATAATTTTAAGTTTTTTTTTTTTAGATGAATTGACAAAAAATACACATTTAGGTGTTTTTTAGTTCAGATTTCAGCTTCATTAGCTCTGTCAAAATCATGAGGATGAGCAGCTTACTGGCTGCAGAAGCTTCCTGCCGTCCGGCAACATCACCAACCGTCGCTGACATCGTCCCTCTGCAGAAGACGAGCCGCGTCAAATGTGGCTGAAGAAGAAGTAAAGAGAGACAGACAGATAATATATGAAAATACACGAAGAAACCAGTTCCTTGTTCTTAATGTAAACGTTCAAATTCAAACTAAACATACACTTTGTCAAGCCTGGGCTCGACCACAAGAGGGCAATATACTCAAGTTAAAGCCACCATGTTCTCCCATATAACTGAAACATACACACTGAAATCCCCTAACACCCGAAAAAGCATCAGTTTATTTGTGCTGCATTTAGATGCATTTTAAAGCATTTAAACTTCTGAAACCTGAGAAATCTGATTTGATTTTTTTAAAGAACACAGAAAAAAACAAAAGGAGCATACTGGCCAGAAAAGTTCAACAAACTAAAAATAAAAAATAAAAAAAGTCCAGAAAACCTATATTAATACTTCTATTTGTTAATCAGTTAAAATAATGTTATAGAAAAAAAAGGAAAAATACATCTATTAAAACTATGACTTTATTTTTTTACATAACTTTTTTTTCACTGACATTTTTTTAATATACATTTTTAATTTTTTTTAATTGATTCATTTTTATCTTTTTTGTATCTTTTTTTTTAAATATATTTTTTACTTTTATATTTTTATTGTCTGAGGTGATTTTTTCAGATTTCTATTTTAGTACATTGGATTTTGCAGTTTTTACAATGCATTATTTTAGGAAAATGTTTTTTTTTTCGTTATAAATGGATGCATTTAACATATTCTACAGTCTATAATGTACAATTTTTGAAAAAAGGTATTTTTTTAGAGCGACTGTGAAAAGACTTTGGTTTGTTGGTGGAAGATCATCTGATATCAGAGGCGTGATCTTCTCCAGACAAACTCACGTCTCTGAAAATAATCTAAAAGTAGCGACGGACAGATGAGAGTGTGAGGTGGGGTCGGGCTGCTCACGGTTTATTTCTGTCAGCTCCCAGCATCCTCTGGGAGAGCCCCAAATGAGAGGGACCCACCCTCTGGATTACAGAGGTGGGCTGTGTAATTTAACATGTTAATGACACGCTCCTCCAAACAGCTGTCATTAAAGTAATAAATCTGAAGCCGTGTCACTCTGCATCTGCTTTTTATTTCTTTCACTCTCCTTTTTAACTTCTTCACGCCTGCTGCTCTTTAGATCCTTATCTCACATCTCATTTTACTACTTTTAATTTTTGGATTTATTGGAAAGTAGCAGAAAATCATATACAGCCAGCACAGAAAATAACAAAATAAAACAAAATAAAACAAAATAAAATAAAATAAAATAAAATAAAATAAAATAAAATAAAATAAAATAAAATAAAATAAAATAAAATAAAATAAAATAAAATAAAAATAACTTTGGCTTGGGTTCACTCTGGCCTGCAAATTTCACTGAATAAAAATTATGATTCTTCTGAAAAACGTAATTTAATGGAAATTTCATCCTGTCTGTCACAATCCGACTTGCCCCAGCATTTGCGAAATCCCATCTGTGAATCCCTCTGCGTGTGTGTGTGTGTGTGTGTTTGTATATGTGTGTTTGCTGCATATGAAATAATTGGCTTTGACAGCAGCAAAGAGAATCAGAGCTGCGCTGCCACCTACACAGAAAACATATCTGAGCAGATTTCTCTCATTTCGGAGGAGGTCGACCTGCAGCGGCTGCTGTTTCTGAGGCACCAAATCACAGCTGAATTTAGCTTTAATACTGTAAAAACTACTCCTTTTCATTTTGTTGAGAGTTGAGTTTTCATGTCTGTGCATAAAAAAACATGGTCAGATTTTACAGACAGACACTGACAGTTGCAAAGCAAAAGGACAGCATTGGAGGATTTGAACATTTTCTTTAAAATATGTCTCAGCTGTGTTGCATAACACAACATAATCTTAAACTTGAAGTATGTCGGCAGCACTGCTTAAGTGCCATGATGACAGATGAAAAGAAAATCATAATTTTTGAGCATAAAGTCACAATATTATGAAAAAAAAAAATATTGAGACAAAAAGTCAAAATATTCTGAGAATTTAGTCATACTAGTTCAAGAAAAAAGTTGTGTTATAAGATTAAGGTTGTAATTTTACAAGAAAAAAGTCATAATGCTACGTAAATAAGACCTCGTCCCATAGTCTCAGTCCTATCTTAACTCTTCTTTCTCTGCTCCAGTTTCAAATACTACCACTACTACTACTACTACTACTACTACTATTACTACTACTACTAATAATAATAATAATAATAACAAACTTTTTTATATATAGCACCTTTCATACAAAAAATGCATAATAAAATGCTTTAAAAGCAGGCCAGCGAAGTTATTTAGCATAAAAGGACATTTTAAAAAAAAGTTTTAAACAAAAATTAAGTACTTAAAATCATAAAATCGTGAGATAAAAACATATATTGTAAAACCGATTAAACATTGCAGCAGTCCAAAGTGTAAAAAGAAGAGTTTTACAAAGTCAGAATGAGTTAAAGGTTAAATCTGTGCTTCTTTCTTTACTAAGCTTAAGTTTTGATTAAGTCTAATTTCTTTTTTGGTTCTGTTTTAATAATTTGTCCAACTCTGTCCCAAAATCCACATTAGACCTAAAATAAGGGCTGAGAATAAATTAGGTGATGTTGCATGTGCATGTTGAGAGAATATCCATAATTTTGCTGTTTTAAAACTGAAAACATCATAATTTCTATTCTTTTGTTCAGAATGGATCAACGGCCACTTTGGAAATCTTTGCATTCAAATGCAAATCACACCTATATGCAGATGTACCCGTTGGTTTTGAATCATCCTTCATTCACACACAGTTACACACACACACACACACACACACACTCAGTGTGGACTATGTTCGGGGGGTTTAGCAGCACAGCGAGCCGGTTCAGGCGGAGGCTAATCCGGCAGTGTTTCCTCCTGCCCGCAGTGCGCCGGGGTGAACCGGGAGTCACTGCTGTCGTCACGGCCGAGGCCGAGTTTGAAACATGGCTCATTATCATTTTAATTACAGGCTGCAGGTCAGAGAAAGTGAGAGGGGATAGAGAGAGACGCCAGAGTCGTCAACAAGTAATTTAATGTCAAATTAAAGGTTTGAACCTGAAAAATGTCACTTATTTTTGACCAAAGACAAATCAAGTCTGTAAGTCTGGAGTCTTTTTAGAGTAACAGGTCAAGATGTCTGTAAATGTTGACCATTAAAGGTCACATATTCTGCTCATTTTCAGGTTTATAATATAATAGTATTTTTGGTGTCTACTAGAAAACACTGACATGCTTTAATGCTCAAAAAGCCCATTATTTGTCTCATTCAGTCTGCGTGACAGGCCTGTATTCACCCTCTGCCTGACACGCTGTGTTTTAGCGCCTGTCTCTTTAATTACAGTTGTAGACAAAGACTGAGCAGAGCTTGGAGAGACAGAAACCACAGCGCAGAAAGCCAAGAGTTTAAAAAGACAAATGCCTACATTTCTTCAGAAAGGAAGACACTGACATTTAAAGACTGGATCAGAGTTCGAAAAGACAAAGATCCAACATGGTGTCATCCCAGGTCCTCAAAAACAAACACTTTCTTGTGCCTTGAGCGTGGGTACCAACGCTGAAGGTAGTCTTCATTCCCACTGCACAAAATACCCGCTAACATCTGCTAACATCTGGCTTTTTAATACAATGAGAATTCGTACGATCGGCATTCACCCGGATCAAACGACTCTGCAGTACACACAGGTTTTTATCACCTCCGACTCCGATCGGCAGTGATGGGAACACAACACCCAGGTGAACGCAGTAATTTCAGCTCCCTAACCAGTGAGATGTAATGACATGCCATCACTAATTACCCTCCATCTCCTCCTAAGCTGCACTAAAACACCGATCCAAATACATCTGCACCGAGTCTGAAAGAGAGTAGGAATAATTAAGAGATATAGAAAGAGAAGAAACAACTGAAAAGTTTTTAAAAAACTCAGTTCCTGCTACTGTCTACTTTTAACCTGTTCTCCGGCCTGTCTGTGATGTTGCATAGACACACCACCAAAACAACACACACACAGAAAGGCAGACTGGTGCGGTGTGTTCACTGGCAGTGGAGATGCTGTTTTGGTGGGAAAGTGGTATATGAGATGTACCCGTTAAAGTCTCCTGGATGAAACTTGTAATAAGTGATTAAAATTGTCAAACTGTTGTGGTCGCCATTAACTAAGAAACCACTTAATTAGATTCACAAAAAACATCATGCTTTAAGTTAAAATAGGTATGTAATTTTAACACATTCTCAAACCAAATCATAGTCGCTTTGCAGTGGACTTCCACGTCCACATATTACGCTCCAGCAGAGCCTCGCTCTGACATCGTCCAGCTGTGTATCATGCGGACACGACAGGTTCATTGCAGTTTTGCAAAATATGGCTTTTTTTTCCACGTCATGTGAGCACAAAATAGTTTTTGAATGGGACGTGTTTTTTTTTTTTATAATGATGTGTTTCCATCAGACATATTTTATATTTGCAATTTCAATTTGTGTAATTTGAGAGAGACCTAAATTTTAAACTCTGGCTTTGCATTGCGGACAATTTACTCATTGGTGGGAGCTGGAATTACACAATATTTGTAAAAATATTGTACAGTGCATTGCGAGCTTTGGAAAGACTGAGATCAGAGTGGATCAAGACACGAGCGAACACCGACTCAGACAAAAGCAAATCCAAGAGTAGAGCAGAAACTAGACTGGAACAAACAGAATCGATGCGGCTTTATCGTCAACAGACGGACTGGTTTTAAGTCTTAAAGCCTCTGTTGACTCAACACAAGCTGCCTTTACCAACATGAAACAGTAAACTGAGATTATGCAACAACAGATTCTGTCTGCAGCCTGTTGGACACAAAAGAAGAAAAGCGTCCACAGACAAAACATCACAGGCAAACACCGGAAAAGTCTGCATGAAATTATTTAAATTTGCTTAAAAAAAAAACAAGTAGCAGCCTTCAAAGCGTATTGGTTGAGCAGCAGATCAATCAAAACATATTTCCTTCCCATCAGACAAAAGGTTTGTTCCACGAACAAAGATCGGACAAGCTTTCAACAATCACGCTCCTGCACACTCGGCGCCATCCAGATGGATTTTAAAATACGTTAAGTGTTGTTTTCCTGCGCTCAAAGCTTCTGCACGCTCAGCGGGAAACGTGACAGTCCTCCATTTTGAATGGCGAGGACGGAAGCGTGAGGGATTATCATCCAGGAGAACACACAGATAAAAACGCAAAATCCCATTCACGGCCACCCACGGAAAGACGCAGAGAAGAAGGCAGAGAAACAAAGGAAGAGATGAAACCTCTACGCTCTGTCAGCGGTTTGAAAAGGAGACACTGAGGAGGAATATTTATTGTAGTGCGGAGATAAACTGGCTCTTACGGGCCTTTTACAGGGTTTGGGAACAGAAACTGTGGAGTAGAAAGGCTATAAACAAGTGTAAAGTCACATTTACTCTCCTCAAAATTACCATAAAAGAGAATATCTATGGAGTTAGTGAGGCTCTACATCCATAACAGCAATAACTCAAGTGATATTTCACCAGATAATGAGGTTAACGCCTTTTGAAACTCACAATGCACAGCTTTTACTCAGTACCAATGCTTTAGTACAGGTCTTTTCACATCAAAAGTACATGTTATAATACTTTTTACCAAAACTGATATCTATCCAAATAACAGATATCACAATAAACATCAAATCACTACTCAGGGATGAGCGGGCTGCCGGACATTTTCGCGCTGGAGCGGGCTGTCGGACATTTTCGCGCTGGAGCGGGCAGACAGACATCAGCTGACATCAGCCGGACCGCTCTGGACATCAGCTCTTTGATCCACCTTAATGAAATGCTGTGGCTGTCAAACACTCAGCTGTTCTAGAGTCAAAGTCATTCACTGCATCGGGACACTGCACTCGCGACATTCTTTCAACTACGTCTCATATTTCAATCGAGGAAAAGTTATATCGTGATTGATATCGTTATCATTTTATAGCCCAGCCCCAGCTAAAACTTTTGTACTTGTACTTTGTACTTGTAGGATTATGACTGCAGGACAAGGTATTTCAAGAATGCAGTATGACTACTTTTACTGAAGTAAAAAAAAAGGTTTGTCTATAAGCTCATTTCTCCAGCTCCGGATATGTCTGATAAATCAGTTAACATGTGCACTCTTACAACAAGTTTAATCCCAGAGCTGAGATAAAACAAAAAAAACCCTGTCTTATTTCAGGAACACAAAGTACACGGTACAAACATGCCAAACGAGTAAATAACAGTCGCAGGACAACATTTTCCTCATCAGTGATTTCACTTTGACATGACAGCAGCTCTGAGTTACACAGACCATAATAATAAGATGGGAGACAGTTGGGCTGTAAACACAATGACTGCAGGAAGGTAAATTTGGCACGAGACAGAGATGAGGAGTAAACAACAAGCAGGAAAACATTTACTCTCTGGAAATAGTATTTGAGACTGATTAGATACTACTAAAACTGCTCTCTGGTGGTGAGATAAGTGGATTTGCATTTTATATCAAATTCTAAATATGTTATCCAAACGACATCATTGCATCGTTTATTGACATTAATTGGGCATCGAAAAAAGTTTATTTTAAAGGGACAGAGCAGATATTTTGAAGTGGGGTTGCATGAGGTGGTTATCTAGTTGGGTGTTTTGTAATGACCCATCAGCTGTTTCCTTTTAGCTTTTCAGACTTTAAATGTGGGTGTTTTTTGTAGCAACCTATCCAGGTATTTTCCAGCAGTGTTTTAGACTCCAAACATGATCCCACGAGTGTTTTTCCGCAGCTTTTAAGCCTCTAAATGTGAGTGTTTTGTAGCAACCCACCAATGTTTTTCAAGTGTTTAAGCTCCAATCATGAGCGACCAATTTTTTTTTTCCAGCAGCTTTTTAATCTCCAAATGTGGTCTTTTTGTAGCGACACATTTGTGTTTTTTACGCAGCTTTTTAGGACACAAACTTGGGTGTTTCATTGTGACCCGTAAGTGTTTTTCCTTCTGCGTTTTAGGCTCCAAACATAGGTGTTTTGTAGCAACCAGTCAGCAGGGATAGTGCCACAAAAGGCCATTTTATTTTACCAAGACGTTGCTGCTTTTCCTGCCAGGATTGTGCCCTCCAAATGGGATATTTTAAGCCCAAACATGATCTATTACAAACCAAAACACAGAGCTTTTATGTACCTGAACCCAACCACACGTTAACCACGGCATTATTGCAAATGTAACATATCTGTGATTTGCAGAAACGTTCAATGCAAACATGTTTTCCTGCTGATTGGTACCGATAAAAACCTCACACAGCTCCACTTCAGAAATCAGTAGAGCCAAAAGTTCTTGTTGCCTTCTTGTATATTGTCATTTTAAGACTGCTATCTGCTCCATATGTATTTATTTTTAAAACTTTGATCAATACTCACCCATTTCTTACTTTGGTAAATTTTTAATTAACAAAATTAAACACAAATAAACCTTTTTTTTTAGGATGAATTTGTAACTTAAAGATGAAATCACATTTTCTCAAAGTTTAAATCTCATTCAGACACTAAGCTTTAAATAAAAATGTAAATATGTAGATGATATTGGCTGATTATTTTAGAGGCAGAGAAGTTGAGTCAATTTCTACAATTTTTGACAATTGCCAACAAGCCGCAGGTGCAGCAGGTGTCAGCAGGTAAAGTTGTTCATGCAATAAGAAGAATATATAAGGAGGAATAAAGTAGATCTTGTTTAACTTAAGACAAGATAGAGTGTATAACTGGCACTTATCGGAGCGCTGCCGGGAATTTCCCACCCTGATTAAAGCTTCAGAAACCAAACACGAGCCAGACATCACACACGCTCAATTACAAAGAGTTTAATCCCAAAAATACTTTACTTTTTTTTCCATTTTGGCATGTAACACATTGTTTGGTCTTGCTGTATCTTGGCTGTAACACTATACTGTATAATTTACATTGTCTGAAGTAGTGGCTGTCATGCAATGTTGAACACAGCTCGACTGATTACTGCAGGAAGAAAAGGATGCCACGTTCACGTCGGGTTTATGGCGATTTTAACTGCAAAATAAATGAAAAGAATCAAGTTTGCCCCTTTGTGGTTATTATATGTATGATATTTGGGCATTTTTGTTGCATTCCAGGATATTAAAATCAAATTAACCAAACTGTGCTTAAAAAAAGAGGAACATGCGACAGTTTATCATTTAAAATCCATTATTATTTTGAGGACATGGTGCTGCAGCAACAAAACCCTGTTTCTTCTTCTGTTGTGACGTGAACGCGGCATTAATCAACAGTCCATGTGAGACATTCAACAGTCCTGTCAGTTAAGACAAAATGCTAATTTCTGCAACTTTCACGAACTTTTCTGCAAGCTGTTAATCGTGTGCGTCGTACGTTAACGTTGTAGAGTTGGGGACTAAATCGGCACTAATTTGATTAAAAAAACTTCCCCACGCTGCACGTTTTGGTTTATCATTCAACTGGAGGGAAACTTTATGATTATATATCATTCAATAGGAGGAAAAGCCATTTTTCGGAGCAGCAGAACAGGTTCCAGCCCGTTGATTTTTTTTTTCATCATTACAGGAAGACACTTTGTCACTGCCAGCAGGTCGACACACTGCGGGATGCACTCGTCTCGCTTCACTGGAAAAAGAAACTATTTGTTTTAACTTAAAAAAGTTACCGTCTGGGCTTCCTTAAATGTTTAAGTTGGCTGAATTTGAGAAAAAAAAACTTCTCTTTTTAAATTCAGTCAAGTGAAAATTTTAGGGCAACCTGAACTTTTTAAAATTAAAACAACAGGTTTCTTTTTAGTGTTCAAAACAACTCTCAGGAGCAGCTGACACTAAAATTAGGGGATTTAAATGAAACATAATCGACGACAAACAGTATTTTGTGGTAATTTTGTCGGGACAAATGGGTTTTAGGGAATAAACGAGGCTTGATAGTCATTTGACGTTTGTTTGGTTTCCTGATACGAGATGCAGCTGCAAAATAACTCTGACATTAAAACAAAGAATTCATATAAAACAGCACTGATGAGGGAAATGTGTTAGAAAAAGAAAAAACAGTCTCACTCCAAACTCGTCACATATCGCCACTTGGTCATTCACGTCTTCATATGACGCGCAAAATATTGGCTTGACATTAAAATAAGAAGCAATTAAACAAGAAAAATTTGTTTTACAATTCTGGGAAAAAAAGTAAAAAAACAAAAAGGAAATGGCCAGAAAAGAAAGTGCAAACATTTAAATAAATTAATAAAATAGTATATATATTTTTAAAATATATATATGTCTTATAATTATAAATACTATTTTCTGGATATTTTCCCTATTTTTTTAAAATAATTTTCTTTTTCTCTTTTTTAAGACAATTTTCTTGTCACTTTTACTAATTTCTTTTAATTTGCGGATTATCAATTTTTTAAACTAGTTTGTCCGAATTCCAAATTTTTGAATGCAGCACAAAATGGTCCTATTTTCAAAGGTTTAAATGCATAGTGTATTTTTAAAAAACACTGCCGTTTTCACAAAAATCGAACCGTTTCTGCTTGTTAGATGCAGACTTTTTCAAAATAAAAGTACGTAAGTAAAACACCTTGAATTTATGTTTATTTCATAGAGGCCTCCTGGGTAAAAGTCCGGTGTTATTGGACTCATCCAGCACTCTTTCCGCCCGACATATCGGGACTTCCACGTCCTTAAATCACGTTGTTGTCCTGTGGCGTTTTAAACTGACATCACTGGATGGCGTATCATACAGCCGCTAAAGGATGCCTTTTTTTTCTGTCTGTGTCTGATGCAAAAAATCAGTGACCAAGTGGCGCTATTTGACGTCATCAAGTAACGCTGTGACGTTTTTTACACCTACATTTGTGTCTGATGCATAAATAACATAAACAGCTACATCAGTCTGTGTTTGTGATCCCTGGAACAAATACAGCATTTTTTCTGCCAACGAAAAACATTTCTGATGCATTTCAAACATTTCAAAATCACTGCATCTGGAGATTTATAAGCTTTAACTGTCTATGGACTAACACTCGGTGTCTACTGGCGACTCATTTCGCAGCTACTTTTCTTGGAAGAAACATTGCAACGCTGCACCCAGGTAAAAAACAGAGCTACAGGTGCACGTGAAGCTGAACGTGAACAGTCAAAATCAGACCTCCAATATGGCTTCTGGGGGGAGATTTAATAGAAGGAGGTTCTCTGAGGAAGAAACACCAAAATGTCTCAAAGTGCAAAAATAAGCTGAGGGTCAATGAATTAATTGTATAATGTGGAACCACTGCAATGATGCAAATTTCCTTTTAAGACGTATTGTTTCCATAAAGAGAATCAATGGCACATATGTTTGCATTAAATGCAACATAAGATCTTGAACCTGTGAGCAACGAACACTGAGCCCCCTTTTTTTAAAAAAAAAATCCCCCATAAATCAGCGGTTTTGTTGAGTTGCGACGCTACAAAAGCTGTTTTAATCTGAGACTTCGGTCACCTTATTAAAACTTGAGTATTTAGACTGAGCGACCTCCAGAACCAACAAAGTGTCTCAAGAAAATGTACTTTTCTGCAAACCACGGATGTGTTATATTTTTATGTTTCACTGTATCATATCAACATTCACAGCTGAGACATCGCTGCTTTTCCAGCTGGGATTTTGCAAAAGAAATGTTGCTTTTTCCAAAGATATTAGGAGTTTCCAGCAAAATACTGCCACAAAAATGAACTGTTTTTACAGAGACATCACTGCATTTTCTGCAGGGAATGTGCCAAAAAAAAGTTTGCTTTTTACTGAGACATTCCTGCGTTTCCTGTCAGGATAATGCTACAAAAACCTGCTTTTTTCGTACAGCAGCATTGCTGTGGAGGTAATCTAAAACATTTTCATGGGAGCATGCACGAGTGTGCAGACTTTATTTTATCTATTTCTATTTTTGCTTGTCCAGCACCTAGTTTTTATCACTTTTGGATGTGTGCGCTGCTTGAACTTTTCTCTATTGCTGCATTTTCAGCCAAGAAAAGCTGCATTTTTTTTTACTAAGACGTTGCTGCAATTACTGCCAAGATAGTGCAAAAAAATGTGTATTTTTTTACACAGATACTGCAGTATTTACAGCTGGCATTCTGCTACAAAAAGTTTTTATTTTATTTTATTTTATTAACCAAGATAATGCTGTGTTGCCTATCAGGATACTGCCATGAGAAGCATTTTTTATTTATTTATTTCTTTTTAACCAAGATGTCACTACATCTCAAGGCAGAAGATAACCCCCAAAACATGGTCCTTTCCTTATTATAACCAGGCGTTTTCTGGGGCCTTGACCTAACCTCACGTTAACCACAGCATTGCTGACACATAAATAAAGTTTCCAAGTGCAGGATAAGTAATAACACACAAATTTAACGTCCCCGTGGTTTGCAGAATACAATGCCAACATATTTTCTGGGATCTCGAGCATTAACTTTACATTTTCACCTCAGAGCGGCGGGGAGGGTTGTAAATAATAAAACGACGGGGGGAGACAGAGAGGAGTCATCTTTGGTGTAACACCACCTCACAGCATCAGTGCATCCCGAACCACATTCACAACAGTCTGCGCTCGGCAGCCGCGCGGCGCTCTGCCAGAACATCCACACACTTTATCGAAATATCTCGAATCACACAGTCCTGTTAGTGATTCTGCAGCAGCGACTCGCTCACAGGCCGTTTAATCCGCCTTTAAAAGAGGGTTAAACCTGCAGAACGAGGCAGAGTATCCATACATTTTAGCAGGAATTTGCACGTTTATATCAGTCAGATTTATACTGTGAGGATCGAGATCAGGGACATTCAACTTGCTTTACTCAGGGGCCACTTTTACAGAACGACAGGAGGCCAGGGGCCACTCACAGCAGCTCCCAACATGTTAACAGGATTTTAGGACACTTTCATGATTTAAGGACTTTTTAAGATTTAAAGATGTTTCTAGGATTTTAGGAGATTTTCGGATGTTTCTAGGATTTTTGGACATTTTCAGGATTTTAGGACATTTCTGGGATTTTTAGGACAATTCTATGATTTTGAGACATTTTTACGATTTCAGGACTTTTTGGGGATTTTTTCAGTTTCTCTGATTTTTGGACATTTCCACAATTGTATGACATTTTAGGAAATTTCTAGGACTTTAAAACATTTCTAGGATTATAGTTTGTTTCTAGAAATTTTGGACGTTTTTAGGATTTCAGGACATTTCTAAGAATTAAGGACATTAGGGGCGTCTGTCGGGGTGGCCTGTTTAGTTAACAAGCTCTATTTTGATGCTGTTTTATGCACTTTTATCTAAGTATTTCCTTATAATCCCCAGTGTGAATCACTTTTTTTAAAATTGTGAATTAAAAATGGTGGTGGGGGGGCTCCCGGCACCCTATCGGCCCCATAAGTTGATTATCAATGATCTAGTTGCTTTCTGCAAATTAAAATGTTGCTGGATGGAGTTTAGACAGCTTTATCTCCCTCTATAACATTCATAAACAATCATGAATGACTTCAGAGTCACATATTGGTATTTTAGCTCGTGTAGCATCACTATAAATATATTCCTGTCATATATGAGGCTTGCAATGTTTCATTTTTATCTGCTATATATCACTGCAAAGTCCGTATATTTCTATAGAAAGAAAAAAGTGCTATCACTGCCTCTTCTTCTTCTGCTTCAGTGACTTCCTCCTCTTCACTATCATCTCATACAGCTTGTCCATGCCCTCATCCAGCCCCTCTCCGATGATGGCGCAGGCCGGCTGGACGTGGTACGGGGTGGAGGGGCTGAGCTCGGCCAGAGCCAGCTGCCTCTCTATCTCCCCGACATCCAGCGCCCGGGGCAGGTCCTGCTTGTTGGCGATGACCAGCAGCGGGGTCCCCTGGTTCTCCGCGAACCGGGTGATCTTGTGCAGCTCGGTGCGGGCCTCCTCCAGCCTCTCGGCGTCCACGGAGTCCACCACGTACACGATGCCGTCCGTGCAGCGGCTGTAGGGCTTCCACAGGGGCCGCAGCTTCTCCTGGCCCCCGACGTCCCAGAAGTGGCAGCTGATGCCCCTGGAGGCCCCCGCTCCGCCCAGCCGGATCCTCTCCGTGTTGAAGCCGATGGTGGGCACCGTGTTGACGAACTCGTTGAATTTGAGCCGGTAGAGTACGGTGGTTTTGCCCGCAGAGTCCAACCCGAGCATGACTATGTGCAAGGACTGGAAGGCACCCAAATTGGAGAAACTGTTCCCCATGTTGCAGGAGGAGGAATACGCGCTCCCACAGTCCCAGCAGAAGATGCTTAAATGTCCCAGAAGGGATCCATCGTCGGATCAGAAGGTCGGCAAACAAACGCCAGATCCGCTCTCCTCCTCAGCAGATGTGCAGGGCGCAGCCCCTCGTTGCGCGGCGGCACTCCGGCAGCCAGACAAGCCGCAGCAGCATCCCTGGACTCACTCCAACAGCACCGGGCGTCCACAAACACTCAAATCATCGCGCACACGGCGGCGCGTTCAATGCGCACCGCTCTCCAAATGCGCAAATTACGCGCGGCCAAATGTCACATCGTGTCTCCGCGTCTGTCTCCAAGTGCGTAGTATTCATGTACACACAAGTGATGGTGTGTGACGCGTGGACCAGCCTCTAAATGTTGCCATGAAAGCATGCGTCAAGCTCGAGCAGAAAATTGCAAAATAAGACATCCGGTTAAGTTACGGCGCCTAAAAAAATAAAAGCCTCTCCTGCTCTGATGCAGGTGGAAATGGGTTTTATTTTGAAAAGTCTTCTGTCATGTTTTGTCTGCAGTGTTTCCTCTGCGCACTGAGCCGCCCGAGCTGCTGAAACTCTGACACCTGGTGGTTAAATATGACAACTACTACTAATGAAATCAAGACCTCAGCCGGAAAGCAGTTTGCAAGAACACAACTGTGTGTGGTTGTTTTGTGTCTTTTTTGGTCATATTGTGTGTCTTTGTTGTTGTTTTCCCAATTTTGTAGTAAAATTAAGTCTCTTGGACTTTCCCCTGCATCTCTTTGTGGCTGTTTTGTGTATCTTTGTAATTGTTTTTTGTGTATTTGTGTTTCTTTGTATCTTTTTTAGGCCGTTTTGTTGGGTTTTTTATATTTTGTGTCAGTTTCTTGTTATTTTGTATCTCTTTAAAGTATTTATGTGTTTTTTTTGTCATGTTGTGTCTCTTTTGGTTCTTCTCTGTCTATTAGTATTTGTTTTGTGTTTCCTTGTGTGTCTTTTTGAGGTCATTTTGTATGTTTTTTGGTCGTTTTGTGTTTTGTGGGGGGGCTTTTGTGTCCCTTTGTGTTTGTTATGCATAAATAACTATGTGTCTTTTTCGTTGTGTCTCTATCTGGTTGTTTTGTGTCTCTTTAAAGTAATTGTATATGTTTTTTGGTCATTTTGCCCCATTTTTCAGTAAAATTGTCTTTTTCCCTGTTTAAAGAGGATTTCATTTTTTTAGTGACACTCAGATATTTTTGAAAAAAAGAGTAAAATCCACGAATCTTTTACATGACTTTTTGACGTGTGTATGACAGTATCTCATATTTACTTTAAACACAGTTTAAACACAAATCATGTACTTTAACAGTATATAAACAGCTGTAACTGTACCTCACACTGTCTCCTGTCTCCTGTCCTCACAGTCGTCCACGCTTGTTTAAAAAAGGGGCGTGGCTTTGCTGCGGTCCACTTCAGATGATGTAGTAACCTGTGATTGGCTGAGAGACATCCAATCAGATTAGTTTGTGCATCTGGGTGAAGTTAGAAACATTGAAAATTAAATTTAAACATCCCAGAAAAGTTGTATTGAATTAGACAGGGAGCCTGAACGTGTGAATTCATACAAAAGCTCAGGATAATGTGACAAAAACTCTCATAACTCCAAATCAATTTTTTATTTCATTATTAATTTTCAAACAAATGCATGCGTGTGCAGAATGAAATACATAATTTCACTTATAGTTTACTCAGCTCTGCATTACAGTTACAGACTTTACAGACTTTTTTATCATTTTTTTAATATCATTTTCTGCACATGTCCCTCTTTTTTCTTTTTCTTTTTTCTTTTTCATGTTTTTATAAGGACATCAAACGAAAACTGAAGGCTCTCCGGGTATTAAGAGTTAAAAGAAGTATAAAAAGTTAAGAACTTCACAGTGCAGTTTATCATTCATCATACAGTCCAGCAGAGGGCACTCTCTGACCACAAAATGCAGCCACAAAGCTTCATTAGTGACAGATCGAGACATCAGTTATTGTCATCGTCTTTTAAAGAAAGACAGACTGAAACTAAATAACACTTCTGTACTAAACGGACAGTTAAAGGAAAACATTTATAATTACATACACTGATGATAATAATCATGTGGTGTTAATCAGCGCAGTGCATCTAAACTTTACATCTAATTTAACACATTTTATTTGTCTTCAAGGTTTTTTCCCAATAAAGTTAAAGGAAATTGAAGAATGGAATTCAGGAATTTAAAGTTTTGGCTTTCCTTAAAAAATAATAATAATAAAAAAAAGGTAAATGATGCACTAATTAATTGTTGCACATCAGCTGGTAATTTAATCACCACTGCATGGCAGCAAAATACTGCAAAACAGAAAGAGAGCCTCAGTAATCACACACTTTTCAGCATTATAATTTATAATCATTCAAAAAATAATTTGGGAAAGCATAAAAAAAACATCACTGTGAACTCTGTCTGTGCACACGCTACCTGACACATGCATGATGATCCTGGAGGAGGGGTCCCGCTTCTGCTGATCTGGAGTTTTTTCTGATCCACATCGAGGATCTGAGGACAGAGGCTGCCACATCCTGCACCGTAGAGATTATTAAACCCTCTGAGGCTGTTAAATAATATTAATTTACTTAATTTTTGTCATTTTCTGGTCGTTTTGTGTCTGATTTATATCTCTTTGATATATATATTTTTTTACTTTTTACATCATTTTGTGTCTATTTGTGGTTGCATTGTGTTTCTTTGAAGTTATTTTTGCAAGAAATCAATAGTTTGAGTTTAAAAGGGTTAATCATGACTCAATAATTGTGTCCTGCATCTCACAGAGCACATCAATTCCTCATAACAATGACATAATAATAATAATAATAATATTAATAATAATAATAATAATAATAATAATAATTTACTCAGGCTACTCAGTGTTTAATACTTTACATAATACATTTTTTTACACATTTTATATCATGGAATAAAATGCATATTTAAAAAAAATAATTTTTTAAATCACAGCATAAAACACATATTTTATACATTTTTAATATTTTACATCATAAACATATTTTTAAATATTTTACATAGGCCTCATCTGTTTATTATTATTATTATTGTTATTATTATCGTTATTATTATTATTAAATTTTGTTTTGTTCTCATTTTTTACTTGTCATGTAAAGTAAAAGTAAAACTGTGAAAATATTCTAAAAAAACAAAAAAAGCATAATATACCTTTAAGTCAGCAAATCGAAAACCAACCACAAACACTAAATACACAAATTAAACCTGCAACAAGAACAAGGCCTAATTATCCAGAATAAATGAAACATCTGTGCGTGAGGATATGCAGAGACTTTTCGAAGTATTAGTTTAAACCAGTCCCTAAACACACACACACGCACGCACACACACACACACACACACACACACACACACACACACACACACCACAACAACAACACAACCTGAGTCATCAAGACCTCACTAATTGTTGTGTGTGCCCTCCTCCTGCATTGATTTCTCTGCTAATGAGTGTGTGTGAGATCAATGAAAGGAATTATAAACAGGGCGTCCACACACACACACACACACACACACACACACACACACACGCACACACACACACACAAACGACCTGATTTTACGAGACCACAACTCACTCTGATTCCTCTCCTCTCTCTCTCTAACAGGGCTGAGTCACCTGAATGTCGCTCGCCCACCACCCACACACTCGTCTCATCCATAAAACAAGAGCCTCCTTCACTGATTTGCCTCTAATTTATTCCTCCGTCTCCTCGCCGTTCCTCAGGTAACGGACGACAAGCAACTGCCAGATGTTGAGAAAGGTTAGAGGAAAATAAGGCTTCTTTAGAGGCGAGTTAACCCTTTGTGCTGCAGAGAAAACGTTGTGTATCAGAGCAGAGGTGTTATAGGGAGGAGTCACGGTGCACACACAGGGACAGGAAGTTTAGGACAATAAAACGTGCTTAAAACGGTCTTATTTTCACTTGACTTTGACAGTTGTCTCTCCTTTTGCTCACTCTGGCCTCTATGTTTTTTACGCAGACGCACACTCGCTCACACAAACACACACATCTACACACGAGTGCTACAGCAAGAAAATCTCAATTTCTGATTTTTTTCAAGTATTTTTTCAAATTCTGTTTTATATTATATTATTAAAAATGTTTATTTACATTATTATTTTTTAAAAATGTATTATCACTATTATTTTTTATTTATTATCACTATTATTTTATTATTATTATTATTATTATTATTATGATGTTTTATTTATTATGTTTTTTAGCGTCCTGTCTCTGCATTTTTAGAGGCATTTATGCAGCCAAGCAGGAGCATTTTTTAGTGACCCGTCTCTGCTTTCCTGTGGCATTTGTAACAGCAAACTTAAGTTTTTTTTTTTCAGCCTAAATATAAAAAAATAATCATTTAGCTGTTAATCACAGTGAATTCAGGATTCATGATACGTGGCTCCAAAATTACGATGATGCTGAAAAAGCGAGCAGAAAAAGGACTTCTGTTTTCCTTTCAAGGGTCTCTTTGCATTCTCCAGACAAAAACACACACACACACACACACACACACACACACACACACACACACACACACACACACACACACACACACACACACGCTCTGCAAAACAACAGCAGATGAAACAGGCCGACGGCTCGTCCCAGAGCTTTTCATCTCACCACCTGTTTTGCATTTTCAAAAAGCGTCTCCGTGTCGGCCAATTTGTCCCGAATCAAGGAATGAAAGAGCGATGTGTAAAATGATGTTTTCCTCACACACCTCTCTGACTGTCTGCTGTGATGGACAAAAAAGACAAACTTTAGATTAGCAGAATAACACCTGTGATCCTCAGATTACTGAGTTATTATAACCCAAAGGCCAGAATTAACAGTCTGTTTCTGCAAAACACTGATATTTTACTTTGCACATAACTATGTAGAAGATGCGTTGAAACTTTCAGCAACCCAGCGGTTAACATGTGGTTAAATTTAGGTACAAAAACCAGTTGAACCACATCATGTTTTGGATTACCAAACCCAGTTTGAGGGACGTGATCCTGGCGAAAAGAAGCAATGACTTTGTAAAAATCAACAAGCAGGAAAAAAGTCCCTGTTTGTGTAGCCATCCTTGCAGGAAACACCTCAAAGTATAAAAAAAAACCCTCAAAATAAATAAAAAACAAACCACTTTTCATGCAACTATCTCAGCAGGAACGGTCTGTAAAAAACAACCATTCCTCGTGCAAGTATCCCAGCACGAAACATGGCTTTGTCTTGGTTAAAAACAACCACTTTTTTTCAACTTTTTCGGCAGGAAAAGCTGCAGTGTCTTGGGGAAACAGTGCAACTATCCTTGCAAAAAAAGAAACAATATTGTGCATCTATCTCTGCAAGAAACACGACTATGTCTTGGTAAAAGACAACCTTTTTCCTGCAGCGATGACTCAGTAAAGAACAATATCTTGTGCAACTATTTTAATCGGAAGTTCATGATGTCTCCACGATAAACAATCGCTTTTCATGCCACTGTCCCTGCAAAAAGGCAGCAACGTCCAATTTTAATGCAAATCTCCCGGCACAAAACACGGATGTGTCTCAAAAAAACAACCTCTTTTTGGGCCCCTATCCCTGCAAAAAGGCAGCAATGTCTTCATAAAAAACAACCGCTTTTTGTGCAACTATTCCAGCAAGAAAAGAAGCAATAACTGCATTAAAAACAGCTGCTTTTGTGCAACTATCCTGGCAGGAAAATCAGCGATGTCTTGGATAAAAACAACCACTTTTTTGCAACTATTCGGTCAGGAAAAGCAGCAAATTCTCAGAAAAAACAACTGCTTTTCATGCAACTATTGAAACAGGAAAAGCATCAATGTTATTGTGAATATCAGCTGATTCTGTGTGCAACTATCTTGGAAAGAAATGCAGCGATTTAAAAAAAATACAACTGCTTTCCGTGCTTAACCGCTTAACTTTTTGTGGCGCTATCCTGACAGGAAATGCAGCAATCCCTCCACGATCAACAGCTGCTTTTTCTGCAAATATTTGGGCAGAAAGAGCAGCAATGTCTCAGGGAAAGACAAGTTTTTGTGCAACTATTCCTGAAGGAAAAGCAGTGATATCTCTGTAAAAAAACAACCACTTTTCACGCCTAAAAAGCTTCAGGAACATTGTACATATGAAATGTGCAAATGTAATGTGAGGATTCTCAAACAGCACGTATCTACTAAAGTTACCTTTTTATGCAGAAACTTCGAGAGTCACGTCAGGTGATGAGAACGGCGCTCTGCTTCTGCATATTTAAAGAAAACTCCAGGTTAGACAGCTTTGACACCTTAGAGATAAACCTGTTTTTATCTCCAGTTGAATATTTCTTTGGGTGCAAAGAGAATCTGTAAAGACGAGCGGATGAACACAGTGTGGGGCGATTTACGCCTTTCTTTAAAACAGCAGCTTGTTAAAAGCTATTTTATTCCAAGTGATGTTGTTATAAAGAAAATAGTTTCAAGTGGTATCCAGGAGACGAGCAAGAACGCTGAGGGTGAGTCATCGAGAGGCAAAGGACGACTCTGTCAAGGTGGCCTGTCCTCCGAGGGTGAATAATTATCTGCTTTAATTAAAGCACATTAAATCGTGTGTGTGTGCAGCATTGTGTTGGGCCGGGAAAGACAGCGTACGAGGCAGGATTCGAGTGCATTCATGTGTGCTGTTTGTGCATGCATTAGCAGCACGTGTGATCGTTTGTGCGTTCATGCGTGATATTTGTTTTCTCTGTGTGTGTGTGTGTGTGTGTGTGTGTGTATTTACATGAAGGAATCTGCTGTATTGTCTGCGTGGAGTTCACGATGGCTGCGTCACACAACACTTGGTGCCTGCAGAGAGAATCACGGTCGCAGGGCACGATTTGCAAATTCACAGAGGTGGAAAGAATTCATCAGCACTTTGGTGCATTTCTGCAGAATTTGTTTCCATAGAGAAAAACCCAACATTTTTAGAAAAGTGCGTTTGCTGTCTCACCCAGAGTCAAATAAGAAGACGAAGAAGATGTCGTCTTTCAGGCTTTATCTAAAAAATAAACTAGAATCAGCACAGTGTCAATGTGGAAACCCAAAATTAGTGTCACAAACTTCAGTGTCTGATCAAACGTCCGCTCTTCTGTTTCCGAGATACGACGTTGAATTATTAGTGTTTTTTTTCAGATAATTATGATGTTACAGTGAAGTTGACCTTTTGACTTTTTTGGATGTAAAACGTTGTCCTCTCAACATTTTATCCTTTTAGACATTTCTGCAAAATTTTGTCATAATTCGAGATTTAGCCAAAAAAAAAAAAGAGAAAAAGTTTGGTCAGCCTTTGACTACCAAATTTTCATCAGTTAAATCTCGAGTCCAAAAAGCCAAATTTAAAGAAATAGCTTAATGTGTTTTTGAGATTTTGCATTAAAAAAATGAGACAGATCAGGTTACAATGGCCTTGACCTTTGACCTATGACCAGAAAAATGTAAGCAGGTTATCCTTGAGTATAAGTGAACGTTTGTGCCAAACTTGCAGAAATTCCCTTCAGGTTTCTTGAGATATCGACATCGAGAAGCTGGGAGGGACGGATGGAAAACCGAAAAACATAAAGCCAGCGGTTAAAGCTGGCACAGAGGCACGAGTGACATTTTAAAACGACAGAATGACTACGTTTACATGCAAATTCAGATTATAGTTACGGTTTTAACGTCATTCATGGGGCGCAAATCTGTAGGATAAAATACGAGCTGTTGTGTGTGCATCTTCGGATATTATACAAACTGTTGTGGATATGCAGCATAGCTCTGGTTGTTATGGTGATAACAATATTAAAAATGCAAATGAATACTTTTCCAAAACGACATGCTAAAGTATGTAAAATGACGTGATAGAATTAATGCCACAAACGTCTTCAGCTGACACAAAAATACTTTAAATGAGTAAAACAAAACAAAACAAAACCTTTTTGGAGCCAAGAACAAGTCAATACAATCATAGCTTCATACCGTAACAACAGTGAAAATCAATAATCAGTAATATTGATTTATCCCCCAACACGACCCCGATCGCACAAATACGAAACTTTGATTCTTTCATTTGACTCTTGGGTTTGACGGCAAACAAATTTTCCAAAATATCAGTGTGATTAAACGTCTTAGTGTACAGAAATGCTTAAATAAAATAAAATCTGTTGTATTTTTCTGCCCACAATTACATTTCGTTTTCAATTTCCAGTTTTATTGAAACCCTCTGAACAGATTTCAGATCTGCGACCTGCCACAGGCGACACGACGCCGCATCAAGAATGTGTCAACACTCGATCGGCATTCAGTACAAATATATATAAAGTCCTCGGAGCATGTTTCATAATCCGAACAGACACAGGAACACTGCAGCAGTCACGAAAGTCACCGAAACAAGAGCAAACACTGCAGACTGACTGAAAACAGACAGAAAATACCAACAAAAGCATCAAAGCTGACTCCGTATACTTTGCTGAGATGACAAAATTAAAGGTGAAATGCTTAAAACACACAAATCTGAGACAAAAGGCGTCTTTCAATATGAATTTAACAAAAACTAGACATTTTCTGATACTTTCACAGTTTAAAGTGAAGTGTAATCTGACTGTAACAGCCGACGTGTCTTTAATTAAAACTCTAACCCACTGCTGTATTTATCACAAAGTTAAGAAAATGCCAAACTTGCAGGAAAACGTGACGTACCAGCGCCTTCAACGGGACTTTCTAACATTATTCTGAAATACATTTTCGGTCCTTCATCATGCAATCTTTGATAAAAGTAAACGCTCGAGTGTGCAGCAGATTTAAAATCTTGAAAATATTGTATGTGCTTACAATAAATGCAGGATTTCATGCTCAAACTAAAATTACCACCTCACAGCCTTTGAATTTTTGAGTTATGGCCAAAAACGTGTTTTGTGAGGTCACAGTGACCTTGACCTTTGACCACCAAAATCTTATCCCTTCATTAGGGAGTCCAAGTGGACTTTTTGGCCAAATTTTAAGAAATACCCTCAAAGTATTGTTGAGATATAACGTGAGACAGATGCGAGGTCAGAGTGACCTTGACCTTTAAACACTGAATTCTATTGTTATGTCCAAATAGACGTTTGTGTCAAATTTGAAGAAATTCCCTTCAGGAGTTCTTGATGTATCATGTTCACAAGAATAAAATGGATGCAAAGTCACAGTGACCTTGACCTTCAACTTACTATCACCAAAATCCAATCAGTTCATCTTTTAAGTGGACATTTTTGCCAAATTTCAAGAAATTCCCTTTAAGTGCTCACGTGTTCAGATGGAGTGATGGGCAGCCCAAAAACGTGATGTCTGTGGTCACGGCTATTGTACTCAAAGTAAACTGGATCTGAATGTTCAGTTAAAAGTTTGTTCCATGTTTTTTGGGGCTTTTTTTAGACAAAACAAACGAAGATTATGAATTCTGACTGAATTTCTAACTCTGCAAACTGCAGCGTTTTTACACCAACTGAAACATGGCGGAAATGACTCACACACAATTCGAAACCAGGAAAAGTAGACATGAATAACACTGTCCGTAACATAATTATCTGTATCATTCTGCAGATATAAAAAAATAGAGGTATATCTCGCATAAATAGATATACTGTACCTTTACTGCATGGACCAAACTGAGTCACATGTAGAGTTAGCTTTGGGCTAACGGTTTTTTGGCAAGCTAATTGCTGACGAACGCTCTTAATGTTTGAATGTAGGAAACAATTTCTGATTCTTTTTTGGGAAACGTTTGCTCTGCCCTCTTTTGAAATTAGTGCCGGCGAGAAGCAGTGAAAGACTGCAGGTCAGAAAAAGAAAAGGTTGTTCATGTTAACTCTTTGGAACCGCAGCAAATTAGTTTAATTTCTTTAAAAAGTAAAAAAGTTAAAAGAAAATTACCTGAAATAAGCAATAACAAAATTAATTAAAAAACAAAAACTATTAAGAATTGTATTTTATTTTTATGACATAATTTTTAAATATAAGATTAGTAGAATTTAAATGTAGTTATTTTCTTATTTTTCAAACCTAATTTTAGGATCCTTTTCTTGCAGTCTGTGGGACATTTCTTCAAGTTGCTCCATTTTTTTTTTTGAAAGAAATCAAACCGATTTGCTTAGTTTTCAAAGTGTCAAATAGCTTGTGAAAGGCGTCTGAATGCAACACAAGAAAACTGATGTCAATTCAGCTTTCAAAGGGTTAAAACTATTTAGGTTGTAAACCAAAAAGGGAAAATCAGCTTTACAGATAAAGAAAAGGTCACAGTATGTGTGGGTTTGTACTGCAGAGACTGAGGTTTCACATGTTGTCCTGAGAGAAATGTGGAAAAAGAAAAAACAAAATATACAAACTTTAAGAGAAAACGGAATCGCAAAAGACAGACAGATAAGTCTACATCTACGGAGACAAAGACAGGAAGTGGTAAAGACAAAGGACGAAGTAAAAAAGAGATGACGAAGACAAAAAATAAAAAGAAAAGCAGGACAAATGTGACAAGAGGCATAAGAAACAGAAAGAGGCAGATCCTCCAGTTTCACACTGACTCATCGAATGCTCAGAAACGTCCGATGGCGCATCTACACCTTCACGTTACCACCGACAATGCCACCGACGACACCGATCAAGACTCCACACGAGGCGAGCACCTTCAGATCTGACATCCCGAACTGATCAGTCAAAGGTCCAACCCCAAACTTTGTGTCCTCAATGTCCAAACGTCCAAAATCAAATTAGACAGACGAATCTCAGGACCAAGAAGTACTCCAGTAAACCGAAGACAGTAACTCACGGACTGACGAAATGTTCCGGACGAAAAAGTTCACACGGCAAAATCTCCGTATCCGGTGGGACAGAAGGCGGCACTGCGGAGCGAATCGAGGCAGTTGACGAGGATCAGCGTGCCGGTCAGGTGCTTCCACCTCTTGGTGATGGGGTTCCTCATCTTGTCCAGGCCGAGGTGGAGCTCCTGGATCACGTCTCGGTAGCTGTCCCCCACGTGGGCGGCCCACGTCAGGAGGAAGTCGTAGGCTGGCTTCCACATGGACTGGACGGTCGGGGGTCGGGGTCATAGAGAGAGAGAGAAGAGCTGCTTAGGTGCAGAAGGCAACAAATGTTTGGTGTCTGTCTCGATTCTTCTTCTGCCCTCGGCGTCTGATACTGAAGCACCGAGGCACCTTTTTAACGTTCGTATGAGACGCAGAGCAACTGACGGGGCATTTTTCATATTTTGCGTGTTCTGACAAAGTTGTTTGTCCATGTGTTCACCTCATATTTTTTGATGAATAACAAAAACATAAATAAAATAAAAACCTAAAAATAAACAGAATCACAGTGCTGCCCGGGGCAGCGACCGCGCCGAACTGAGGCGAGAGCAGCCTTTGCTGATGTACGCTGAACCTTCAAAACGTCAAATGACGCCATTTAAAACTTGCTGCAGTCGCTAAATAACAGACAGCTGCAGCAGGAGGAGACAGTTAAGACGAGACCGAGCGAGGGAGAGTGAAAGTCGTGTTGTGTTTATGGATTAACATTACACCTGACTAGGAAACACACCCTGTTTTCTATTTAAGAAGAACTTTAACCGTTAAATAGAAATTAAAACTGGCTAGTTTAAGTATTGTTTATATATATATATGCGATAAATACGATATATGCGATAAAGATTAGCAGTTGTTTCAGCACCATGGACAGCTCCCGCACGGCTGCTGTGTATCACAGTGACGCTGTCCGTGGTGCTGAAACACGCTTATAAGGTTAATCGCCTGATAAATTGAATTTTAGCCTTCAGCTACTTTTTTTCTAAACTCAATTATAGCAATCCACGGGGAAGTAGGTTGAATTTAAAAACAAAAATATTTTCGGTCAGGCTGTAAATTAAAATGTATTCCTTACTTTTTAAAACCCGTGGACATTTTTGACTCATGGTGTCTCACCTCATTGTCCAAAAAGCCGTTCTTGTCTCGATGCGGAGCCTCATAAGCCTCCATCTGCTGTCTGGACACTCGGGCTAGCTTCTCAGCCAGCTCCCTCCACCGAAACGCCACCTCCACCGCCGTGGTCAACAAGACGAAATCCAGGACCAGTCGAGCGACCAGACCCTGGCAGTCCATCTTCAGCAATGCCTGATGGGAGAAAGAGATGCAGTCAAGATAGCAGAAGTAGTCATTACCAATACGAATAAAATACCACGATTCAAATGAATTATCTATTAATTCTGATTCATTTTCTAGTCCAGTAGTTTCTAACATTTTATCTGAAATTCCCAGAGAACGTGTTTATGTGTTACGTGTTTATTATCTCCACAGGATCTACATGTCTTTAAGAAGTCAACATTTTAACTCTTTGAAACCCAGTTTGACATCAGTTTTCTGACACATTTCACAAAGTATTTGACTATTTGCAAGAAATTACTAAATCACCTGATAATTAGTTTTGTTTTTTTTAAAAGGAGGTTATTAGAAAAATTCTAAAAAAAAAAAAAAGAGAGAGAATTTTCCAGAAAACTATTAAAATGGTATATTTATAATTATGTTACATAAAAAAGCATACATAGATTTTTTATTTAATATTTTTAATTCAGCACTTTTTTGGGTCATTTTTATTCATTTATTTTTTAAACTTGTCTTTTTTGTGCTTAAATCCAGGTAATTTTCTTACTTTTTTTTCAAAATTTCTTGCTATTTTTTGGGCCATGTCTTGTTAAGTTGCTCATTGCAAATTAAACCAGTTTCAAATGGTTAACCAAAGTGATTTTCCTTATGAAATGGTTTTATTTGTATAATTTTAAGTAAGCCACATGTGGTAAAATGTTTTGAAGAAAAATCCATATTTCACAAAAGAAATAAAATAAGGATTTGAGTCGTCAACATTTGTGTAGAAAAATGTGTTTTTGGCTTCTGTTAATAACCACAATCCCTCAAAGGAACCTGGTTGGAGTCCAGTTTTATGGTCTTGTTTGTCTTTAAACTGGCCACAGGTGCTGAATGGCAAACACAAAAGCTTAAAACACCGTCTGAAGAAAAAAACAACAACCTTCTTTATGGACGAGTGTATGAATTTAATCCTCAGCTCCTCCTTGAAGGAGTCATCACCCTCGGGCTGCTGCTGTTAATATGTTCCTACTCCGATAAACTGGTTAAACGAGGGTTAAAAAAAAACTAATAAAAGCAGCTGACCAAAAATGAGACTGCGGGCACATTTTTTTTTCTTGAAAAGAAACAGCGAACGCCGAGTGTTTTCATTTTTTATCAAGAGCAAAAAACGCAGTGTTGTGTGTCCATCCAGAGATAAGCAGGGATCTCGAGTGCTGCAGGCCTCTTACAGCTCTACACACACACACACACACACACACACACACACACACACACACACACACACACACACACACACACACACACTTCAAAGTGATGCACTGTCCTGTAGTGATACCTTTCAGGCTCTTTGCAGGGGAGGTTTCTCTTTGCTGTCAGCTCCAGATGCAGCGAGCTGTGACCTAAAGAAGCTCTAATATGGGTGTGACAAAAGTTCTGGGGGATTTTACTGGAAGATATTTCAAATTAAACTCAAAATAAAGCAGAAAAGGCAAGATATTGCATGTAAATACCAAGCCTCCTTGACTAAAGACGGTTTAAATTCATGCAAATGTCCTCTAAAGCGGAGGAACTACAAGCAGCTGTGCTCGAAAACGTAAAGATTTTACAGTTTTCTGCTCCTGTTTCCTGCAGCTGTATCAGAGCTGGATTAAACGCAGCTAATGCAAACTATTTGTGCCGCTGCTGCACATTAAAGGTGTTCAACATGGTGGTTTTAACCCTTTAAAACATGGGTCTGCATCAACAAGCATTTATACCTCTGGAACCTGAGAAATTTGGTTTGATGTCTTTTGAAAATGTGTGAAGGCAACGAGAAAGAAAACGACCTGAAAATAAGCTGTGGGGATATTATAAAGAAAATAGGGAAACATTTTTAGAAAAATATATTTTTAATTTTTATTATTCTATATCTGAAATTGTTACAGAACAAAACACATATATGTATATATATATTTATTTTGTTTTATTTCATTATATTTATAGCATTTTCTTAAGATCACTTTCTTTATTTCATTTGGTTTTTACTTTTCTTTTTCTTTCTTTACCTTTTTTAATTTTCAGATAATTTTCTTGCAACTTTTTTTGAAAAATATTTGAAAAAACAATTTTCTCAGGTCTCAAAGGGTTAAGATGAAGTAGCCTCAGGAAATGCACCGAGGTAAGCGCTGATTGCCACTTGGAACGCAGTTATTTTCTGCAGGTGACATTTTTGTACTTTCTTACGGCGCCGTGCTGCTGTGGGGAAAATTACTTGTGCAGAGACAGCAGCATGAAATCAGATCATAATTGCTTTCGGCATGATGGAAAAAGGACACTGTATAACTTATTTTTTGTTAAAACAATGTGGCACGATGAACGCTCCAGAAGTTTGTTTGTCTGCAGAAGTTGCTCTTCTTCTCTTGCATTTTCAGTCCAGTCACCGGGAGAAAATGTTTGCGCTGAATATTTCTGCAGACCACAAATACAGAAAATCTGAGTGTTTTACGGGTATCATCAGTGTTTCCAAAGTGACGTGGTAAACGAGCTGACTGTCATCCGGAGGTGGAGGGGATGATGGAGTGATACGCCTGTCAAGCTACGGACCACCAACAGACAACAAAACATGTTCTGCTTCAGCAAATCATTCTTCAAGCAACATTTAGGCACCAGATGCTGCAAAAAAGCAGACATCGCTGCGTTTCCAGTCGGTTTAGTGTCACAAAGCAGATGTTTTCTACCAAAACATGACTATGTTTCCTACCACTAAAGCTCCACAAAAGCAGACGTATTAGACCTGATATTGCTGTTTCCTGCCGCGATAACGTTAGTTTCTGACAAAAAAAAGTACTTACTGAAAAGAAAACATAACACAGTGATTTTTGTGCTTTTCAAGCTGCTACAGTTTTAAAATATCTGCTCCATAATAATGTAAACATGCAGCACATCCATGGTTTGCACCAACCTGCAACACAAAAAAATCTTATCTGGAGATTGGTTTGTGCATTTTTGACATTTTGAGTCAAAAATGTTCACTGCCCGACACCTGAGCTGAACTCTGGAGTCTCAATTCCTACTGTCAACAACAACAACAACACCAACAACAACACCAACAACAACACCAACACCACCAACAACAACAACACCACCACCAACAACACCACCACCAACAACACCAACAACAACACCAACACCAACACCAACACCAACACCAACAACACCAACAACAACAACTACAACAACACCAACAACACCACCACCACCAACAACAACAACACCAACAACAACAACAACAACAACAACAACAACAACAACAACAACAACAACAACAACAACAACAACAACAACAACAACAACAACAGGCAATAGATGAAATGATTACAGAAACTTAAATAAACATTATAATGAAGGCTGAATAGCAAAAATATTGCACAGCACAATAACCAGGTGCAAATAAGAACTCTGTCACTGTTCTTCTGTCATTCCCACAGTTCATTAACGGCCTCGTTAGATCAGGTCGGAGGTCGGCGTCGCCTTCAGCGCTGCATCAAACTCCTCAGAAGAGATTTGTCTTAATGGCCTTCGGACAGAAAAAGCCCACGATGTGATTCATCTCGTCTGACTCCTGATTACTCACATCCACCAGAATAGAGACGAGAAAATGTATTTCAGGTTCTGTGCTTTTATGTAAATCAAATCAAAGATTTCCCGGATGCACTCAGGAGGGAGTGTGTGTCGAATGTACTTTCTGTTCTGTACGAGGAAATCCTCAACTGCCGAGCCGCGACTCATTTAATGGAGCTCAATTAGTTTCTACTGATTCAGCCGCGCTGTCAGTCAGCTGCAGCTTCAAAGCAACGTGAACGTGCACGCACGCACGCACGCACGCACGCGCACGCACGCACGCACGCACGCACACACGCACACACACACACACACACACACACACACACACACGGTCTCCAGACACCAAAACACTCTAATCTGAATCAAAAAGACCAAATTTCATACTGATTTCTCTCTCAGTCACATTAAAATTCATGATAAGTGACAATATTTTGGAACATCAACGTTCCAATCACACCGCTGTAACACTCAAACAATGACACGACAGTGTGTACACATACCGATACCGATAAAACGATAGTTTCCATAATTTGTTTGTTTTTCATTACCTGACGGTATGAAAGGCTAAGACGATTTTTTTAAAAAGAAAAAAAAAAAAAAAATACCAAGGAAAAGTGCTAAAAATATTTTGTAACATAATTATGATAATTGTAAATATAGTTTTTCCTAAGGTTTTAAAAAAAAATAATTTTCTAAATCTACTAATTTCATTCTTGGAACATTTCTGGCCAAGTTGCTTTTTTTCTCATATTTTGCACCTTGAAGTTTTAAATACTCGTGAACGGCGCCTGAACGCAGCACACGAAAAGTTGCTGCAGAAAAATGATGTCATATGAGGATGCAGAGTCGCAGGAGGTTACGCGTCCACTTTCAGGTGTACTGGAGCATTTTTAGATGATGATATAGGTACTTTTACTGCAGTAAAAACCATAACAGTAGTTTTTTACTGTAGTATTAACACTACAGTGTAGTCAGATGAGCGCTGGCTCCTTTGAAGGTCGCAGCGAGCGCTGGCGGAAACACGTTTTAGATTTAACTCGCTCTTAAAAGAAAAGACGGGATGAGCCTCATAATCCCAAGGTCATGTCATCTCCATTTATTAGAATCATCTATTTTTACACCTCATTTTACTTCTTCTCTCCCTCCTTTATCTTCTACCGTCTCTCTTATGAGCTGCGGCTCCGTGATGAACTGAAATAACCTGATAACCTACGGCGCGCGGGTCACTCTGCACAAACCGAGCGGAGATGACCAATTATCTGAGTTTGAAACGGACACCGTCCTCCTCGTCTCTCTGTCTGTCTCTGTCGCTCTCCAGCTCCTGTCCAACCAGCACTTTCTATTGAGATATTCTGATTCAGGCTTCACACAAGTCTAAATATAGACCAAACACACACTCACACACACGTCAGGGTTCAAGGCCGCTGTCTGGAAAAGAGCACGATGTGTTCACGTGCAGATCGGGCTTCGGTACGTGAGATGTGCCGTTTAAAGCCGGAAAGGATTAAAGAGGAGACACGGCAGGAAGGAGTTTGTGCTTCAAAATAAAAGAGGTTAGGCAAGTCATTTACCTTCAAGTAAGAGTTTTTTACGTCCCATCAAGGAGAAAAAAAAACTCTAAATCTGAATTTTGTTTGGGCTAAAAAAGACGTCTCACTGTGAGACACATGCTGCACGCTCAGACTGCAGCAGATGGAGGCCAAAGGTCAGCGTCTGGCTTTAGGGTTCCAGCTGGAGACATTTCCATGTTCATTTCAGTCTCAGTTTATTCAGGGAGACTTCGCCAGAGGTCACACTCGCCAGAATACACTTTGGCATCCTACATCTGTGCAAACCACAGATCCGTAGCATTTTTACATTATGTGTCAGATAGAAAAAAACATTACTTTTTTAGTTTTACTGTTCCAGCAACCTGTGGTTAACGTGGAAACGTTTAGGCACAAAACTCACTGTTACTCTCACAACATGGTGAGGAAAAGATCACGTTTTGATTCTGGTGGCACAAATGCCACCGACGTGCAGGAGAGCTCGCCAAAAAAAGGATTATGTCGGGAAATTTCTGAAGAGACAACCTGCTAAAAACACCCATTGTTTGGTGGCACTTTGCCACATAAAACACAGCAATAGCTTACTGAAAAATACCTGCTTTTGGTGGGAACAGCGTTACTGAAAATGCAACACTGGATCGCTAAAAAAACAGCTGCTTTGGTGGCAGAATCGCAGAATCGCAGCTGTGAATGCCGTATCGGCTCATCGTCAATGGTGTGTTTTTGTTGGCCTTAAACAGACGTCAGCAGTAATCTGCATATTAAGGCACAACTGCCACCGGAAACACTGATGCTCCTCAAAAATGACTCGTGTTGCTGTTTGCTGGTCTTGAACAGTGTTTTGCGGTGGTCTTATTTTAGGCACAATTTCTGCTAGAAATGCAGCAATGGCTCACAAACAAACAAACAAACGAAATAAAAAAACCCACAAGCTTCTGGCGGCACTCTGGAAAACGCCTTTTTTGAAGCCTTGACTTCATTTAGGCTGCTGTCACTTTGGTTTTTGGGGCCTGAATATTTCGGGGAAAGCACTGAGCTGTGGAAGACGAGGAGCTGAGGACACTATCTGCAGACAGTCCGTCACTCAAAGCACCTGCGCCCGTAATTACGCATCATTATAAGCCTTTGTGAAATGTTAACGGGTGAGTTATAAAAATATCAGCCATCATCAATCACTCATCACAAGGTTGAAAATAAACGAAGAGACCAGAACCGTTTTTTTGGACCAGGCTGTAAACATGGGGGTCTTCTGGGACTGACTCGATTTTGGAGCCAGCCTCAGTGACCTTTAGAGGAAGTGCAGTTTTTGGCCTGTTGGCTTCATTTTTCAGCCCCAGACGTGGCCAATTACTGAAAAGCAACAGCTGGCTAAGATCCCCAATTTCTGGTGGCAGAATCGTCACTAAAAATGCAGCGTGGCTTAATAATAATCAGGCGTTGTTGTTTGTCCGCAGCTTGGCAGGCGTCTTGTCGTGATGTCACGCCGTCCGTCGTCCCCTCCACCTCCCGATGACAGAGTCCGTCATAATATGTCATTTTACAAACACTGACTTGATATGTATGAAATGTCAAACGTAACATTTTCATGGTCTGCAAAGATGTAAAAAGCCAATATTTTCTTTCTGGCTCCAGCTGCCTTTCGTTTTCGTCAATATTTCCACGTTATTAACTAACAACATGATTCTGCTCTAAAAATAGAAAACAGTCTGCTGCGTGAGAGACCAAAGTGTCTGAAAAATATGAGATAGCGGCGACCTGCAGGAAGCCCCGCGGCAGACGGACAGACGGCGCTGACAGCTGACCGGGCGGCTGTCAGCTAAATGAGCTGCACTTCCAAAAAGCTTCAACGGGGGAGGACGGGGGAGGACGGGGGAGCAGGGCAGATGATAACACTGACAGGTAGGAAAGAGAAAGAGGGAGAGGAAGGAGGAGAATAAAACAGGCAGAGAGAGAAAAGAGAGAAAGAGAAGATTAACGAAACGGCAGAGCAGCAGGACGAGGGAGCAGAGATCAGGTTTCTCTGAAGGGCTTTTTTTGATCAGTTTTGTTATAAAGTGCCAGAAAATGTAACTGAATTTGCCTCAAAATCACCGAATAGACCGAAACCACAAAATGCAGTTTTTTCAGTCCCAAAACTCCTGAAAATGACTTTTAATATGTTGACAGCTGAGATGTTATTTTAAGGACCAAAGTGATCAAACCAAGAGACAAAAAGCCGACATTTCATTTAAATATCTGCAGATACAGATGACGTGCCAACATTATCCTGCACCCCTAAAATACATCACGTCTGTGGTTTCCAGAAATGCAGTATGACGACATTTCCTCGTAGGCTGATCGTTGTCTTTCTTGAATTACAGAGAGCCACAAAACAGCAGCTTTTTCTTTCAGGTTTGTCACATGAGGCAAAAACACAAACGCGACTCGTCTAAAGACACGTGAAGCTCCTGACTTTGGTTTCTAGCTGCTACAGTTTGATTGAAATGTCCCACCAGGACAGTTTTGGAAGGTGATTTCAAGCGTTTTCAAGGTACTTTTACTGAAACTATCTGAACTTTACCAAACAAACGTCCTGCTCTGTCTGATCAGCTGCAGAGGAGCTCGTGTTTCTCACACTCACGTCGAGTTTGTGGTCTAATAAACTCACGTCTGGATAATCCGGTTCATCACTTAACCCTCTGAAACCTGAGCAAACTGGCTTGATTTCTTTCACACACAAGGCAATGATGTGACTGAGAGAAAGGCAATGAGCAACTTAAAAAAGGCCCAAAAATTAGCAAGAAACTAATGAAAAGTTCAAGAAAACTGTCTGAAAAATCACCCAAAAAATCCCTCAAACTAATATGAAGATGGGGACATAAATTGAAGTAAATAAATCACTGAAGACAAGGAAATGACTTGAAAAACAATAATTTAGCTGATATATATTGTATACTTCAAAAAAGAAAAACAAACCTAAATCTACCTTTTTTGTGATTTGCAGATTTCTTTCCTAACTGCTCTGCCTTTTTCTCCGTGGTGTTTTTGAGAGAAATCAAACCACTGTGCTCATGATTCAAAGGGTTAAATAAGGGTTAAAAATGGCGTCTGAAAGTCATCCAGGTCTGAACGGTCTGACTTCCATACGGATTTTTACTGCAGATCGAGGCGGCCGTATGTTTGTAAAGAAGTCTATTTTGGTGTTGACTTTTCGGACCTCGGACCTCGGCTTCAGACGGGAGTCTACAGGCGGGGGATTGATTACGTCCCCTGCAGAAGCCTTTGCCCCGCCTCTCTGCAGGTATCTATTATTAAACAACACTTTCAGCCGCTCTCCTCCGCTGACAAGCACAAGGGCCGGCTCTCTCGTTTGTCCTCAGCCTTTTGTAACCCGAGCCGCGGCGTGAAAGGATCTGCCGGGGCGGTGTCGGATGCCCCCGTAGGCCTCCAGCTCCGTCCTGATCAATGGCTGCTCACATTTCACACGAGAACACCTGTCGGCCGGAGAGGGGGAGGGGCGTGATGAGCCGCTCTGAACCCCGAGGACGGACCGTGAGGGTTCGTTCTGAGGCAACACTTTCATTTTTGGACGTGTCACACTGTCCAATTAAAGCCAGCAGGGTTAGAGCTGAAATGTCTGTCTGCTCCTCTTTTTCACGTCTGACTTTTGCAGAAACCAGAATCTGGATTCTTTAAACGACGCAACTGAAAATGCTCCTGCTGCTCAGCTCATGTGCGATTGTGCTGGAGACTAAAGACACAAACAACACTGAAGCTTTGCTTGTAGAGAGAATATTTTTGCAAAAATCAGGTTGTCACATGTGGTGGACAGAAAAGGCAGTCCAGGAGGTACAAATGTAGGAAACAAATGAAATTAAACTGCAGCTTTTTTTTTATCAGGGTTTGTAATCTTCACAAACGTAATAAACCACAAATGTATTACAAATCTGCAGTATTTAACGTAATAATCCCACAAACGTAACAGAAGATGCCTTCTACAAATGTGATACAACATTTCCTGAAAATGTCCAGAAAAGACATCTGTATGATGTCTGTATAAATGTCTTTTCTGGACATTTGCAGAACATTTCGTATTGCGTTTGTTTATTATGTTTGTGTGAAATTTATCCGTCCGGCAGCGTTTCATGTGCACCCGAAAGGTGCCATTCGGGGTCACGCTCTTACGCCAAAAGCACCGACAAAACGGCGTTATTTTACAAGTTCGAAATGAAAACGGGCTGGAATTTATCTGAAGATGCTCGAGTCCAACATAAGGACAACGTTTCCACCCTGCTCTGATCTTTGTCCGGTTTAATGGTTTTGTTGTCTTCACTGAACGTATGCGGCATGAAGTAAGTGTGTCGGCGTAAATTTTATCCTCCTCTATGCTGTTTTTGAAATGTATGATTTGTACAATTACTCTCTCTCAATCAGTTCAGAGTGAGACCAAAGTTTCTCTAGTTTCCTTTTTTTTGTCAACTTTTGAGCTTTGAGTCCCTGAAAAAGGCCAAAACGTGTCTCGTCACGGACGGTAGGTTTTCTTGTATTTAGCCAATTTCCTTCCAGCCGCTACCTGTCGGTTAAGATGATTTAAGAGTCAGTGGTAAATGAAGGTATAACATAGTCAATAAAACCTTTTTTTTCAGGAATAGTGAATCACAGCAAACACAAAAGGCTCTGGAGTAAACAATCGTACATTTGCAAACAAAATATGAGGCTGATTGGTCCAGTAGTTTGCCTATTAGCTGCAGACAGACAGACGGTCACACATACACACAAACACACACAACCGAGTGCACGATCCCCTGCAGGCGCACACCTGACGGACAATAAAAGAATACGTGCAAACTTTCAAATCTCATCGTCTTTCATCGTCTGTACATCGTCGCAGGTGTCTTTGCCCTTTCATTTCCTGACGGTCACGCTGTGGCCCCCCTGTGGCTTCCTGCGTCGCCTATAGAAAGCACCGCATCGGCTCTGCGTGCTCACAATAATAACTGAGGGAACTATTTTTATTCTCTTTGCTCTCTCCCTGTTATAGCTCTGGCCTGCGATGACCTCTGCTGTGAAAAGGTCGTGTTGAGGGATTATTTTAACTACTTTTCTGAAGCTCCGGGGCACAGCGACACTAAGAAACAACACTGTGGCATATCCTTAAGTGTCACTTCAATTCTGCCACTGAATGAGCTACAGAGAAAACAATAAGGTGTTTGGACGTGCTGCAGGCGCAGGATGCCCTTTAGAAAGTCGGGCTGTCAGGAACAGGGAATATTTTTCATCAGCTGATAATGCTTAGATGCTGAATTTAAGTTTTTAGGTGCTGAATGTTTTGTAGCCTAAACTAAACACTGGATTTCAAACAAGTTCAGGTTCGTGTGCAAATAAACTTGTGTCTCATACACACTCAGAGAGCAATAGTTACAGGACAGAAAGATGTGAGCAAACTACCTTTAAAGCAACATATTAAGGATTTATCAACATGCGTTGTTTTAAAAAACTAACATATACTAAGAAAGAATAGCTGTCAGTTTTAGAAAATACATGTGGGAGCTTCATGGACATTTTGCAACAAAATGTTGATAAAGACCAATAAAACCAAAGACGTGAGTGTGGTCGGGTCAAAAAGTGTTTTAGTCTATACATACATGCATACAATCTTTAACATTTCTGTACATTGTAATGACTATAGCAACATCTGTTTTTCACCACTGCTTTATTATATTATATTATATTATATTATATTATATTATATTATATTATATTATATTATATTATATTATATTATATTATATTATATTATATTATATTATATTTATGGGTGCTGTCGTCTTGGTTTTTCATTTGCCTTTTATTTTATGGTGTACCATATTTGCCTCCAAGACTATTTTATTCATATGTAAGTATTGTTTTTGTACTAAAAAAAAACAAAGTTGTTCAGGATTTTGGGAATTTAGTTGAAGGCCACACCTTGCTCTTACTGCTAACAGTACACAGGTGTGTCCAAACGCTTTCTTTTCCACTTGTATCAGTTCCCACGTCCCTCCCAATAAACCCATTTGTTCTGTGTCCTCTCCCATTACAGAAACCACAGAGGGGACAATGAAGCGTCCCCATCGACACGCTGACTCCACCTTCACTCTCACTGAGTTTCTCACCACGACACCTTATAATCTTCATTGATTCCCAATCGACCGTCCACTCGTCCCCTTGAGGTGACATTATTTCATCCCAACCTTTCCTTACACGTCTTTCTAATTAGCTAATCTGCATTTACACGGGCGGATCATGAGACAATGGGCCCCTGGGCGCAGACATGCAGAGGGCCCCACCACCTCTCCTACACAGGGGCAAGACTCACAGAATTTATAGTTGTTCTGCCTCTTTTTGGTAATTTTTTGCATCTTTTTGGACTCATTGTGCATCTCTCAGTGTGTTTTGTGTCTCTTTGTGGTCACTTTAAGTCTCTTCGTTGTAGTTTTGCATCTCTGCATTTTGTAGTCAATTTGAGACACTGTAGCGGTTTTTGTAGTTTAACTGCAATTTTTCCTCCATGATGCTTGAATTAAACACTTTACTTGGAACACTTCACAGATTTCCGTTTTTTTTTTCCCTGGATAAAAGCCTCGTTATTAAAAGCACGAATGCCGTCTTTCGAGGATTTTGAAGCTAGAGGTTCCCAAAGTAGGAATCTTTTATTGAGCAACAATTATATAAGAGCGTTTTTTTTTTTTTCTCTTTTGAGGAGAAGATTTAATAATTCAAGCCTGTGTAACTCACTGGACCTTGTTCCTGCAGCCTGGCGACAATTTACTGCTTTCTGGGAAAATGTCGCAGGGGACACACACACATAAACACACACACATAGATTCTGGAGTGGTTTACAACTGGTGTAGTGCAGCATTAAACTGAGCAGGGACTTTTTTCAGCAGAAAACAAGTTTTTTATGCATCTGGACATAAAAATCCAAGAGAAAATCAGCTTCGGACAGCCTGGGAATTACCGCTTTGTGGTGGTGTGCGTCTGTGAAACAGTCACGGTGGATGTTTTACACACATCTTCCTCCTGGCAGCACAGAAGATCTATACAATCAGCAGTTGCAAGATTAGAGCCACCAATTCAATATCTTGTCTTCTGTCTCAGAGTTATGATGCTGATGGACAGAAAACGTGTCTGTAGAACTTTTCGATGTCACAGTGAAGTTGACTTTTGATTTGAATATGTCATTAATTTATCATTTTATCATTTGTGGGAAGTTTTGTCATAATTAATGTATAAATTCTTGAGTTGCGTCGAAAAACATGTTTTAGGATGTCACACCTTTGACCACCATTTCATTGTTGGGTCTAAGCAGACATTTGTGCCAAATTTGCAAAAAAGTCCCTCAAGGCCTTTTTGAGGTTAAGAGTTGATGAAAATGTGACAAATGCAAGGTCACAGTGACCTTTGATCACCAAAATCAGTTCATCCTTGAGTCCAAGTGGATATTTGTGCCAAATTTAAAAGATTTTCTAAAGTTGTTCTTGAGATATCGTGTTTACAAGATTAAGACGGATGAGTTCACAGTGACCTTGACCTTTGACCTATGACCACCAAACACGAATCACTCCATTGTTGAGTCAAATTGGACATTTGTGCCAAATTTGAAAAAATTCTCAAGAAATCCTGCGCCCAAGAACAGGATGGACGTGCAAACGGAAACACGATCCTCCAGCCACGTCTATCAGCGTCGTCGAGGCTTTAAAAAAATCAATGTACTTTCCAGAGAAAGCTGATAAAAAGCAAAAAAAGCAGCCTGACAGTGATATCGGCACATCAGCAATCTCATACCCAGCAGCCAAAATCAATCATCCGAGCAAAAAATACATAAATAATTGTAATACTAATACTGGAAACACTAAGAAATTGCACAGGATTCAAACAGGTTGCAGAGCTGCATGAGACTGAATGTTTGAAAGTTATTGAATTATTTTTTTGTCAGACGACCCTTTAAATCTGTAGCTGCTTTCAGACAGGAAACACCACATCAAAGGTAAATTCCAATAACAGCAAACTATAAATCTGTCTACCACTTGCGGACAAGTCTTTCCATCAAGGTCAGCGGGACAAATTGTCTCCAACTTGAGAAGAAAATAGCTCGGCTTCAGTGAAGGACATCTGAGCGTGTGCTCGTTTCATTTCCCAGTAAATATTTTAAAAACGGAGCTCGGAGGAGTCAAGGATGGAGGCTGGTTCAGAGATAAGAAAGCCGAGGCGCTCTTTGTGCACACAGTGAGTTTAAAAGCCTCAGCAGGAGCTGAAGCCGCCAGAATGAAAAAAGCTTTCTGTAAGACATAAAAGCGTGCTGCCTTTAGACTTGAGATTAGGGGGAGGTCACATGACGTGCAGCCAAACAGGGAGTTGCAGGTGAGTTGGATCACAGTGAGAGTTAAAAAGCATGAACAGCAGCACTCTGTTACCTTTGCAGTTACTGTCAAAGTCCCATTTAGCAAGGCACTTTACCCCCAGCTGCCCCGGTGGCCGCGCCGAGCATGTCGCTGCGACAAAAGTGCACGCACGCTTCATCAGCTCTGCCTGGATAAGCAGCAGTTGGAAAATGTACTCTGCTAAAGTACTTTTTGAATAATGGCGTCTGGCGAGGGAAATATCTCGGGACTATTTTGCTTCCCCCCGGGGTGCCGGTGCTGTCGGGGAAGAGAAACACATCGAGGCCGGCGAGCGTTTGTGTGACGGAGTTGTTTTTCGTTCAAACTGCAGATGTTAGGTTTTATTTCTCCTCCTCCATTTTTCATGTGGCTGTTCTAACTGTGAGACACCTCAGGCGGGACGATGAGCTGTTTACTAATCATGTGACGGAGGGTTAGGACTCAGATCCTTCCAGTTTACAATCAGATTGTGTCACACTGTCCGATTACATTACAGAAATCAAGCTGAGGTCCAACGCTGCAAAAGGACACTAATCAGTCAGACACGGATTGACTCTGACTGTTTAGGAAATTACATTTTTGTTCTTTTTAGTGCCGACAAAGCTTAGCTAATGATGCATCAGTGGGACGCTGACAAAAATCTTCTCTTGCTCAGTTTGTAATATATAATATTTGAGCATCATAGGCTGTTGCAGCGGTGTTATGGTAATGTCAGACTGTTTTCTTTAAACCATTTGCTCAGGTTTCAAAGGGTTAATTTCTTTAAAAAATATAGCAAGAAGGTATTAAGCTACTTAACAAGTCATGGCTTAAAAATGTGCAAGAAAAATAAAAGTTGCAAGAAAATTACCTGAAAATAGGCACAAAAAAAAAAATAAAATAAAAAGGACTCCCAAAAAGTGCTAAAAATCTGAAATATCTATCAATTTTGTCAGTAACATAATTTTAAATATAATGTGTATTTTCTTCAATTATTATTATATTCTTTCTTATCTATATCTATAAAATATTTAATTATGTCTTTAAATGTAGGGGGATTGCAGGGGCGATATTTCTGCTTAAAAAAAGAAAAAGAAAAAATGTGCTGTGCTATCATATATTTTTGAACAGCCTTTGTTCTAAAAAATTGTTTTCTGGATTTATTTATTTATTTTTTTTAATTGTCTTATAACCTCCCACTTTTAAAAAACTAATGATCAGGTCATTTCCTTGTCTCCTTCTCCTAATTTATTGCAGTTTGTTGGACATTTTTTTCAATTTTCAAAGGATTAAGTAGTTTGTGAAAAGCGGTGATTTTTTTAACCTTTCAATATGCACACAACCGTGACAAACAAAGACCTTTCATACTGCACTAATTAAAAATATACTGCATAATCAAAACAGAAGCCAATGAGGAGGATAAAAATATTGTTCTTACCATCATGAGTTCCCTCTGGAAGGACTTCCTCTCCTTGTTGTCCATGTTCGTACACTCCTCTTTGAGTTTCTCCAGAACCGACGCCACCTTCTCCGGCTCATTGTCCAGCTCGGTCCGGCAAAAATAGTTCAGCGGCAAATTCCCGTACCCCAGTGCGTCGGCAAACGCCCTCCAGTTGCCCACATTCTCCATTAAAACCGTCCTCACTGTTGCGTAGATGTACGTAAGAAATTTGCAAGGCTTCAGGATCTGCTCCAGCAGCATTGTGGTCGTAAGATCCGGCCCACACCAGTAAATGGGCTTGACTTTCCCCAGAACTAAAACGTTCTTGGCGTGGACGAGGCCGATCTTCCCCTGATAGTATCCAATGTACCACTCTTTGGTCCGCAGCTGCCCTCGAAGTTTGATTTTCTCCTCGCTGAGCAAAGCAATAACATCCCCTTTTTTGTACTCCAACAAATACGTGCTCTTATGCTGCCGGATCACGGTTTTAATCAACTTCCCGAATTTTAAGTTGGTAATGCAGCGGTCCTGAAACTTTGGGTATTTTGAAGTGACAGCCAGAGGCGAGAGGACGATCTTATCCACCTCCCTCTTTTTCAGAAACCTCCTCTGGCCCGTTATCCTCGCTCCGCTCTTTGGTGGCGGCGGCGGAGTTTGGACGCAGAACTGGGTGAGGATGCAGTCAAGGGCGTCCTTGACTTGGACCCTGAGAGTGAAGTCTGAGATGCTGTTTGGGTTGTGAGACGTGATCATGTACAGGAGCCTGCTCACTTTCCCCAGTTTGACCTGAAACCCCCGGATCACCCCCGCACACTCGCTCGCCTTCACCTGGTAGTTGGACATGTTGGAGTACAATCCCACCTGGAGGTCCTGAGGGTACCCTAAAGCGAACTGGTGCTTCCCCCAAAGCTGGAGGGCCACTGGTGGACTGGAGCTAGCCTGCCGCCCCACCTCGTTTACCAACAAGGTCTTGGGGGCGCAGTCATGCCCAAACATGGCTACAACAGTCTTGAAGGATGGGTGAATGTGCTTGGGTCCGTAGACGCCTAAAGTGACTTTTCTCTGCACATGATCCCAAACTGTGGTGTTCTGGGTGACGTACTGCGACTGAACCACAACCGCCACGTACATACACGGCTCCAGACTATCCAGCTGCACCTGGACTGTATCCTTGTAAATGTATGCGTTAGGAATGGGCGTGTAAGGACCCTCTTTGCAATCACTTCGAACGCAAAGCACCTCCGCAGTGTGACAGCTGTCCGTCTTGACTGTTACCAAAACCTTCATCTCCAACGTGATAAAAGACTTAGTCTCCATGTTGCTCAGTTTGATCTCCACCACGGGGCTTACGGTGGAGCAGTGGTCGCCGTTTAGCTCCAGCGGAGGGTCCAGTAAGGCTTTCATGGAGATCTGCTGGTGGTCTCCATGGCTGACGTGGCCTTCTGGGATGTGGATGCTGATTTGGGTTTCAGGGAGCTGGACGACTCCTCCGCTACTATCCAACCTGCACACGATGTTGGTCTCCACTGGCTGCGTCTGGCCCCAACCAGGACTCTGTCCCAGGGAGTCCAGGTCATGGCAAGACCTGGCGAGCTTTCTGTGATTCAACCAAGCAGTCCTGAAGTCCTCCCTGCTCTGAAACTGCTCCGGCGACGGAGCCTTAAGGCCTGTGAAGAATCCCGAAGAGGGTAAAGTTGGATTCGACTGCGCTTGCAGAACTGACAGCTCTGAGAGGCTATGGGAACGTTTACTCCTGAAAAACGGGTTATCCCTGTGGAGGTTAGGTAGAACTTCTTGATTTGGGCTGGTGGGGGTGTTAATGTGGCAGCTGCTGAACCCATTACTCATGATTGTACTGGTGTTAAAGTTCGAGCAAGACGACGGAGATGCCAGTGCATCGAACAGAATAAGGTCCGTTGAGTTCCTCACCCCTAAATCTTTGCAGTTTTGATCTAAAGGACGAATAAAAGGGTTCACAGAGAAGGGGCTGTTGTTGTAAGTCGGCGAGGGTTTAAGGCTCATCCCTGTCCACTCTCCCAAACCCCCAAACTCCTTCGACCCGTCCTCGTATCCCTCTCCAAGACTGTCAATCATCCCACTGTCGCTGAGCGAAGAGTTCCTGAAGTTAACCGGCTGGACGTAGGCCGCGGGGATGTAGCCCATTTCCGTGTTGTTGTGGGCGTACCACCACTCTCCACCTGACGTGTCCAACACATAAAGGCGATCACCTTTGGAGAACTTCAGCGTGGTGAAGCTGCTGGGGCAATAATCCTTAATAGCGACCACTTCCTGCGCCGCTCCATAGGAGGCTGAAGTGTCCAGCCTTAAGGCACTCGGAGAAGGCACTGCAAAAGAAAAAAGAAAAAATCAGACTGAATCTCTTGAAACTTAGTGAGCCTTGATTGCAAAGTGGTTGTTGCCAATTTAGATGAGTGCGCTTAATCAATCAATGGCTGATTACTAAAAATACTGCAGTTAACAGGACCCATCTTACAATCAGACACAGATATAAGGAGCAAGTCGAAAAAATGATGTAAGAGTACAGATCAGACATAAAGATCTGAGTCCACAGGGTTCAGTTTACTGCACTCACTCTTTAAAGGAAGCACTTGGAAGGCATAAAAAATAGACTGAAAAAGTTTAAAAATAAAATCCTTTAATCATCCTGAAAGCAATGACAAATTTTTCAGATCACAAAGCAAATATATGAGCAGATGAACTGCATAATTTACTGCATAATTTTCTATTTTTAGTAGCCTCATTAGCGTATATAGAGCATGTAAACAAAGCTGTAATGAAGTGCAACCAGTGAAGTGAAAGAGCCAGAGAAAGAATTTAACATATGACTGAATAATCTAGTTACAAAAGATGAAAAGCACTAAATTAACCCCTGGAAACCCGAGCAAACTGGCTTGATTTCTTTCAAAAAAACAACAACAACAAAAAAACAGGGGAAGTTAGCATTGAGCAACAAAAGGAAGAAATGATCCTTTATTTTCCACAGACATTTTGACTAGCTTTTTTAGAAATAATTTTCTAAATCTACTAATTTCTTGCAGATTGGGGAACATTTCTTACCATGTCGCTCATTCTTTTCCCGACTTTCAAAGGTTTAAATTCTTGTAAAAGCAGTGCAAAAAAAGTGACGTCGCTCGAGGGAAAAGGCA
Source organism: Plectropomus leopardus (assembly GCF_026936395.1). Taxonomy (NCBI): domain Eukaryota; kingdom Metazoa; phylum Chordata; class Actinopteri; order Perciformes; family Serranidae; genus Plectropomus; species Plectropomus leopardus. The sequence continues at coordinate 2,149,032 of NC_142199.1, read as the reverse complement.
GTAAGCAACTTGGTTAAAAACGTTCCAAAATTGCAAGAAATTAGTAAAGAAACTGAACTGAACTACACACGATTTTGTATTTATATATTTAAAATTGAAGAAAAGATTTTCTTTTTGCTAATTTTTGGGGCATGTCTTTTTAATGTATACATGTATTTTTTATCTTATTTTGGAGACATTTTATGTTCTTGATTGTTTGTTTTTTCACCTTTTTTTGACAACTTTCAGGTATTTTCTTGTATCATTTACTAATTTCTTAAAAAATGTTTTGGGTCATGTCTTGTTAAGTGGCTCATTGCCTTCTCCCCACATTTTTGCAAGAAATGAAACCAACATGCGCAGGTTTCAAAGAGTTAATCCTAACTGAAAATATGAGTCTTGAACACCTGTGCGGATTCAGTGAAACGCTGACCTTTAACATCGCTGAGACTGGCCCCAGTGACCCCTTCGCTAAGGTCGATGAGCGTCCCCTCGGACTTGCAGCGAGGGAGGATGTGACTGTTGTTCGTCACTCTGATGATGCGATGGGCAGCCATGGCCGGGACTCAACACAGAATTCGCTCATTGGCAGCTTTTCATCTGGACGGAGAACAGAGGAAGGATTTCAGGGTGGGAGCGACCAGCCAAATTTAAACACATCTGCATTCAGGCATTTAGCTGATTGCTCGAATCTAGAGCGAATCCCAAGAGCGGCGCTGGAGTCCGAGGCTTCGTTTTCTAGACCACGAACACATTTAAAGGCCACAAAGGTCAAAGCTGAAAAGCAGAAAATAAAGTTGACATATATTGCTGCATTTCTGACAAATGTGCTGTGGAAAAAATTGACTCCCAGCTCAACGGAGAGGTTTTTTCTTTTTCTAAATCGATGCAGAGCACGAGCTAAGAGGAGAGAGAGAGAGGGGTTCGATTTAGGAGAAGAATCGAAAAAGCATCAAAGAAATGAAACAAAGACATTTGAGCTCTGAGTGAAAGTGATAATGAAAAGGATCAGAAACACAGCATGACGGCGTTTAAATACTGCATTCAAATGTACTTTGTAAACATGCTCTTCCAAAATCATGCGTCTTAACCTGCTGCCATAACAGCCTCCTCTCTTCTAGTTTTAGTCTTCCCACCAGATGTCGAATTTGGCTGCAGAGACGTGCACACTTTCAGCCACGAGAACCAAAGCTGGAGTTGTGCACGGGGACATTTTGCAGGCTGTTTTAACCCTTAAAATCTGAGCACAGTGGTTTGATTTCTTTGAAAAACACGAAGAGAAGGCAAGAACAAGACATGTCCCCCAAAATCAGACAGACACTAAGAAAACGACCTGAACATGAGCGTATTAGTAGCAGTAACTCATTTTCAGTTAATTTTCTTAAACTTTTTAGTGGATCTTTTCGTAGTGAATTTTTGAGTCTTTTCTTCTTTTGTTGCTCGTTGCTTTCTCTCCACGTTTTGGAAGGAAAGAAAGCCTATATGTGAGCTCAAGGTGTTAATAATCTCAGCCCAAAAACATGAAAAACAGCCTCTGTCCACATACTTATGGCCACATAGCATAAACTTACACAGTTCTATCCAATATTTCCTTCCTGCCAAACAGAAACTGAAAGTTCATAACAAACCTGGGCGGCTCGGCTGCAGTCACACCAGCAGTAATATTTCCCCCCGGGGGATTCAAACCGACAACCACCTCTCCCCTCTGACAGTATCTGCTGCTCCGCTCTGTGCGTGTGCACTATTTACATCTCTGATTGAGCCGAGCAAGTCGCCAATTTCCTTGTCAGAACTGAGATGTGATTCAATTTGTGTATGAAAACACACAGTCAGCAGAGGACTGTAATCTGATTAGAGAAGCGGCGAGAAATTGTTTTGCAGCAAAACGTCGTTCCCTTGAGTCACCAGAGACTTTTATTCTTTCTGCAGGATGTGGCGAGCGGCGACACTGGGAACATTTGCATTTGCACACTAATGATGCCGTTTTAATCTGATTAAAGCAACACAGACTGCAGAAGCTGCCGCGCAAATGCCTTCCGCTGATTATCTTCATTAGAGATGTAATGTTTGGGATTTCTGCCCCGTGTTTTTGCATGAAACGCTGCAGATTCTGATTCAGATGCAGGTGTTCGCTTCACAGTACAGTCTGTTTTCAGCCAAAAACTGAGAGCAACACACAGCAAACAGGCTGTCATTAGTAAGCACTGAACAGCTGGTCTGAACTTCCCCCAAAAATGTGGCAAATTAAACACAAAAAACATACATTTGGCTGATCTGTTGCCATATCATCGAGGTTTAAGCACCATCTTTCTATTTGACTTCCTTCTAATATATATATTAAAAAAAACATTTCGGGTTTTGGGGTGATTGGACTTGTAGTAAAGTTGTGAATCTTAAAGAAAATCACTGTTAGAATCATACAAGTGATACAAGTCAGTTTTCAGGTCAGTTTTTGACAAAATCCCTAAAACGGTGATTTGCAGGATTTAGCCGATGCTTAACTTTTTGAAAACAAGTTTTGTGTTCTTGAACTTCTCTTAAATGACATAAAATGAGACGTGTTTCATTTTGTCTTATTTCAATGTATTCTTCTAAAAGCAAATAAATAGTACGGTAAATAAACTTTAACACCTCGATCACAATGCCTCTTATATTTCTTACGTTTCATCCGTCTTTTTATTTATTTTACCTTTGTCATGTTTGAGTCATTATTTCCTTTATTCGAGGCTGTTTTTGGTCTGTTTCTTTGTATGACTTTATATTGACATTTTACGTCCTGCATCTTGCATTATTTGTCCCCTGCTTTTGATTTTATCTTCTCCCAGAGTTTCTTGCTTGTGTTCAGTAGGACGTCGCCGTCCATGTATAAATAACATTATTATTATTATTATTATTATTTAATAATTCATTTATTTTTATGTTTTAAGATTTTTTTAGGTGATTTTATACTTATGAAGACTTATTATATTCAAACTACGCCAATATGTCCCCCAAAATCATACACTGGACCTTTAAGTGATTTTGACATGCGCTGAAATGATCTTTCCCTTCATTATAACGACATTTTAATGACAGAAATCTTTGCTTTATATAATCAGAAGCAGGAAATCTTCAGAAAGACTCTTCCTCTTGAAATGACATTTTTAACCCTCTATCCTTCACTACGAGGACCGGTGTTGCATGTTATTGGAAACTTAGAAACCAGATAACTGTGAAAAAGCTGTGAGAAATGTGCACTTTAGCGATCGTGCTACATCCGGCTTTCTAAACAGAGAAAACTTCCAACTTTCTGCCTTATCCCTCGTTCATCTATATCTCCTCTTTCACTATTTTCCGCTCAGTTTTGAAATATACGACAGAAAATGACGCCGTCACTTTGCTTTTTGTGTTTTCGTTGCTGCACCACAGATCTTTGGTCTATATTTAAACCTCTGCAGCTTCAGTCTGCTCCGCTTTGAATGAGGCAGAATCGAGCGAATATATCAATACTTTGTCTCTCATGCCTCAAAATGACAAAAAAAAAGTGAAAATACAGGATTGTTTCAGAGCAGCTCGTCTCTGGAGGTTGCAGCAGAGGTGCACTCTGGGAAGAGAAAGTGGGGCTTGTTTAACGGCTGCATCTGTGGCTGAGAGAGTCAAACTCCTCCGAGGTGACGTTTCATCTTCTTGCACCCTCGCTGCTCATCGGGGAGCGTGTCGCCCGTCGATAAAACCCCTCCTCTCATTAAAAAATGAGCACTCAGCGGGCAGCCGGATCAATAACACGCCGGCAGACAAAGACACTGTCACCGGCTTTGATATAACATGGAGGCGATCCCCGCTGAATGCAGCAGGAGGTGAAAAAAAAAGGAAGTGGAAGCTGCTGTTCGCTGCGACGAGAAACGCAGCAGGAGGTTCGGATCAGAGCAAACTGGAAAACGACCCCTGCAGAAACGTGCCGAGCTTCCTGGAAACTTTGATTCCAGGGTTTTAGCTGGAAACCGATAAATTATACATACATCTTAGAGCTGCGTGAGGTGTTCAAGGACTGTCCGAAATGTGAAAATCCGTCAATAATCTGTTTTTATAGTTCATGGCCAAAATAAATAGTGTAATTTTGGTAATTAAAAAACAAAATTTACCAAAAATTGTTGAAGAAATAAAATTACCCCAATTATTTAAAGGAAAAATAAAAATAAAAATAAAAAATTAAAGAAAAAAAAGGCCTTTTTTTTTTAAATCGCTGAAAAGTTTGAAAGAAAAAAATCACCAAAAATGTTTAAGGGAAAAAAAAAAACCTTACAAAAAAATCACCACAACTTTTAAAAGAAAAATTGACCCAAATCTTTAAAATTTGGAGGTGAAATAATGACAAGATACAGCCATTTACAGGTGCATGCCCCTCGCCCTTTCTGCAGCAGCCCCTCTCGCCTCATAAATAACGAACAGTCCCTAATAATGACGCAAGCCGCAGATCTAATAATCTGTACATACTGGACTAAATGCACTGAGTTAGATTCCACCATTCTTTACAAAAATACACAATATTTTTCCAATATTTTCCAACTCTAATCAATAAATGTTTAATGATAGCAGGTCTAAAGTATTCTGTCTCTACTCTGCTACTAATTACTAACAACCATTAATATTTTTAACATCATAATTCATTTTTTAAGAGGTTTTCAGGGTAAATAAGCTGCCAGAGTTCATAAAAAAGCTTGTTCATTAAAAAGGAGGATCTATCTGGACCCACAGTTTCCTCAAATCCTAGAAACGCTCCACTTTTAGCGAATATCAACACAAATTATAACATTTGGGGAAATTAGCTCTATTTTACTTGACATTAGGAGAGAAATTTCAGCAGAAGGAGAGAAAACGCTCAGAAAGAAGCTCTCGGGAGATCTCTGCAAACTGCTGGAGGGCTTGTGGGTCAGCCTTCCTCAAAATTGGAATATTTCCTTCCCCCGCTGGTGCATTAATATCCGAGTCAGTGAAATACTCGAGTCATTTCAGTCAGGCTGACAGAGCAGGGGAGCGGCGAGTCGAAAGTTTAATTAGCCGAGAGTCGGCCGGTCCTAATCCCAGGATGAATGTTGCTATAATAACCGTTTGCAGCAGCCATATGCTCGCCGAGAGTTTATCGTTTTTCCATCCCAGCTGTTTTAAATGAGCAGATTAGGGGACAGAGAGCGAGCGCAGACCTGTTAGCGTGTGGCTGGAAAACAAAACTGTGTGTAATGTTCGGACTTAATGTAGCGTTGAATTTCCTGTGTAAGCATTCAAACAGAAAGTAATCCCAGATCAAAGACGGAGGCTGAAGGGCTCAAAGTCTCTTAAATCATGATCAAACAAACTGCTTCACTCAGTCTGAGTCAGGATCCTCCCGCACTTTCACAAAATTTAATGAAAACAACTTGTTAGCTGATTCTACAAATCTTATCCGCTGAGTAACAGACGCCAAAAGGTGTTAAAGGGATGGTTCAGATTTTGCATGGATTACTTATCCACAGACAGGATATTATAAATAGTGGATGTCTGTCTGCACGCTTGTAGCTTCGAAAAACCGGCTGCAGCTAAAGAATGCAGCTAAACATAAATATATATATTTCTATTATTTTACAGAACTATTATTTTTAAATACTTTCATACATGTTATACTTTTCAGCTATATATGCTTTTTCAGGTCATTCCCTTGTTTTGTTTTTTTGGGGTAATTTTCTTGATTTTTTTTGTGCTAATTTTCAGGAATTGTTTTTGTGTTTTTGTTTGTTTTTTCATTTTCTCGAATTTTCTGGTAATTTTCTCATTTTTTTCTTGAATTTTCAGATAATTTTCTTGATTTTGTTGTACTAATTTTCAGATTATTTTGTGATTTTTCAGGTAATTTTCTTGATTTTGTTTTCTAATTTTCAGGTAATGTTGTTTTTGTTTTGTGCTAATTTTCAGGTAATTTTCTTGGTTTTTGTTTTTCCTTGTTTGTTTCCTCCCCATTTTTGAGGTTATTTTCTTACTTTTAACATGCTCAGGGTCACTCTCTTTTAAGTTGCTTGTTGTCTTCTCCCTATATTTATAAAAAAGAAATCAGGCTTCTTCGCTCAGGTTTCAAAGGGTTAAAATATCATGCTTCAGTGTCTCCTGATTATTGATTAGTTAGATCTCGTGCGCTCGCTCTCTGTCTCTCCACAGTCTGTCCGGACAATAAACGACCCTAAATTTGACGGTTTAAGTTGTTTAGTCGAGGAAACGAGGAAACGAGCCGCATCCTGTCGAAACTCCGTCAAAGCTCATCTGACTTTGAAGTCCATTAAAGGTCAGCGCCTTCATCTATTTTGCAGGAGCGCAGGCACTCGGGCTTCATTCAGTCCCGACCTCAGGGACACGACAACATTACTGGAGTCAGGTAGCTAACTGGTCACCCTGTTGTGGCCTGCAGCTCTCCTCCCAGCATGCATTGGGACATGCAATAAACCAGCAGAAGCAATTAACAGGAGCTGAGGGAAGGACAGTCCTCTGAAGTTTACTAAATGCCTCTGAAATTAAACTGATGGGCGGAAAATGCTCCGCTATGATTAAAGCACGTCATACGTTTGTGGCAGCAAACCTGTGTGTTTTTTACGCACGGCGCTGCGTTCTCAGCGGCGCTGAGCCACCGGGCCCGGGCGTCAGTCACTGACACGTCTCTGCTTTTTGTGCCACCAAAGCTGCGTGTTTGAATCCAAAATCTTTTTTAAAACAAACCCACGACACTCACAACAATGTTGTTGAGAAACTTAAAGTTTCAACATATTTGCAACAATAAAGCACAGATGTAACATATCTGCAGGGTGCAGAAAAATGCAATGCCAACTTTGCAAATGAAAAACTTTGTGATGATGAGACCACATTTTAAAATGTGCTTGCACTGACGGTGACAGTAATGTTACAGCAGAAAGTGACGGTGCGGCATCTTTGCTCATTTCTTTCAGAAAAGTTCTGATCACTGATGTGCTTTCGTGTCATAAAATGTCAGATTTATCAAGCTGTTCTTTACTTTGAATTTAAAAATTAATGGCGGGTTTTTCCTTCGAATCTGACTTTTATTTCACTCCATCAAGTTCAATACGATGTCATAAAAAAGTAGTCGACTTTTTAAGGACTTTACTTTGAGTGGCGATCATTGACTGAACAATATTTTTAATTTTGCCCCATCCTGCCTTTTTTTTCTTACATAATATTCCTGCAGGTTGAGTCTCGCTGTCTTTGGGACTTGCTCATCGTTTCATTTTCACCCTGCAGACCAGCAGCAATAAATAAATAAAAAAATCCTCAGCTTGGCATATGGTCAAGTACATTAGTCTGCGGCATTGCTCTGCCCCGACCGCCACCGTCCATCACCGGAGAAATTCATCCGTAAAATATTACAATCGCTCGTCTCTCCCCTCAGGATGAATTTCCAGGTAAATGAGCCCACTAAGTGCTGAGTTTTAGTGCCGCTTCCACCTCCGCGCTGAAGGAGATTCCTCAGCCGGAGAGAGCATCCCACTCAGAGAGGAGGCACCTTTTTCAACACGGCAACAAGCCGACTTCAAGTTTCAACATTAAGTGTTTTGAATGCAATAATTTACCTCAAACGGCCGTTTTTCAGATGGAAACAGAGCAGAGCAGCACTTCATAAAGCAGAAACAGATGAATGGTGCGATAAAACGCCCCTCTGAATGGGCTGAAAATGTTTTCATGTGATAAATTTAGTGAAAAAGGAAAAGCTGTTCATAGTCGCGTTCATGATTCCTTAGAAGCTTGTTTTCAAATGCTGATATAAGAAGAGTTGGTTTAATGTGAAACAGTTTTATATCATTTCAGCCATTTAAAACTACAAAACTATATGATACTGAGCATTTATTACATCACAAGCTGGCCTTGTTTTTGGCTCAACAGTCATTTCCGCTCGCACCCGCAGCACGAAACTGAAGGTTTTTAGGCTATTTATTGTAATTATTTATGTTTTTTATAGTTTATCTACCTTCTGCTGTTGTTTTTGGCTCATTTTGATGTGTTTCTGTGTGAAAAACAAAATGCAAACACTAGAGAGAACAGATGATCCAAAGTAAGCGAAAATTTTCATCAGTTCGGGACAATGTAAGGAAAATAATGGATGTCTCTTGAAAAGGTGAAAAGCACTGATTTGATGAAAACCCAAAACAACACCATGCTTTTTCTAGAGTCCTTGAATCCATCAATGGGAGCTTTTAACAAAACAGCTTTTGAAAGTCTGCAGCCAAAGGTGATCTAACACTAGCATCCCCTACGGCGAAGGGACAATTAATTGTTTGACTTTCTGAGTCGAGTCATATTTGAAAAGTCAACATTAACTGTCTGTGATGACACATAAACTGCAAAAAAGTGCATGCCCAGAAATCACGTTATTATGGCTAAATTATAGACATTTTTCATTTCATTTTTCAATGAAGCCAAATTCCTTTCCCCACATTATTCTGCTAAATTAGTCAACAAAATCAGCAAATTATTGGTCTAAAAGACAATTAGAAGTGTAAATTTGATCGTAATGTGAAGTGATTTCCTGCAGGCCGGAGGTCCGGGTACTTAGAAGAGGTGCTAAGTGAGATCTGAGTGTAAAAGCTCGATCACAGGGGGGTACAGTGCAGCTTCGGTGTACATTTTCCACCCACCATCAAGAATTATCGTTATATTACAGAGCGGGAGATGGCAAAAATGAAACCAAAGATAACTTTGTTTACACACATCAATGTATGTATAGTTGCATGAGGAGACATAGTACTAAAAAATTTACAAAAATCCAAAAAAACATCTGGTGCTTCCAAAAAGTGAAGCCAGATCGTCTTGACCGTGACAATCTGTGAGCGTGTGTTCAGTGGCGCTGCTTGCGATTGAGGCTCGTCACGATAGCGCGCACAGAGGCTCGTCACGATAGCGTGCACAGAGGCTCGTCACCATAGCGTGCACAGAGGCTCGTCACGATAGCGTGCACAGAGGCTCGTCACCATAGCGTGCACAGAGGCTCGTCACCATAGCGTGCACAGAGGCTCGTCACGATAGCAGCTACAAAAACTTGATTTTTTTGGTTTGTTTTATTGCCATTCAGTCCGAAATGTAGTAGAAATATAAATGCTCATAAAACAGCAATTTGAAGTACAAGTATATGCAAAAGTTTTGTAATCATAGCGTTACTTGGAGTTCAGGATAATTACTATAATTAAGACATTATATCTGTTAATGAGTTTGTTGACATAATGACTGTATATAAACACGGCATGAGGAGGAATAAAAACTCAACAGACGAAGATGTCGAGGTGTTTGTGTGTAAAAGGACACGGTGGTGTGTGTGTGTGTGTGTGTGTGTGTGTGTGTGTGGTGTTGAGCGGCCATTAATTACAAAATGGAGCGCACCTTCTCACAGAGCTGCAAAAACGATGACATGCTAGTTTTCAGGCTTAGAGCCTCGAGGGGAGGAGGAGGGGGAGGAGGAGGAGGAGGAGGAGGAGGGGACGGTTTAGGAAAAGACAACAGTGTGTGTGTGTAAGTGAAAGTGTGTAGTTATGAGTTGTTCAGTAGAGGTGTGTGTGTGTGTATCCGTTTGTGTGCATGTGTCTGTTCACAGAGGAAGAAGAAGTTCAGCGACTAACGAAGAGTAAAACAGAAGAGGAAACAAACAGGAAAAACTAAGATAACCGTTCATAAACAGTTTGAAAAAAGAGAGGGAGGAGGCAGTGGAAAAGAAAGGGAGGAGAAAAGGAAAGATGAGGAAGAGGAGGAGAAAAACAAGGAGAGAGAAGGTGGAAAATAAAAGTTAGGAGGGAAAGAAGGAGAGAAAAAATGGGAGGAGAAGAAAAGGAAGGAAGGAAGAGCAGCCAAATGAGGTGAAGAGGAAGAGCACCTCTTCATGATGATGAAGAGGAGTAAAGGAGGGAAAGAGGAGAACAGGGAGGCAGCAGAAAGTGGGAGGAAGGGGAAGAGGAGGAGGAGAGGAAGAAGAGAAGGAGGAAGAAGAGAGGAGGAACAGGATTGAAAAGCAGAAGAAGAAAAAGGAGGAGATACGTATGTGTGACAAAATGAGGCAAAGGAGGAGGTAAAGAAGAAAGGGAGGTGAAAACGACAGGAGGAAGAGGAGGAGCAGGATAAATAAAAAGATAAAAAAGCAAATAGAGATGAAAGAAGTGAGGAAAAAATGGAAAGGAAGTAGTGAGGAGGCAGCAGGTAGGAGAGGAAGAGGAGAGAGAAAAGAGGAGAGAAAAGAGTTTGGAGGGGAAGAGGAGGGCGGGAGAAAAGGATGATGAGGAGGAGTAAAGGAGGAAAGAGTAAAGAAAGAGGAGGTGAAGGAGAAATCAGAAGATGGAAGGAAGCAAGGAAAGGAAAGAAGGAGACAGAAAGGGAGCAAGGAGAAGAGGAGGAAGAGGAGGTGGCACATAGGAGCAGAGAGGAGAAACAAAATCACCTCCATCTAATTAAATGGAGTTGCGCGTGCGCGCGCGCGAGGAGGAGCGGGAGGATTTTCAGCTTATCAGATGACCTTATTGGCAGGGCTGAGGAGGCGTGCGCGCGCGTGGCTGTTGCGCACACGTGACCGTATATCGCGCTTATTGTCAAACTTGTCATTTTTGGTCATTTTTTTTTATACATCTGCTTCTTTTAGAGCACCTGCGCGCGTATTTGTTGGCCAAATTAATATATTAATATTTAATTTAAAAAGGTCTATAGATACAAGAGATGAATAAAGTAAGAAAAAAACAGAAGAAAATTTCAGAAAAGCTTTAAATATAAAGCTAAAATATGTTTTTTAGAAATACAGAATCATAAAACACTAAAAAGAAAAACAAGGCTCACCATTACAGCTCTATGGAAAATGAGTTAATGTCATAAATCAACATAAAATCACAGTGTGCTAAAAATATAACTATAAACTCACAGCAGAGACGCACAGCGGAGTCAGAATAAACCGGAAAATCACACCAGTACAGCTGAGATATTTTCATTTGGGTGAAGCCGAATTCCTCCCAGTACACTAATCTACTTCATTACTGGACAAAATGAGCAATTTTCTACTTTGAAATTAAATGAGAAGTCATTAAGTGTTAAATTGATTGTAATGTGAACTGACCTTCTGCTGGCTGGAAGCCCAAACGCTCAGAGTCGGTGCAAACTGAGAGGAACGCGATGATTAAAAGCTGCTGGAAAAAACCTCCTACGTCTTCTTTTTCCTCGTGTCATTTGTGTTGAAGATCGCAAAGAGAAAAAAAAGTAACTAAATTTTTAAAAATTAGATTATGGTTCCACACAAGTTTTTCGCGGTGCCAGATGCGCACACACGCCTGTTTGCGCCCTCCTCTGCTCCGGTCTGCCGGAGGACTGGAGGAGCTGTGGTGTGGCGGATCAGAGTGTGTGGCGTCACTGGGAGGGGGCGTGGCCACACACACACACACACACACACACACACACACACACACACACACACACACACACACACAGTACTTGTACAGTAAATCCTGCACATTTTTGACTTACACTTGTACATTTTATGCTATTTTATACTTCCACCTCACTACATTTCAGAGGCAAATGATGCACTTTTTACATTTATTTACTTATTTTTTATTCATTTAATAATTTTTCAACTTTTTCTTTTATTATATATAGCATCTTTTTTTAAAAAAAGTTACAAATTGATCTATCAGAATAAATAAAAAGTTAATTACTTGATTATGGCGCATTATTACAGATTAACCCATTGCAGTTTGCAATAAAAAATTAAATATGCAATAAATAAATAAATGAATAAAAGCACTCACTTTGCAGCAGAAACGTGCTGTGAGGTCAGTAAAGGGTTAAGAACGTGATGGGCTTTTTCTACACGTTACCGTGCGCGTCTTTCGTCTTATCCCAGCGATCTGTGCCAGCATGTGTGTTTGTTGATGTTCGGGTGTTGGGTGCCATGTGCTTTTGTTGCCTAAACATAACCACATGCAGCAACATCCCGCCATCTGCTTTAGCCGTCGTCACGGTAACAGCATCCCAGAAAGTCAACAGCAGACGCAGAACCTACGACGTAATATTCAGACGCAGAAGGCCGCTGAAAATTGGCAATATGTGATGAGTTGGGATAAGAGCGTGACAGCGGATGCACGGCGGCCTCGAGCTCCGCTCCCCATCTGCAGCGATACTTTTGGCGTCTGCTTTATTTTTTCTGCTGGCAATGAGCAAATCTTGCAGAAAAAACACACTAAGAATGTATAGTAAACAATATAAAGTATATATCAAATATGATAAACATGATCTGATTATAATATATGATAAAACATGCATCCCATGCAGCCGTTTTTTTGTTAGATTTTGCAAATGTCTCAGTGAGCATTCATGGTTTGTAGAAACGTATAATATTACATTTTCTTCTGGCAGCCGGACTAAAAGTTCATCAAAGTTGAACCGATGCTACTGGCCTTTAAATATCTTTCTTGACTCTCTTCTTGCTCCTTTTTTTTGCATTTCTTCTTCTGCTTGTCAATAAAAGGGAAGCTTGACACATCAAATTCACTTGTCCTTACTTTCAGGGACAAAAACAGGACGACTACTTCTAACATCCATCACTTTTCCATTAGAGGAAACACAGAGAGAAGGACTAAAAACTGACATTAGCTCACATTGCACGGCTTCTGTTTCTATCGTCAATAAAATAAAAAGTGTTTCCACAAATGGCACATAAAAAAACAGCAAATAAACACAATAAAAACGGGCCCTGGAGTCAGTAACGATCAACACACTGTGCGCTCCAACAGGCACTATAAATAAAGTTGAGTGGAGCTGCAGGGGAAATGGCTCGTGCAGCAGGACCGTCCTCTGCTAATGAGCCGCTGGTCGTTGAAGGTTTGGTGATTAAACGCTGTCAGAGAGCTTAAATCCCTCTGTGGCTGCATCCCACCATTCATAATGAAAATAAAAACAATAGAAGGAGCTTCCTTTTACAATCTTTTGTCGTTTGCATGCAAAAAGGATATAAATGTCACTATTAAATGCTATAAAAAGTTACCTTTCCATTAAAAAAATGCATGAAAAAGTAGTGTTTCTGCTGTTCTGGTGGAGATTTATTGCCTTTAAATGACAATCGTAGGTTGTGAAAGAGCATTACAGTGCTGTTTGAGAGCACACACTGAATGTATGATTGCTTTCTTCACACTCAGAAACAGCTTCAGTCTAATAGACCTTCCTCTTTCATCTCAGTGACAAAACGCCCTCAGACGATTTGTCCTCGCCGCTGTGTAAAGCTGCTGTCAGCGCCGAGCCGGGAAAGTTGTTCTGCAGCTGACAACGACTCGAAAAGAGTACAAGAGGAAGACAAAATGTCTCAAAATAAGCTCAGAAATGCAGCCTCCAGGAGAGGATTCCCTGCATGTGAAGAATTCATACAGAAGCACTTTAAAACAATCAGTTTGGGAGATTTAAGTAAAAACTCTGCCTGCTCTGGCATTTAAGTTACATATTTTTGTTTTGTCATAACAAAATATTATGACAATAAAATATAAAATACCTACAACAAAATAAATGATACATTTAAACATGAATTAAATAAAAATAATAATAAACATTAAATTAAAAATAAAAGAACTTCGGTTGTATTTCTTTCAAAAGCTTGCGAAGAAGGCAACGAAAAACGTAGCCAACAATGTGCAAGAAATGAGTTCAAAGTTACTAGAAAAAACCCTGATAATGAGCGAGAAAAAAGAAAAGTAAAAAACAAAAATAATCAACAACAGGACCTCAAAAAGTTCTAAAAAGAAAGAAAAAAACCCTGAAAAATATCATCAGAATTATTATATAAATGTAAACTTTGTCAGCTTTTCACATGTCGGCTTTGAGTCACACTGACTCATTTTAAAACAGGGAAGCTTTGATTTCCTGCAGGTTTACTTTCAGGTCTTTGGTTTGAGAAACAGGCAGCTGTCGTCCTGCAGAGCCCAGAGTCCTGACCTCCTGACATCGTCACCATTTTTAACCTCTGCACAGTCAGCTGAAACAAACCCTCCTCTGCCTCACACGGATGTATCGAAATCCAGCCAGAAAATCACGGAGATGAACGTCGGTTCCACAGTTCCTTAACTGCGGCCCGCCGCCCACCATCCACCGTCCCCTGCCCACCGTCCACCGTCCCCTGTCCCCTCTATAATACTAGCTCACTTTAGAAACTATGATATGACACATATTCTTTTGGCAACTGAGCTACAAAATGCAAAAAAAACCCAAAAAACCCTTCCTGCTCTGATTCATTTTTCTTATGCAGACCACCAGCAGCCTGTAAGACCACCCCGAGGACGTGACGTCATATTGTTGAGTCAGCATCTAAGCCAATCAGCTGTCAGGCCTTTCCCATCATGCCCTGGACCTTGCGGTCAGTGGAGAGCAACTGCGGCGCCTGGCTCTAAAATCTGCGGTGAATTTCGCTGTCCGCTTTTGCGTGATGTCAGAGCAAGTCGGGATGAGCTCATAGATGTATTATAGGAAGCTGGATACAGCCATGGAGGCGGGGCCCCGTTCATTCCTATGAGAGCTGCTCATTGGTGCATGAAGCACAAAAAAGCTCCTTTTCTGGGTAGAAAATACGCAGATCTACAGGCGCACGAGGCATGAGCACTAGAGACTTACGGCGGCTCGTTGTGTCCACGCAGATAACAGACTGACTTCTGGTTTAGTGCTTTTCGAGCTTGAATGGCGTCTAAAAAGTTGAATCTTGCGGCTCTTTTAGACTTTCAAAATGTTACCGAACTGGATGGTGTAAATCTAAAGAGTGAAATGAGTGGCTCCGCAGGGGTTTTGACACTTTTGACTAAAATGATCCACTGTTTTACAGACGTGTCTTTCCCGTAAGTCAATCAGGCAGTCAGGCATCATGTGACAAACCCGGATGGTGTAATTCCACTTAAGCTGCCGTGCAAAATTTGCATCAGAGCCCGGCGCTCCTCGTGGGGGCTGCATGAGGTCGGACACAAAGCTAACCAGCATGCATTGCATGTCAATCGCCGGTGATTGATTTTGCAGGACTGGATCAGCTCAAACGGACATAATGCTTCAGACAGACACGGAGGACGCTGCCAGCTAATATTCAGCAGTCCAGAGGAAGCCGGCTGCTCAATGAGAAACTGTTCATTTTGTTTCTTTTTTTCACTAATGTGTCTGCGTGAGAAAATAAAACCAAACTGCCCTCGCATCCTCGTGGCTGCAGTCTCTCCTAAAACTGTGTCTTTTGTGAGTCTTTGCTGTCTTGATGCAATAAATTGCACCAGTCGGCATTTATAGTTCAGCACTCGGTCGTTCACATAAAAAGTGACAGAAACAGTTTTGTAAAAATGAAAAGGAAACATTGAAAGAGAAGTTCACACCTCTGCACACCTGACATCGCCGCGTGATGAAACACTGAAAGAATCAGAGGTGACGTCACTGTGTTTACTGACATTTTAGACGAAATCCGCCATCACGTTAAGATCCCCGAATGACCCCACAGACATCACATCCACAACCAGCGCTGACGGAAAACTCTGATCGCTCGCGGGGAAGTTGTAAAATGTGGAGCTCTGCAGCATGTGCTGCAGTCTCGCTCCCCTCTCAGCCTCGCCTGAGGGAGATTTTAAAGGCAGCAACCAAAGTTTCCAACAAGGCAGCTAATTAGAGCAACCAGTAACAGCTTGTGAGAGACAACAGGAGAGGAGTCGAACAGCTGGAGCTAAGAAGCTTCGTCCTACTTACTCAGAAAAATCAGGTGCCAGTGCAGCTACGCCTCATCACGGGAAAACAGTTCAGATCTGCGATTTTACTTCCTTATTTCTTATCATTTTTCCTGCATTTTCCAGCTTTTTATTTGTATTTTGAAACCTGAGCAACACCAGAAGATGATGCGTAAAAAGTACAAGAAAATTACCTACAAGGCAAACAAGACTTGATGAAAAGTTGTATACTTAAAAAAAGTAGTAATAAGTAATAGTAGGTGATAATAGTAGTAGTGGTAGTAGTAATACTAATAAAAAACGGAAAAGAAATATAAATAAAAAACAAACAAACAAGGACACCATTTCTTCCTAAGTTTTTGACAGAAATCGCACCTATTTGCTGAGGTTTCAGATGGTTAATAAACGCTCAGTGAAGACTGTGCATAACCACCCTGAGGGGTGAAAACGTCCGCGCGCTAAGCCTTCACCTCTCAGTCTTTGTGTCGTTAATTCTTGACTTCTTATCTCATTCAGCTCGTGTTTTTGTGTTGGACTCAGACGGTTCAATCACATCCCAAAAGCTGCAGGTTTTAGAAAACACCAGGCAGCGCTCCACCTTTTCTCTTTGTACACAGAGCGTGTGATGAATGCTACAGCGGCCTCAGAGAAGTGAGAGCGCTGTGATTTATCTGACCGCCCTCTGCACGCTCCCTCGTTCGGCGCTGTCAGAGGCCGAGGGGGATATGATGGATATCTGTAAGGGGACTTCTGAAGTGACTGCAGATCCCGGATTCATCCGGCAGGCCGGAGTCACCTTGGACCCGCGTTTTCAGAAAAAGATTTCTCAAACGTTTTAGGCGTCACGGGCCGAGGAGACCGCGGGCTAAATCAAAGAGGCTGAAGTTTTCATTTATTTCACATGATGAAAATCCTGATGCAGTTCAGCAGAGTGAATCTGGACCGTTCTCTGCGCGATGCATTATTCAGCTGCGTCTTTGTTTGTAGATTTGTTTTGTATATTTACTCCAAAACTGTCTCAGAAAGCTGGAATGGTGGGAGATTCATTTTTGAGTCGGAAGTGAGTTTCTGATTTCTTGTCTGCTCTCCTTGAAAACATCCTCCGTCTCGAGCATGAAATTATTACACAATCTCCACCTCAAACTCAGCGAGGCTAAAGATGGGGTTCAAAACTTTTGGAAAAGTTCGAAAGTTTGTCCAGTCAAAGGAGTTTAACCCTTTGAAACCGAGCAAATTGGTTTAATTTAAGGTTAAGTTTTAAAAATATCACACAGAATCACATTTTTTCAGTGTTGTCGTTTATGTTTCTGCAGGAAGATCTGGTCTTATCGACATTTCTTCATTTTCCTGCATAAAGTTTGTATTTTAATACATGTAGTTGATTTTGAGAATACGAATAGTTTGAGACAAAGAGTCTGACGTGCAGACGCCTCCTGAGAAACGTTGGCACAGGAAGCAGGGCGCTTGTATAAAGAAGTAAATGTTTTCTGTTGAACACGACTGGCTCAGAGCGGCCGTTGCTGCCCCGAGGTTCAGCTCTTATTCGAGGCTCAGACTGGATTCGACGCGTCTATTCATGCAGGCTGAATGGGAGCCGCGGGGTCTGAAAAGGACCCCCTTCTATTCAGCGCTTTATCAAGGACACTCACTATCAGCCCGGCTCGCTTTGCATCAGAATAACCGAGCGTTCGCTTGTCAACCAGGTTGGTTCTGGGAAGAGACGCCAGGAATTTGGTTTATTTCAGATGCTGCCTGGATGCAAACACAAGAATCCCTGAAAAACGTGCAGAGAATTTGTTTGAAATGTTTAAAATACCACAAGAGAAGAATGAGATCTGTCACTGTGCTTCTAATTAAGCATGTCGGCTGAGGAGGAGAATCTGCAGCGTTTTTAAACTGAACGTGAGAGTGTCACAGAAAATAGAAACGCCATTAAGGATGACAGAAACATCTTGATTTCCAGAATAAATGTTGCTGTTATACATTTCTGCAAACCACAGATACATTACAGAGGTGCATTATCATGTAGCAGATGGATCAAAACTTTATGTTCCTACAACGGTTCAGTTTAGGTACAAAAACTATTTGTTTATGGTTTGGAAAAGATCATGTTTTTGTGGCACAATTTCAGCAGGAGAGCAGCAACGACTCTGTAAAAAACGACCACCGTCTGTGCCAAAACGCAGCAATGTTTAAGTACAGACAGACGTTGTTTTGTGGCACTATCCCAAAAGGACGTGCAGAGATGTCTCAGTAAAAAACAACCACTTTTCATGGAAACCCAGAGGAAAAAAACAGTCGCTTAAAAACTGCCACGCTTGGTGGCTACAAAGCCACATTTGTGCATTTTGTATGTTGTACGTTTGCAGAAATGCATCATGCCAACGTTTTCTTTTGGTAATGTACCAAAAACACTTTAAAATACAAAAAATAAAGACAATTTTTTTATGTCACTATCCCAGCAGGCAACACAGCAATGTCTGAGTCAGAATGAATTCCTTATTATGGCACTTATCCCCCAAAAAACACAGCTAAGTGTCACTTAAAGACAACCAATTTTTCGGCACTATTCTGGCAGGAAATAAAGCAATGACTTGGTTCAAAACAACCACTTTTTGTTGCACTACAGCGGCAGGAATTCAACAATGTCGTAATAGTTTTTCATGGCACTTTCTCGGCAGAAAACGCAGCAATTTCTCTGAAAAAACCTTTTCACAACACTATCCCAGCAAGACACACAGAAATGCTCATAGCAAAAACAACTGCTCCCTGTGGCACTATTCACCTCTCAGTAAAAAAAAAACGCTTTTTGAGTCCCGATCTTTCATGGCACTATTCTGGCATGACATGCAGCGATGTTGTGGTAAAAAAACAAAAGTTTTTGTGATAATATCCCAGCAGGAAACATCATGACATCTCTTAACAGCTTTTCATGGTGCTCTCCCGGCAGCAAAACACACCCACTTGCTATTCATGACACTTTCCCAGCAAGAAACGCGGTGACATCTCAGTTAAAAAAACAACCACTTGATGTGGCACATCCCGCCCGAAAATGCAGCAATATCTCCGAATAAAATAAACAATGGCTTTTCGTGCCACTGTTCTGGATGAATGCAGCGCTGTCGGGAGAAAAAGGCACCTCTCCTTGTCTCGCTGGCCAAGAAACGGCATCAGGGCGCTAAAAAATCAGCTTTTCTTGGCTATGAACACAAGTGTTTGTGTTGTTTTTTGTTTAAACGGTGGTCTGCAGCTTGGCCTGCACCTTATCCAGGTTCCAGGATATTTCGGGTGACTTGACGCGACAAAAAACCCTTTAAAGTACAATGAAATCACAATATTCTGCATTAATAGTGCCAAGGTCAAAAGTCTAAATGAAAAATGTTTAAACTTTTAGGATATCTGGAGGTTTTGGTGAGAGAACAGTGCTCTTCTTCTTCCTCCAGTATTGTTCTTTACATCCTTTTCTCCCCAGCGCTTTCCTCTCCCTCTCCTCCATCTGTGCGTTCACTCCATCTCCACACTCGAGGCTGCGCAACCTGTTCACGCTAAATGACTTATTCATCACTTTCTCTGCGGTAGCAGCGGGAAAAGGCCGCGGATTAGCTGGCTATAACTCCAGGCAAACACACACACACACACACACACACACACACACACACACACACACACACACACACACACACACACACACACACACACACACACACACACACACACACACCTGAAATGTGCAGCCTCTTCTGTCCTTAGGCAGCATTTTTAAGCTTTACTGTTAATTCCTGATGATAAATGGAGAAAATTTGCATTTATGCAAACCATAAATCACCGCAGTAATCCTTTAGTAGGCCAGTGGTCACCTTTAGGAAAAAGCTCATGATTTCTTTTTTTTCCCGAAAACTTTTTAGGCACCAAACGAGAATATTCTGTAGCAACCTGTCGCTGTTTTTCCAGCGGCTTTTTAAATGCAAACATGGGTGTTTTGTTGCAATCTGTCAGTCTTTTCTCAGCAGCTTATTAGGTACTAAACGTGGATGTTTTGTAGCAACCTGTCGCTGTTTTTCTAGCGGCTTTTTAGAGACCAAACGACCTGCGTCAAACACAGACGTTTGTGACCACATGTAGCAGCCTGTCACTGGTTCTTTAGCAAATTATTAGGCAGCAAACACAAGTGTTTTGTAGCACCAAAGGCACCAAACGTGAGTGCTGTTTTGCAACCCTTCACTGATTTTCCAGCAACTTTTAAAGCACCAAACTTTTGCAACCTGTTGCTGTTTTTCTGGCAGCAGGATTTGATGGTACAAAATACAAGTTTATCTGCAGCTAGTATGAATCTTTAGCAGTCGTAGTTGAGTAATTGAAGTATTTATCTTGTTTTTTTAGTATAAGGTTCGCTCCTCTTCTCCTGGTGTTTAGCGACACTTCTGTTCAAAAACAATCTAACGGCTAAAATCCTTTATTAGGCCAATGTTCACATTCAGGAGAAAGCTTTTGATTTTTTTCTGTTTTTTTCAGGTTATCTTTCTGCAGCTTGGCGGGATGTTTTTCCCGCGGCTGATCCGATTGCAAATGAAAAGCAGGTTTACTCCTCGCTGAGACCTCAATCTGCCATTTGAGATGCAGAGAAACTCACTTTGACAACAAGATGAAACCGAGTGATGCTGCTTTCTGAAGGGCGGCCTTCAAACCCTTAAATCCTCAAATCCCTGGTTACTCGATGATTACCATTTCACCGCCTGGATCCGCCGCTCGTCTCTCCAGCATTTATCTGCTGCGGCTCACAGAAACTTAGAAAGAGAGCGAGCAGGATTTGGAGTTTCGCTCAAGGACGCTGAGACGAGACGCCGGATGATCAACAGAGAGGGTAATGATGTCTTCCCTTCACAGATGGATGTACAGCGTTTTGGCAGATGTTACGGATTCGTCTTGTAAAATGAAAATGAGTTATGTCTCTTGTTGATGAGGTCATGTGATTTATAGCTCACTAAATTCACATTTAGCTCTGAATAGTTTCCCAAAAATAGGCAGAATAACCTTGCAAATGGACATCTTAGATGGAGCCGTTTTAATATATTTGACAGACATGACTCCACTTTTTGTGCAGCAGAGTGAATTTTTAGATCGAACTTGTTTGTCTGAATTAAACTTCAGGGTCTCTTTTCATCATTATCAGTCGAGCAGCATTCAAAATTCCTTCCATAGGAACATTTCCTGATGTGCCACCGCGTTACGGTTCAGGCAACTACATTTATTCGGTAAATGCGACAAAAAAAGTCACTCGTTTATTCAAAAGATGTTTTTGTGCCATCAAACCCTGAAGCTGCCAGTGAGCTTTTTCAAAGTAAAAGTATTGAAATCAAATCTTCTCTGTCAGTAACTATTCCATCTGATGCTTTTGGGATTAATATTACTGCTGCATTAATGTGTGTGTTGCATTTTCCTGCTGCAGACGTGCTCATTTTAACTCCTGAAAATCCTGGTGGGCAGTTTCATCTACAGCAATGCATCATGGTCGATAAGATCGTCATATGTTTGAAGCGTGGCTGTCGTGTGAGAATCACATATCCCTAAAAAGACAGAAAAACAGCCCCGTTTTCAGCTTTGTGATGATGCATTTTACAGAGAGTTTACTTTTCTTAACCCTTTCAAACCTGAACAAATTTACTTGAGTTTAAAAAAGTGCTTAAAAACTTTTATCTATTTTTTTCTGAGACAGAATTTTAAATAATTTAGAGAATTAAAGTAGTTTTCCATAAATTTTTTTTGATTATATGTAATTGCTGGACTCATCATCACGACTTTGTTTCAGCGGCTTTTTAGGCACAAAATGTGGATTTTTTTGGGCTTTTTCCAGTGTTTTTTGTGACCTATTGCTGTTTTTGCAGCAGATTTGAACTCATGCAGCTTTTGAAGCTCATGATTTTCTTTTTTTTTTGTTTTGCGACCTGTGGCTGTTTTTCTCACAACTTTTTAGGCACCACACATGTTTTTTTTGCGACCTTTTGCCGTATTTCCAGCTGCTTTTTAGGCTCCAGAATCTGATGGTACAAAAGTGTGTCTGCAGCTGGTGAGTTCATCAGTTTAAGTGATATCTTCTCTTTTTTCGGGTATAAAGTTCACTTTTTTTTTAATGTTCCTCCCCTGCTGTTTAACGACGACACTTCTGTGGAAACATTTAATGACCTGCTAAAAATAAACGTTCGTTCTTCCTTTCTGTATCTTTTCTTCTTCTTTCTTTAAAGCGCTTTAGCATGTTTTTAATGTATAAACGTCTTCCTGTAAATCACAAATCGAAACTAGACTGGAGATGAACATAAACATGAAAAGGTCTTTATGCTGCAGAAACTTGATTATCGCTGCCCTCAACCCTTTTAAATCTCCCAGGCCATCCAGCTTAGGTTGCCATGGGAGACCTGTGGACACAGTGCTTTGTGGGTAATTGGAGTTGCAGTGAAGTAGGCGACGGCGAGGGTTCAGAGATAATGATTGTCACAGAAGGAGAGCGTACAGAGAGGATTCAGCTGCATAGTGCGGAGGGACATTACCTGAGCGAAGCCGCCGTATCTCTGCGGTGATCGATCGCCGGGTGTCTTTGGGGGATTCAGCTCCCGGCCGTAAAACCGTCCTCAGACCGGACTAATCACCTCAGACTGGAGAGGAGAACACACAGTCAGCTCACCTTTTAAATATCAATTTGATATACAGCTGCAGCCCTTTTTTTCTAAACATTTTGTGGCACAAATTCTTCATGTGAGACTGAATTTCACGATGCAGCAGCTGGAGGAGGAAGTTTACTCTGAAAACAGTTTTAATATCCACAAAGTGAGATTAGGACTGCTGGAGCAAAGTCTCATTTCCACTTTAAACATCTTCACAGCAATAAAAAAGGAAATCTGCATCTCTACATGAAAATATCTAATTTTAAAGTCATTCTGCACTCAAAACACAAGACAATGTGGATTTCCCCTCAGCCAGATGTATTTATGCCATCCAGCCAGCCGTCTTTGCTTCACCCACACAACAAACAGCCATCTCGTCTTATTTACTCTCTTCCAAAATAACTGCGAAGTCGGAGGAGCCGCGGGCTCCGGAATATTTTCCCCCGCTGTTTTTCCTAAATTGGAAGTTTTTGATGAGCGAACACGGAGGTCTCCGGAATAAATATTATGTTATGTTGCTTAAATGTTCCCAAATCCCCAAATCTCCAAATCCCCACCCACAAACCACGAAGAGCAGGGAGCCTCAACTGTCTTTGTTTAGGGGACGTTTTTGCAAAATGACAGGACATTTCTTTTATTTGAGGGTATTTCTACAGGATTTTAAGACTTTTCTCAGATTTTAGGACATTTTTCTTATTCTACAATGTTTTGCATATTTTGGGATGTTTCCAGGATTTTAGGGCACTTCTAAGATTTTAGGATGTGTTTTTATTTTAGGACATTTTTCCTGTTTTATGATGTTTCTTGGATTTTAGGACATTTCCAGGGTTTTAGGATATTTGTAGGATTTTAGGACATTTCTAGGGTTTTAGGATGTTTTTTAATTTAAGGACATTTTTCATTTTTTTTTTGATAATGTTTCTTAGATTTTAGGAGGTTTCTAGGATTTGAGGTCATTAGGGGACTCTGTCAGGATAACCAAGCTTAAATTTGATACTATTTTATGCACTCTGGCAGTTTTAGAAAATGCTTGGGGGGCCACCCGGCACCCTATCGGGGCCCATATTTGGGTTAGTTGGGTTCGTCACGGATCTAGACCCAGGAGTCTTGTGGGTCACACATCAGCCCTGGTGCTTCAGGAGGCGGCCGGATGATCCACAGCTTCAGGCTAACCTGTTTAACCGAAGTCAGGTTTTTGGTGAAAAAAGCTCTTTTTATCCCCCTTAATGATAATAATTAACACAGCACCAGAATTAATCCAAAAACTGCACTGTACATATTTTAAATATCTTTTCCTCCACTAGCGGCAATGCAGCAGGTTTCCCTCCAAAATCTGACCCAATAAAAAAGTTTAGTGTGTTAACAGTGTGTCACTTACAGTGACATCTCAGTGTTAATGCGATTATGATTTACTGATGTTAAAAAGCTGCACCTCCACCCTCCCTCACTCTCTTCCAGCGGCGTTAATCTCCCGCCTCCTCGCCGGGCTCCACTAAATGTTTTTCGGCCTTCATTTGCCCGAGCCCCTCCCCCATCGATCATAATTATCAGCCGTGATTGATGGAGCTGCCGAGGAGACAAGAAATCCACTTTACGCCGCCGGTCACTTTGAGCAGAACCAGCGGAAGTCATCGAACTCGGCTGGTGTGAACCGGAGAGAGATTTCGGGCGCCTCCTGAAGTCGTATAAATCTCATTTAACTGGTGAAGCATGGAAACCCCGACGGAAGGCCGAATGAGAATTAAAGCTCCATAAAAAGGTTAAATGGCTGTTTCACCTCTGGTCCAAACAGCGTGTACACAGCATGAGCGAGCGGGACGGCAGATAGATGGAGATCAGTGGGATTTAATGAGCTGGAGAGACGTAGAACAGGGTGCTAAATCTGACAGAGTTTCGGGTTTGAATCCAGGTCATCTCAGAAGCTGTTGGATGGGTCTCATGAAGACAGTAAAAGTTTCGTCTCACTCGTAGTTCATAAAACCGACTGGATGGATCAGTCAGTCAGCTAACGCCGGCTAAAGTGCAGGAATTATTCTGCCTTCGCGTGGTCCTCGGAAAATTTTGGAATAATGTATGATAATAATATGGAACGGTTGAATGGCTGGAGCTGCTTTCTTGTCGTGCACGCGTGAGGTTCAAAATACAAGTGAAAAGGTAAAAGGAGTGAGCAAATATCAGAGGCAGCAGCAAAGCTCAGCAAAGGTGCAGCACGACAGATCTGATGTCGTATCAGTGCATGAAGTGAGTCTAAATGCTGCACGTGCCCAAAGATGAGCGCTCCTCAGTCCGCTCCAAACTGAGGGAATGTCAGAGTTCAGAAGCGCTTTCGCAGAAAAGCAGCAAAATATGATTTTAATAAAGTTAAATAAAGTTTTGAACCTTTGGCCGACTTGCTCATGTTGTTACTCCTTCTGAAAAAACTGGTGTCGCAAACAAACAAGCAAAAAAAAAAAACCTGTTGACGTCCATGTCTTTCCTAAAGTTTAAACGTGTGTTTGTTCTTCTGATCAGAAATGCAGATTTGTTTTCGGGTATGCGTCTCTACCCCTCAGCTTTGCAAACTGTTAGAAAGTTTCTGTGCGACCGACCGTCTCTGCACGCCTCTGTGCACTTTGTTGTCTTTTCTAAGACATCAAACAGAAACCTCTTAAAAAATTCAAACTTATATTTGAATATTTCTGAGAGCGTCCTGCTATGATCTTTGTAGTTTATTGTTTGCATCAAAGAAAAAGTCCTCATTGATAAAGAAAACACATTTCATATAACAGAGTGGTGATCATGAGGCGACTGATGCAAGAATAATACTAATATCTTAAAAAGAAAACATCGCAGAAATGCACTTAATGTGACTTTAGTTAGTATCCCAGATTTTTGTACATTTCTTTTGGGACTTCAGAATAACCCCAAAGGTCTTTATTATGATTTAAGGGGAAAATCAAAAACTCGAAATCCTGTCAGATTTGAATAAACTGTGAAACAGGGCGAGTTTGGAGCTGTGATTTGTATTCAGATTGTGTGTCAGAGTCACAGAGAAACAGCTCAGACCAGATCTAAAACAACATAAAGTCACTTGTTAAGATGCTCCTCTCCGTCTGGTCGCAGCGTTTTCTCGTTCTCGTCGCTGTGATTCTCGTTTCGCTCTCTGAGGATTTCTGACGGCGGGCCGCGTCACCGACAGACGGTTTAAACAAGTTGTTTTTAATCTGGTTGAAAAGCTCCGCGGCAGATTCCTATTATCATAATGAGCTCTCTCGGTACTGTTTCAAGTCCTCGCCGCCGCCGCAGCTGTTTGAGCGCTCACATCAGAGGGGGGTGGAGGGCACTTCCTGTCGCTGGAAAGGTCACAGCTTCATCCACGTGTCCTTGAGCGAGAGGCTGGAATACTTCCTGTCGTCCAGAGCGAAGATGTTCAGCCAAATTGTGCAGCTCCTGGCGACAAGTTTAATTTCGATTTTAGCATCAAATCAACGATTCTACCTCTAATTATTCATGTTAACGTCAGCTGTCGCTTAATTTAACCTGCAAGAAAAGTTAGGAGACTGAAAGTCTACTACTGACGTAGACATGGTGCAGGAGGCCTGAGGATCTGATGGGTAAAAAAAGGGCTATGCAAGAGGTTTCCTTAAAATGGACCTATTTTGCTCATGTTCATGTTCATACTTGTATTTTGGGTTTGGGTGAAGTCTCAAAGCACCGAGACACTTAAGTTTCTGCCTGACTTCATTTCTGCTGACATGAGGTCCGCACTCGGTCGAGGGTCAACAATGTCCGCAGTCACCGCTGGAGTTCACGCCTCTCCAGCATTTCGAAGGACGTCGTCACTCTGAGCGGCCCAGAGAGCAAATGCACCAAACTGCTGTCATTTCTTAACCCCTTTAAAACCTGGGGCAAAATGGCACGATTTCACGGTTAAGATGGTACAAATACCAACGACGAAATGATCTAGAAATTGTAAAGAAATTTGTAAAACGAAAAAAAAAAGTACAACAGAATTACCTGAAAATTAGTAAAGAAAAAAAAGTAAACTACCTGAAAAAAGGTGTTTAAAATATAGCTCTATGGGCATTTTTTTGGAAGCGGTTTTAAAAAAATCTACTAATTTCTTGCAATTTGTGGGATATTTCCTGCCAAGCTGCTCACTGCCTTTTCCCCGTGTTTTTGAGCGAAATCAAACAAATTTATTCGTGTTCAAAGGTTTAAATACTTGTAAAAGGCTTCTGAATGAAGTACAAAGATGTCAATCAAGATTTCAAAGGGTTAATTAGGAGTCAGTCCCCACACCCTGCACTTTTGGGCTTCAGGTCATCCTTTGTATGTTTTTGCTAATTTCTTGCAAATTTTGGGGTCATTATTCGTTAAGTTGCTCATTACCTTATTTCCATGTGTCTGAAAAAAACAAAATAAATCAGGTTTCAAAGGGTTAAAGGATGAAAATAAAAGTTCCTAAAGTGTCCTAATTTAGCAGATCAGTGATGTCGGGATCCTTTCGGAGACGGGATTACGTCTCCGCCTTGTGTAACTTCTTTGATTCAGTTTGAAGTGAGCGCACTTGGACAGCATTAATCCCCGGGGCAGCCGCCGCTCAGAGTTTCAGCGTTGCTGTTATGACCTGACGCCAGCTTAGCGTTCACCATATGGTGTTGTGGTTGTCAGGAGTTGTTTTTCGTGTGCGGGGGAGAAAGATTAGCTCTGTGTGGTCACGGTCACGCTGGGCGCTCGCTACGAGACTGTCAAAACACGGAGGGAGAGGACGTCTTTAGCGCTGCGTGGACGACTTTCTTTAGTTTGATGCAGAAATTCCTGCACACAAAGACATCGATGGTGACGGCTGGTTCAAATCTGCCAGGATAAATATTTTCTTAATATTTATTATGGCAGAAAATTAGAAAGCACACATTTGCTTTTTTGTTTTTTTTTAATTTATTTAACAAAGACTTGAATAAAGGTTTGCAGTTTAGTCCAAATGTGGTGTCAGTTCAGATCAAAATGTGGGTAATAATCATATTTAGCTGTAGGAGCATGGGTGGATGATGAGACAACAGGTCCGTCAGCGCAATTATACAAAGAGCCCCGCGCAGGAGCAAGACACACGGACTTTTTGCATCTCTTCGTAGTCATTATGCATCTTTTTGTGTTTCTCTTTTAGGTAATTTTACATCTTTTTGGTCATTTTGTGTCACCTGGTAGTTGTTTTCTGTCTTTTTGTGAAGTTCAGGTCTCTTAATAATTTTGTGCCTCTTCGAGATAATTTTGCATCTTTTTGTTGTTGTTTTGTGTCTCTTTGTAGGTGTTTTCTGTGTTTTTGTAGCTTACGGTAGTTTTCTTTAGAAGTTTAGGTCTCTTTGAGGTAATCATGAGTCTCTTTTAGGTAATTTTTAACCTTTTAAATGACACGAAGCAACTACAAGGCCACAGACTTTATGAACATCACTTTATAAAAGTTCAGGTCTGTTTGAGATCATTTTGGGCCTCTTTGAGGTAGTTTTATGTCTTTTTTGGTCATTAATTCATCATCTTTGTCCATTTGTCTTCTCTTGACTTTGACGGATCATTAAGGAGGAAATGCAGAAGATGCCAACGTCATCAGTCAAGAAAAAAACAGATAATTTCTGATCATAACCGTATCATGAGCTCTGGCAGCTGGTCTAACATTTACGACACACAGTCGAACCCCTCTGACCGGTTTCAGCCCACGTGGATTAGTTTAAAGAAAAAAAGACAATTTGACTAAAAGAAATGACTAAAAGTCGATTAAAGTGTAAAAGCTTTTGTCATCTAAATTGTTTTGATGATAAAAATGACCAATGAGTATTTTCACCTAAAGACTGAATAAACAGAAGCACCAAATGACTCAGCTCAGACGCCTCGAGGTGATCGTCCCTGAGGACGGATCTGTCTGACCCGACGATCTTCACCCAACACGGCGCTTCCTACCTGGGCGGCAGGACTCGCAGCAGCGGTGAGATCTGTCTGTGATCTCATTCACTTCATTAACGGGCTAAACACGGCTGCGATGACCCAGCCGGGCTGTGACTGACAGACAACAGGAGGTCAAGCTGACACGTCAAAAACAGCAGGATTTCTGGCTCTCTTCTGCTTTAGATTTAACCAGATTTATGCGCCGTTGTGGACCTGGATCAGCATCTTTTAGCTTTGAAATGTTTGCTTGTTGCAAAAACTGTTGGAAATTATGAGAAAATAATACTCAATGTATGAACTCTGCAAGCAAACGTATTCTCTTTGTCAGGAGATTTTTGGATACAGCCGAATACAGTAAATGTCTAAAGACTTTAAATGTTTTTGGAAAGCCATTAAGGCTGTGGGTACTCTGTTACAAACACTAAAGAGCTTGTAAAGTGTTGTTGTTGTTGTTGCTCATAGTGACTCATCGCTGACCAGTCTGTTCTGTAAACCTGTTTATTGTCTCGTTTTCCCGTCGGTCCAATTAGCCCAAACTGGAAAGAGGAAGCAGATATGTAGGCCATGAGGTAGGCGTGTGTGTGTGTGTGTGTGTGTGTGTGTGTGTGTGTGTGAGGAGGATACAGCGCTCTGTTCCCGGAGCCTCTAATCCGATTGGGCGGGGGTGGGGGGTGAGAGTGGAGGCGAGAGAGGATTATGGGATTAGGGAGGGGAAGATGCGACATGAGATGGCCACTCTGCAGCTGCACGGCCCCGCGCGCTGGCACGTTCCAGGTCGCCACGGCAACAGAGAGGGCGCAGGTTCAAATCTGCCGCAGTGGCTTGATGTGGCGCCCAGAGTGATGTTAATCAAGTGGATGTTTTTCTGTTAAATCTTAAAAATCTGTCATTTTCTTTCGTTAATGTAGAATCTAATATCATCTGCATACTGGAGCACATTCAGACTCAAACTTTAACACCAACTCTGGTTATGCTGTCTCACACACTTTTCCCACCTTTTTTTTGGGGTTTTGGATTTTGGGGTCGTTCTTCCTGATTCAGCTTTTACCTTCTTCGCTTACTTTTGTTGTGTACACAGTTTTTCTGTGTGTTTGATAGTGATGTGTCCTGTGTCAAGGCTTCGAAGCGTGTGTCGAGTCATTCATGAACATTTCTGTGAAGCGCGTATCGAGGCTTGTATCGATGACGTATGTGGTGACGTTCGAAGCCTCGGGAGCCGGCCGTATCCATGACTGATTCATGAAATGGTTCGCGGGTTTGGCGTGCGATTCGAAATATAAGGGGCAACGAAACACAACGGACCTCCACTGTCCCCTCACATTTTGTTGACTTTGCACTTTATTGTGCGTTTGTTTGCAATCTATTGGAGCTTATTAATGAGTATATTATTATATTATTGGTTTATTGGCATTATTATTTAAGCACAATTCAATTCATAGCTTCACGCACCAAAGCCACGGTGTCATTATAATAACTCTGTCTGTTTTACATTTATTGTCCACTTGATGGCACAGTAGAGCAAATGAAGCACCGTGAATCTTCGGCCGTGAGTGAACCAACTGTATGGAAAGCTTCAACGCTTCATGACACTTCATCTCACCATCACGAGTGTTTGATGTTTAGTTTTTTGATTAAAATTTGTTCAACCTATTCCACGAGACACAATTTCCTTTTTTTATGACCAAAAGAACTGAAACACAATTGCCATAAAAAGGACGATAAACAAAAAAACGGTTCAGTGGCTGAAACACTGCTGGGAAACGGCAGTATGTGCCATTAAAAACACCCACTATGATACTTTTTTAAAAAGAGAAAAAACAGTTTCAGTGGCGTAAACACCGATGGAAATCGTGGTGGCATGTTGGTTTAAAAAGGACTGCCACAAACGTTGTGGGGAAATGTTACTTTGTGCTGCTAAAAATGCCCAGATATTGATAAAAAATACCCCAAAACAATAACACCACCAGAAACAACATATCTTTGTAAATTTGACGGACAAACATAAACGGCTGCGTCTCAGGAGGACAGACCTCGTCACTTCTGAAACTTCCTTATGATACATACAAAACATGCAAATGTATCGCATGCATGGTTTGCAAAAATATACAATTTAATTTTCCTCTGGCGAGTTCCTAAAACTGAACCTCAACCTGAAAAAGTTCCTTAATCTCCTGGTTTCAAGGTGAGGAAGAGGAGGAACCGTCGCTGAGATACGGCAGTCTTTTTTAGGGTTTTGTAAACTATCTTCAATCACAATCTCCTGATGTTAACCAAGTTCCAGCCTGAGAGGAGATAAAAATGGAATAAATGTTGATACGGGACAGAACGAGCCCAACAAGCCAAAACACTGAATGCATCTTCATATAATCTTCACCTTCACTTTTCTTAAAATACCTGAAATAAAACTCATTCAGTTAAAAAACGGCCACTGGAATAATCTTCCTCAGTTGGCAGTTTTTCTTAGTTTGATAAAAATCTGATATGACGGGCGAATCAGAGGTCCGATAACTCGTCAAGATGAATGTTTTTTTCCGGGAGGGTGTGATGAGGAGACAGGAAATCACCTCAGAGCTCCAGGCGACAGCCGCCGACCTTCACAAACCACTTGTGTGTCTTGATTGCGGCCGTAACTCAGGGTAATGCCCCGCACGATAACGCTCGCAGCGGCCCTGACCCTCCACAAAACACTTTCCTCCCGCGCATTATCCAGGTTTACCGCTCGCCGCTGCAGCGTCAACCACCAAATGAGCCAGATGGGATTTGACAGATTGAGGATCTGTCCAGATTACGCTGTGATCGGCAGCCAGGCGCACGGACGCGGTGCCAGGAAGTAATCCAGCGGAGGAGGGCGCCAGGCAGAGCCGGCGCCATGACACCACCAGGCATAATGGTGGGTATTTTTAAAAGGCGTACCTGAGAACTTCCTGCACCGCCGCCCTCACGTTGTTCCTGTTGTTTCACACAAGCGGCTCAGAGAGCACAGAGGCGGCTGGATTCGGCTCAGACTGCTGACTAAACAGGAGCCTCAAAGGAATCGATGCGACCGATCGATGCGAGTTTGAACAAAGACTGAACAGACGACCTTTTGACCCTCATGTTTGTGCCGCACACAGAAACACACAACAACCACAACAACCACAACAACAACCACAACAACAACAACAACAACAACAACAACAGAAACCCGTTTTCCTTAATATTGTTTTCCTTATATTTACTCCTGAGCCCTCCCCAATATTAGTTAACCCTTTAAAACCTGAACAAATTGATTTCTTTCAAAAACATGGAGAGAAGGTGGCAAAGATCTTTACAAGAAATGACCCCAAAATTAGCCTGAATCTACCAAGAATTTGCAAAGAAATAAGACGAGTAAAAGAAGAGAAATTAAAATAAACCTGAAAAAAAGCAAAAAAGAAAATTCTAATTTTTTTGCAGTTTGTGGGACATTTAATGACAAGTTAATACTACTTTGACTACAACTACGACTACTACTATTATTACTACTAATAATAATGATACTAATGATAATTGTGTATTATTTGTTTAGAAAAATGTATTTTATTTATCTATTTTTTTAAACAAATTTCAGGCAATTTTCTTGTATTTTTTTCCTAATTGTTTTGCTCATTTGTGGTTAATTTTGGTGAATTATTACTATGATTTGATGGTATGTTTACAGACATGAAGGTGATTACAGATCTGAGATGGTTGTTGGGAACTTGATGATTTGTGTATGACACACTGCTGCCCTCTCGTGGTAAATAATGAGAATTACATGTTACTTTGCAGACAATTATTCTGGTTTTCTTCACACAGAGATTTGGATCCATAAAAAAAGGTCAGAGGTGACAGTCAGCTGATAATAAATGGAGCAATTTCTCTGAATTCAGAAACAGAATGAAAACAAAAATTTAAAAAAATAAAGTTAAAATTACCTCATCTCATGTTAATCTCAACTCCGGCTGCCAGGTGATGACTCAGCGGACTGGCACAACCTTCTCCAGCCCAGCAGGATGAGCTGACCGGTTGCCACGGCGACAGCTCAGCTCAGGGAGCCCGAGGCTCCGAGGACGCCTCGGCCGTTTGAGGACGCCGTCTCCCGGGTGACAAAATGCTAAAAGAGACACAACAGAGGAGAAGAAAGACGAGCAGACTGTGAAAATGCTGGAGAGTAAAATGAGTTCTGACTTTGGCTGCAGGCGGACCAGACTTCCTAATATCGTACCGAGTTTAAAAAGCTGTTTTCTCTTACTTTCTGAATTACATAAAGGTCAATAAACCTTTATTTTTCGATTAAAGAAAGTGACCTCTTAACAAAAAACATGACATTCAGCAAATTACATCAAATTTCCATCAAACACTTAAAAACTGAAATCTAGGGAAGCACAATATTATCAGAACATCATCAGTATTGGCACCTATCGAATATCAAAATCGGCCAACATTTTGATTTGTCAGTTTCACAAACTGATCATTTATTTATTTCTTTATTTTATTACTTTATTTTTAAATGTGACAAACGCGGCATTAACAGCATTAAATTAAATAAAAAAATAAATGTTTCATTTTGTTCAGTTTCTTTCAAACCCTTTTATTCTACACAAAATAACTGAAATAAGACGTCCTAATATTGATTTACTGTAGCATTTTAAACATGTAAAATATTAGACCAGCAAAAATTTTATTGGCGAAATTGCGACCTCATCAAAAAAAAGTCATCACTTTGAGATAAAAGTTAAAATGATGTCATAATAAGTAAAAACAATGACTTCTGTTGACTTATTTTCTCATATTTGTTTGCTCTTACACATTAAAATAATGATGTCTCACTCAACACAAGCTGAGCAGACAAAGCAAACATCAGTCCGTCAGATAAATGAAGAGAAATGACCGATGTTTCAGGATCTTCGGTTGGATCTCGGCCCGTTTCTCCGAAAAAGCGTTTCAGTGTTCGAAGCAAACAAAGAGACGGTCTGTATTCGTCCTCGTGAGGAGTGAATTTATCATCGAGACAAAGACTCAGTTTATCATGTAATCAACGGCTCTGTTCTGACCGCAAACACGGAGAGCGGAGGGAGGTCAGAGGTGACGGAGGGCGCTGGAGGAAATCATCTGGGGAATTCGGCGCACTGTGGAGATTATTCAGATCATATTCAAAAGATGTACCTGCTCTGTCATGTAATGTGAGCATCCTGCCAAGCTGCAGGCCACAGTTTGAGACTGACAAAAAAAAGTTGCTTTGGAGCGATGCAGAGGTGTTTGCAGCTGCTTTTTTTTGGTTTTGTGCAGATCGTGCCACAAAAAAACGCCAGTTTTTTACATCAGACGTCGCTGCTCTTCCAACACTCTGATACCTTGTCGTCACATGTTTGCAGTGGACTTTCACGTCCATATATCACACTCTGGGTGTCTTTCTGCGCCTGCTTTTTACGTAACGCCGACACAAGCACGGGGTGCGACGGCGCTGCATGTGGTTATGTTTAGGCAACAAGAGCGCACGGCAGCCGAGCACACGCAGGCACGAACGGTTAGCTTTAGGCACAAAGAGGCACGTAGGAAGGTGTAGCAAAACATTCAGAGCGTCAGCGAACACTGAGCTCCTGCATCCTTACGCTCCTTACATGACGACGTTACCGGCATCAGTTCAACCTGACGCAGCCCAGCGGCGTATTTCCTGGCCTCATCCTCAAGTGACGTCGCCCGTCCGAATGTCATGCTGCCACTGAAGGCGCCATTCAGCCGACAACGGCAGCGCTTCTGCTCTCAGCTGACGCCGCTCAGCAGCGTATCATGCTGCCGTGGTGTCGGGATCTTACTGTGACAGCGCTCATTAAAGGGGAACTCTTTGACGACTTTGGAATTACGCCGACTTATTTTCTGCCGGACGGCGACACGAAAAGCAGTCGTTTCTTTATCAGGACACCACTGCCTTTCTGCCAGTGTAGCGCCATCAAAAGCAGCTGTGTTTCAGTGAGACATCGCTGCGAGAGGGAGCTTTTATTGTCCTTTTGCGGATCCTGCTTAGCTGCAGACCACAGTTTAATACCAACAACATACAAAACCGGCTGTTATGGTGTTTTTTTTGGTGGTCGTGTTTTACCAAGATGTCACTTATTATTATTTACTAAGCTGTCTCTGCTTTTGCTGCCTGTTCCTCATGAAGCACGATGACAAGCAGTTTGTTACAGAGAGGTGACTGCGTTGCCTGTCAAGATATTGCTACAAAATCATTTGTTTTTTTACCAAGACATGATTGCATTCCCTGCCAGGACAGCACAATTAAAAGCAGCTGTTTATTGAGACATCTCTGCATTTTCAAGCAGATCGTGCAACGAAAAGTGGTGTTTTTAACCAAGATGTTGCTGCATTTTCTGCGGGGATAGTGCTGTGAAAAGCGGCTGTTTTTCACTAGACGTTGCTGAGTTCCTGCTGGCTTTTGCCTCCAAACGCGGGTGTTTTGAGCCAGAACATGATCCTATCTGAACCATAAGTGTTTTTTGTGCCTTAACATGACCGCACCTTAAATACAGCACTCAACGTATCCACTACACGATAACCTACAAATATAAGGTATCCGTTGTTTGCAGAAACGTACAAAGCCAACATCATCTGGAAAGTATTGGGTTGCAGGGAATTTTTATTGTCATCTGCAGTATTTGTGCATACCTGAATAGCTCAAGTTTCCATCCAAATTTAGTGGAAATTTGTAAAAGAAATTCCTAAAAAGCAGCAAAAGAAAATGCAAATTAATATGCTTTTCCATCCATTGCTAGAAGACTGGATGGAAATGCACCCAGTGACCCCCAAAACTACGGTACATGATTTGGAATTTCAACCTTTTAATAAAAAGAAAACACAGACTGAAACTTTCTCTCTTGCATGCAGTAGTTTCCAGGACAATCAGAAAGTTATAGGTAAATCTGAGCTTTACGTATTTCTCCCCAGAAGTCTCAAAAGTTTGTTTACAGCATTTTAAGAGTAAAATCTGGCAGCGGGACATCTAAACTTCTGCCTATTTGGCCGCAGCAGCTGTAGTGTTTGCGTGAGCTCTCTTTGGGTTGCGGAGGGCACACGTCTGGCCAACTTCACCGCTGAAAAGAGCGTCTTCATTAACATGCACGGCCATCCGCTTCCTCTGAAACGGGCCTTTGTCTGCAGCAGATGCCCCAACACAACGCCGAGAAGCAGATCTGGATCAAAGGGAGATGGTATACGATCCACGGCGGACACAGATACACACGGAGCTGTTTGGATCTTCGCTGGTGCAGAGGTGCTTGGAAAGGTTTTGTATCTAAACTGGGAAAGACCCCGCGACGCTTGTTTGCCCTGCAATTCCTAGAAAGTAACTGTTTTTCATCTGAAGGCAGCTGCGTTCGAGTTTGGACACACTTAATTTGGTACATTTACAGTCAATTAATTACTCGTTGGCAGTTTTAGTCATTCTTAAACTGAAATTTCACTACAAATGAATGATTCTTCACAAACCAAATCAACCAATAACCGTCCAAGAACACTGTCTGATTTCAACTATTTTACATTGATTTTTCCTGTAAAATAAAACTAATAATAACCATATATTTTATCTTCCCATCATATGTTTTGTATCAAAAATCTTGGCAAAGCAACTACAGTACAGACTGTAAAGTTTCTCTCTGAGTCCTGGAGTAGATGAATAAAGTGGCACAAAACAGAAATACTCAAGAAAAGTACCTCAGATTTGCACTTAACCCTTCAAAATCTGAGCAGATTTGCTGTTTCTTAAAAAAAAAAAAGAAAAATTGCCCCAAAATTAGATGTAAATCTGTTTTAAAAAATCCTACACGAAAAATACCTGAAAGGTAGTACAACAAAAACAAAACAAAAACAAACAAACAAAAAAATGAAGAATAAAGTAAAAAACAAAACAAATAAGCAACCTGGGAAACGTGTTTATAAGTTACAATAACACATTTTTCCATTGTTTTTTTTTTTTATGCATTTCTAAATCTGCTAATTTCTTCCATTTTATGAAACCTTTCTTATAAATCGCCTCTGCTTTCCCATATTTTTCAAAGAATTTGCATCCATTTGCTCAGGTTTGAAAGGTTTAAATACCTGAGTGGAGACAGAGTCCTTGGACATAAAGCTACTGGTGTTACTGGTTTCTTCAGGTACAGAAACACTGTATTCACAGTTGATACTTGAGCCAGTACTGGTTCTTGTAGCAGTTTTGACAAAAGCTGCAGGAACAAGAGGGACACAAACTCATTTAAAGTTAACTGCAAGTTGGTGGTCGGCTCGTAATATAAAGACTTGTGAGTTTTAGTTCATCTACGTGAGACTTTAATATATACTAGATGCATACCATAATTTATGTCAGAATATTCCAACCAGCAGTAAATTTAATGCTAAGGTCTCAGCTTTAAATAAAAATGTTTTAATAAACAGAAAGTTTTTCCAAAATTAGTTGATTCATAATTAAAGCAACCCAGTCGCCAGAATAAACGTCGGCATCGTCTGTTTCTGCAAACCCTGAATATGTTACATTTGTACGTTTGGTGTCATATCAAACTCTGTCATCAGGAGGCGGATTGTTCAAAATTAACACACAAAACATAAAAATAAAAACAAAACAAAAAAATGGCAGAGGCTATGAATTTGCTCTACTTGCTTTTATGCTCATTTTTATGACTAAGACTTTGTCTAGGGAAAAAGGAAAAAAAAAGTTAATGAAAACCTTCATTTTTTAATTACCATAATTACATTAAAATCATGTTACAAAATTATCATTTTAAGCTCTTTTTTTTAAGGTTATTTCAATTTTTTCTTTCTTTTTAAAAAATGATTTTCAGGTCATTTCACTTTACTTTTTAAATATTTTTTGTTTGCCTTATTAAAAAAAAAAAAAAATATATATATATATATATATATATATATATATATATATATATATATATATATATATATATATATATATAAATTAATTTTCATGTAATTTCTTTAACCTTTTAATAATTTTGGGTCATTTTTTTTTCATTTTTTTCTTCCAGTGATGATGACATTTTTTGTTCTCATATCAGAACCAGTAATCTCGGAAAGTTACTACGACGTTTTGGTAAGCGCGTTCATCTCATTCCTGCACTCGTAGAATAAAGCTCTCACAGTCTCAGAGTGACACTGCGACTCGGCCCGTCAGCGGTGCGGAGCGCGGGGCTGCAGTGGAGTGAGGGGAGGTGGACAGAGCCGATTGGTCAGCAGCTCTGAATGACCTCAGCGCTGCTCCCTCCGCACCGGCACCCTCCGCTCTGCTGCAGTATAAAGTCTGCTGTTCGTCCTCAGCCTCCACCCTCCGGACCCAAACACACACAACTTGTACCTGAACTCACACCGAGGTAAGGTCATCACTCTTTTTTGTTTGTTTAAATATAGAAAAAAACTGTGAAGGAAGACTTTAAAAACTTGCAGTTCAAGGATCCAACTATGTTTCTGCATCCTTAGCAGAAAAAACAACACCAGTGAATCCTGAACACTGATTCTCATTTCTTTCTTTCTGAAAAGGTAAAAAAAAAAAAGAAGACAAATGACAATGACCGACCTGGAGACCTCGATGGCGACCATCATCGCCGTCTTCCAGAAGTATTCGGAAAAAGAAGGAGACAAACACAAACTGAAGAAGAGCGAGCTGAGGGATCTGCTTCACGACGAGCTGCCGGATCTGATGGGGGTGAGACAAAAAGAAAAATGAGATCTGGAGGAGTTTAACAAACAGAGACAGACTGAAAACACAGAGAAATCCTTCATGTTAGTTAAAATACAGCAAATACTACAATGTAAAAATAAGAAAAAGTAAAAGTTCTGCATGCGGTGTTAAGGAAAGAAAGAAAAGTGTGGATAAAATAAAATAAAATAAAATACATGGATATGGATCAAATTAAACAATACGTTCATTTTAGGTCTGTATTTAACTACAGTTCTGGGAATATTGGCACTTTATTGCCATTTTAGATTTCATTCTCAGTTGCACTGTAATTCAGAAGCAAATGTTTTACTTTTTACTCCACTAAAGATTAAGATTTGTCACTCAAAACTTTGTCTTAGTGGTAGAAGAAGTACTCAGATACTACAATGTATAAAAGTACTCTTTTACAAGCAAAAGTCCTGCAGTCAGTGTTGAAGGAAAAAAGAAAATAACATCAGAAAAGACTCAAAACCAAAACTATACCTAAATAAAAGTTTTTTATTTTTTCTAAGTATCAGCCTCAAAATGAAAGTACAAGTAAAAGAGCTCATTGTATGAAATAAATTATATCATATTGTTGTATTATAATAACTGATGCATTCATATGTTATTCACCGATAAAGGTGGAACTTATTTTAATTGCTTTATCTTCTGTTGGTTTTCTTTATATATTATGATGCTGCGATGTTAACAAACGCACATACGCACACGCTGGCACGGACGGTTCGTTTTAGGCAAAAATCATCACCTTCAGACGGGAAGCGAACAGCAGACTCCCACAGGAGAAAACTGGCCTGATTTCTTTCAAAAACGTGGGAAAAAGGCAACAAGCAACAAAAGACGAAATTACTTTTTTCTTTTAATTACAAGAAATTCATTTTTTAAAAAAAGTTAAAAAAAAAAAAAAGAAAAGAAAAGATGGGGAAAAAGGCAACTTGAGAAAACTTGTGAAAAGTGTCTTAAAAATTATTATTATCTGTAATGATCATTATTGCATATTTACAGCTTTTAAAAAATAAATTTTAATAAATCTACAAATTCCTTCATTTCGTGCAACGTTTCTTTCCGAGTTGCTCACTGCCTTTTTTGCCGTGTTGTTGAAAGAAACTTCACAGATTTGTTTAAGGTTCACAGGTTTAAAAACGTCCGAAAGCCGTTTGAAAGCAGCATAAAAAAGCGATCTCGCTCCAGATTTCAAAAGGTCAAAGTTACTTCAGACCATCTGAACTGAAAGATTTATGTATTGTGATTTCATCCAGTCCCGATCTGAACTCTGCGTCCCCCCCGCAGCATGTGAAAGACCAGGCCACGCTCGACAGCCTGATGGAGAGCCTGGACACCGACGGCGACGCCGAGTGCGACTTCCAGGAGTTCATGACATTCATCTCCGTGGTGACCGTCTGTTGCCACGAGTTCTTCGAGCATGAGGACGAGTGAAGGAGGAGGAAGAGGAGGAGGAGGAGGAGGGGGAGGAGGCGAGCGGGGAGACAAAAAGGGGGAGTTACAGTAAATTATAAAGGAGAAGAAGAAGCCTAGCAACGCACAACCTGCGGGTGCCGTCGACGCAACGCAGGCTGGGAAACACTCGACTCCAGCCAGCAACATTAGTGCTGCTGGCTCCAACAGTCCACACTAGCAGCTTAAACCAGCCGTTTGACTCCAGTCTAAACATGTAGGTGACTCTTAAAGTCACAACAGCCACTTTAAAAACTAGCCATGGATTTCTAAAAGCAGTTTCTTTCACGACATTTTGCACGTCAGACGCCGGCTGGCTGCAGAAATTTGCAAGTTTTTGTACTCTTAAACAGCCACTTTAGCACAAATCCCATTCTACAAATCAAACAACCGAGGAGCTACATTTAGGCCACCAATGTGTGCAAACTATCAATCCATAATTTTAGTTTTTTTCTGGTGAAAAGGGCCAGTAAGTTTGTCAGCACTTCCCATAATAACCACTTTGTTTAAGAGATTGTGGCTCATATATTTCACATGTGGATATATGTAGCTCGAGCAGCCTGCAGCGAGACGTTTTTGTCAGATCTCGTAGCCACTTTGGCCACCAATTATTTCATTTGCACGTCAGCATATCTGGGGACAAAAAGCCCGTGCGAATTTACCATATCCAAAATTCATCAAGTAAAAATTCCACCACAATTTTCCCGACATTTTTCGCCAACACAGAAATCATGTCGTATTAGTCCCACGCAAATATCCGCTTTTAAATGATTTGGGGTTGCTTTTAGGGTTTCTTCTTTTTACTGCGTCTTTTTTTCTGCTTCCTTTTCAAGTCAAGAAATATGGAGGCTTTTGATTGGAGGCGGTAATTTAAGGCCTAGTCCACATGTACACGTTTTTTGTTTTTTGTTCTATTCGTTTTGGCCTTTTGGCCACATGCAAACTTTTGCTTTTTAGGTAACTTAAAAGCAACATTTTGCAAAAATGGTAAAGATTTTCAGAAACTGTTTTCAGTGTGCAAATACTCACTCAAGTACAGATGCTCGGTCAGTGGCACACATTTAAACTATAACGCCCTGGTGCTCCTCCAGCGTTAGTTCGGAGGCTCAGGGGCGCTGTGTTTTTTTAACCTCTTTAAATGCATTGTGACTTTTCAAAATAAAGTCAGGACGTGTGTGTACTTCCTGAGGTTCGGGCAACAAAAGCATGTGGTTAGGTTTAGGAAACAAACATCAGGATACTACAAATACTAGCACGCTACCAGTAAAGCAGGAACGACGGGCCCTCGTGCACGCTCTTATGACGGCCCTCGTGCACGCTCTTATGACGGCCCTCGTGCACTCTATCGAGTACATATCATTTAGTCATATTATCAAATCCAGACTGGACAACCTCAGCATGCATACTGACCATAGTCTGTCTGTCCAGATGAGCCCCCGCTACGCTCAAGTAACGCTAAAATATTCCAGATACAGACGCTGCCATCGTGCACCGGTGGCGTCATTCGGAGCCAGAGTCTGCGCGGAGAGTTCCCGCCAAAACAGCCGCCTGTCCAAAGGCGAGCAGCGACATTGACTGCAGGCGCACAGATTGGCTGTCGCAGCTGCTTTTTGCAGAACCGAATAACTGAATAAAACCAAACTTATCGTAAAAACGCCTGAACAAACATCGGAGTGATGAGAACTACCTTCAGCGTGAGAAACTATCTTTGGAAAAAAAATGCGGCGTGTACTTTGAGTTTTTAGTTTGGCCTACTCACTAACATGGAGGGGCGACATTCAAAAATTACATTTTGGGGGAACTGACATGTTGTCCATCTGTATATACTATCTCTAATAATGGCCATATCTAAATGACAAAAATAGCAGAGAAAATCTGAAATGATTTGTTAAATTCATTTTTTTGTCTTGTGCATGTTTGGTTATAGATTTCTACGGACTATTTTACGATATATCACAGTGCGTCCGATACGCCGTCTTCTTCTTCTTCGCTGGCTTTAATTACAGTTCTATCGTTGCCCGTTTTTCTGGCGAGCTCTTGGCAGCGCTTCAGTTGTGTTTTTGCATTTTTATTTGGATTTTTTTTTTTAAAGGGGAAGAAAAACCTGTATTCATGTGGACTAGGCCTCATTTACACCGGATCCCCTGGTAATACGAGTCCAGCTCATAAACGGCCTTCAATGCACCTGTTTGTTTAAAAAACCTGTTGACTATCAAATTTTAGAAGTGACTTGTAAGTTTGGTCTTTGGCTAGTAAAAGTTTGAAAATGGCTTGTGAGTTTTAGTTCATCTAGAGGCCACTTTATAGGAGCTGACCAACTTTTAGACAAAATCCTAAAAATCTAGCTGACTATCAAATACTGAGTGATTCGTAGTTTAGTCTTCACGTTAATAAACTGTAAAATATTGAAAACTGCTTCTGAGTTTTTTACATTAGCGTCCAGTTTGGTAGAAAACTTTCTTTTGTAGGTCTTTTTGGAGACGCTTCATAGTTGGTAGACAAGTAATCAATTATTTGAGTCATTTCAAATGTGTAGCTGGCTGCTAAAATAATCATATAATTTTCCTAATTAGTGGCCACGATTGTCTTTAGGAAACTATTCAGCCTGCAAGAATAGAAAATACAGTTTCACACTCATGCAAAGAGCTTATGACGATAGGTATGAACATGTTTGTTGCAGCAGGCGGAGCACTTTTGTTTTTGATGATGTGTATTTTGAAACGTTGAGCGCTGGTGTGTTTGGATGTCGGCGATATGACATTAAATTATCGATGTGTGACTCCTGAGTTTGAATGTTTTTTTGGGACAGAAAATGAGGAAAAATCCCTAAAATCACATTATGGAAATAAAATGACACATAAAATTGTGCTTATTATAAGAAAGTAGGTCCCATATAAAAGCATGAACCTGCCTGCATTTTCTGTAGCTGATGATACATTTGATTTTGGGTTTATTTATGAGTTCACTGTAAAGTTTCAGGTTGTTTTGTTTTTTAACCCTTAAGGCCTGCTTTAATATTACACATGCTGCATCAAAATGAGCTTTTCAAAATCAGGCTATAAAATACTATACATTAATGATTTATTTAATTAATTAATTTTCTACTTTCATAGGGATTTTTTTAACCAACATCAGTCTTAATCATAAATATCAAATATTCATTTATTTTCAGAATTTTAACCCCTGTAATGCCAGTTTTTTTGTCGTGATGCCACTATGTTTTAAGGTGAAAAACAACAACAAAAATATATAATATTATAATATACATATTTGGCATATGGAAAATAATATTTTTTTTTCATACGCCAAATATTGTAAAAAATAATAATAAAATGTAATAAAAAGAAATAATACAGTGCATTTTTTGTGCTATGATGGCTGTGGGATCAAACATTGCAGTTTGAATGGGTTTTAATTTCGCACTTTTTACAGTGAGTTTTAGACTTATTATAAGAGCTGAGCTGGAAATCCAAAATTAAACCAAAATACACAATCTTGCCAAAATTTATCCCATATGCATGAACACAGCCAAAAGTATCTAAAAAATTAAGAATTAAAAGTGCGTAAAACACGCCAAAGAGTCGCTAAGGGTTGATTGTGTTTTTATTTTTATTGCAGCTGACTGAAATGTTTTTCTACACTTAATTTCATTTTTAGTTTAGTTTTGTTAACTATAATAACGTTGGTGTGTAGACAATTTCACAGTGAGTCTGAGGTATTTTTTTACAGTATTAATTCTAGTTATAGTGAGAAAAACCTGAGAAGTTGCTGAGGTTTTGCTCACTAAAATTAACTTTGCGGTTTTCATTGTAGTGCAGTTCAAACTGTCTGATAAATGAGCTCAGTGTCCACACAGGGACCCAAAAGCATATAAAACCCAAAAAGGTGGATCATTCTGTTACCTTTAGTTTGGCCTGCAGCGTCGTCAGCCTCAGGCTCCAGGTGTGTCTGACGGTCTCCCGTCGTTCAGTTTCCTGCAGATTACAGCAAACAAGACAATAAATAAAATATCATTTTTGCTATTAGTCCCTCACAATTTAATCCTGCATGAAGCCAGGAGGGTTTGTTCTCGTCTGTAAATGTTTTAATCAGTGCTGCAGATTCATGGACTCATTATGTACTGATCATTAATCTGCTGTAAACTTAAGCCCCATGGACCCCGGGGCCACGGCGGGACTCATTTTCAGCCCCGTCACAACAGCTTATACTAATTTTAGCCTTGTTAGTGCGCGGTCAAGATCAGTATGTAAGTCCAAAATAGTGCACTATTCCTTGTAACCTTTTTATTCATATTGTTTTATCAAAAATCAAATTTCCAATTAAACACTAATAAGTTTACAACTATCATTTATTTTCACAAATATGAGAACACCACAATTTTTCTGCAATATTAAAACATATCTATATATGTGACTGTGAACTTTGAACAAAATTCAGATGGTGATCTATGAAAATGAGGGTCTTTTTAATCTCTGTCGCTGAACTTTGAGCTGCAAAGTGTGAACGAACACAACAGCGATGTCATCGACTTCCTGTGTCAAAAATAAGAGTTTCGTTTTGGCTGTCAGCCCTCCATCGGGGCACTACATCCTTCGAGAGCTGGGACGCAGCCAGAGAGAGAGAAAATCCATTGTTAAACAGCCACATATTAAAGCAATATCCATGACACTCTTCTACTGTTGTTTTGAGGCATTCTGGGAAATGTAGGAAATCACAAACAGGCAAAACTCCTGCAACAAACAAGCTTAACATGTGTGAAGATCTGCATTATTAACAGGCTGAAGGTGAGATTATTAAACACACACACTGTGGTGGGGTTTTCTGTGTGTGTGTGTGTGTGTGTGTGTGTGTGTGTGTGTGAAGAGATGATGTAAGAGGCGTTGTCAGCTGCACACTTTCAGACATCTGCAGGCTGCAGAGCATCAGAGAGGTGGAGCCAGCCTCGTGATTGGTCGGAGGGGGAACAGATCCCGACCCTGGGGACGGACACCACACCCATCTGTGTGTGTGTGTTTCAGTTCAGTTTGTGTGTGTGTGTGTGTGAGAGAGAGTGAGTGTGTGTTGCTCAGCATATGTTCTGTTGTGTTTCTTCTTCCTCTTGTTGTTCTCCGAACTGGTGAGTTTTTGGGGTTTTCGAGTCTCGTTTTGTTGCATTTGTGACACTTTAACTTTTAGCATTGTGACTGTGTTTGGCAGAACAGGCTGCAGACTTGTTTCATATTTAGTATTCAGTCAATAATCTCTGAAAAAAAGTGTTTGAAAAGTTGTGCATCCTCACTTAACGTAACTCTAATGTTCTCAGTTTGCTTTTGTGCATGAATAAGTTCTGCTACAGTGTGAAATAAATGAATAAAAGCTCGATGAGAGCAGAGGGGGACGTCTGAAGGGAGGAAAAACTACGTATCTGTAGTGTTGGAAGTTTGGTAACAAAATAAAATT
The DNA here is from genome assembly GCF_026936395.1 of Plectropomus leopardus. Lineage (NCBI taxonomy): Eukaryota > Metazoa > Chordata > Actinopteri > Perciformes > Serranidae > Plectropomus > Plectropomus leopardus. The sequence continues at coordinate 2,104,165 of NC_142199.1, read as the reverse complement.
AGATTAAAGTGACCTTAATACTCTGCAGCAAAGAAATACTTCATAGTTCAGTATGTGAAAAACTGCAATCCTTTTAAAAAACTTTTTTGTTTCTTAACTCTAACAGTTGTTGTAACACGGTTGTTGTGTTTTAAGCAATTATTTGGCAACAAACATGGGGGATTTTTAGCAACCTGTTGTGATTTTTAAGCCTCAAAATGTTTATGTTTTTAGTAGCCCATCACTGTGTTTCCAGCTAAAAAGTAACATTAACATTAGCAAATGTAATGTATCTGTGGTTTGCAGAAATGTACAATGCCCACATTTTTTTTCTGTCATTTTGGTTGTTTGACAAACAGAAACGAGCAGAGATGTGGATGCTGCTCCGCAGGGCGCCCGATCCATGTGCCTTCATTTTGGAGGCTGTGATTCTTCACTTCCCTGCCATTTTACTTCAGTGACATTATAAGACGAAATTTAGAAATTTATACAATCAATTTATGAATGAATGAATGTTGTGAAGGGCTGCAGCATCTGCTGCATGGTGATCCCTTCTTCAGTTTATATTCGCTGTTGCTGATGGGACTGTTGGTGAGGAGAAATATAATTACAAACAAAAGATGCAGCAGTGACACAGAGCTCACTGCATTTCCAGCTCAGAAAATGTACGTTTCTGCAAACCAAAGAAAGGTTAAATTTGCAGGTTTCTTACGTATCATATCAATGTATTTTTTTAAGTTAAGAGTGTGTGAGCTGATTTAGTCACTAGGTGGATGGTGTGACACCGAGGAGAGATGCAGAAACCCAAAAACAAAACTGGTCGTTTTAGCGAGTCAGAACTGCATTTCCAGCTGCTTTTCAGGCACCAAACGTCTCAAACGTCAAAGCTTAACCTCAGCTTTGTTGAAATGTTAAGTCTCAGTTGATCCTGCAGCTCCCTTCACTTTTTGAATATTTTATAAATAGTCAAACTTAAATCTATCTCCCGCTGAGGTTGACATCGTCATGGCTGACTACATGACTCCACACGCTGTGACCCCACAAGCTGGAACTCAGCCTCCTCTACCCAAAACTGTGACCGAGGTTGTGACCACGGCTGTGACCGAGGCTGTGAACACGGCTGTGAACACGGCTGCGAACACGGCTGCGAACACGGCTGTGACCGAGGCTGTGACCACGGCTGTGACCGAGGCTGTGACCGAGGCTGTGAACACGGCTGCGAACACGGCTGTGACCGAGGCTGTGACCGAGGCTGTGACCGAGGCTGTGACCGAGGCTGTGACCGAGGCTGTGACCGAGACAGGGACAAAGGGTATGTACATTTACAGAAATATTACAATAAAATAAATCAGTCTCCTTATTGTGTTTCCACCAAAAAAATAGAGTTCAACTTTTCAGCTGATTTCACTGAAGTGTTTGAGGCATCCAAAACTTCAAATTATCCAACATTTCACCAAAAAAGCAAAAATTTGGTAGAAAATGAAAACAAAAACTCTGTCGCCTTTGATGAATCATCTCATGACCCCTCAGGTTTATCTGGTGACCCTTTTTAGGGGCCCGACACGTATAGATTTGGCAGTATGAGTAATAAAAAGTGGTGATGCCGAGGTGTGTGTGTGTGTGTGTGCGTGTGTGTGTGTTTAGCAGGGAGTGTCTTATCAGTGTGATGTCAGGAGAGGAGCATGGGAAGGAGTGAGTGTGACGCCTCCAGGGTCTGTCGCCACAGAGATAAGAGCCGACACACAGACACCGGCCGGCCCTTGTTTCCACGGCAGGAGAGACGAACCAGCTGAGGAAAACCTTCACTGCTTTACCTTAGTGCTTCTATTTTAACCCTTTGAGACCTGAGAAAATTGGCTTGAGTTCTTAAAAAAACATGGGAAGGAGGTAATGAGCAACTTAACAAGAAATTACCCCCAAAAATTGTGAAAAAGTAAAAGGTTTGAAGAAAATTACCTGAAAATTATAGCAATAAAGGAAAAGTAAAAAAAAAACCATTAAAATAAGAAATTGCCTACAAGAAAATCATACATACAGGATATTTTCTGTCACGTACTTTTGAATCTATAATGATTACAATCATAGGTTTCTGTTTCTGGTAATGTTTTCCCTTTTTTTTTTTTTTTTTTTTTGAATAATTTTCTGGTAACTTTCTGTCATTCCTTGTCCCATGTCCCTCTTCTTAAAAAAATTATTTTAGGTTGTTTTCACATTTTACCCATTTCTTGCTTGTTGCCATTTTTGTGTTTCCAAAAGAAATCAAATGACTCTGCTCAGGTTTTAAAGGGTTAAATGCTTTCGACACAGCACAAGAAAATAGATGTTCACCCAGGTTTCGAGGGTTAATCTATTTTCCACGTCATCACCAGTAGAGTAAATATTAGTATCTGCAGTTGTCACTGCATTACTTAAAACACATGTACAAAAAATTATTAAATTTTAATGTTTTTGTATTTCTGGACAGAAATGTGCAAATGCAACATGTGTAGAAATATTTACAACTTTCAAACCAATAACTTTTAGTTTTTATCATTTTCAAAAGAAAAATCTTGAGACTTTAGAGTTGAAGCTGTCTTTGCCGTTGTCTTTTGGTGTTAAATGTGCTTGTATTTTATCTGTACGACACTTTTGAGGTCAATTAAATGTTTTTTTTAATGTCGTTTTCTGCAGCAGTTTCATCTAACTGAGCGGGTTTAGCTGCAGTTTTCCTGCCAATCAACAAAAAAAAGAGATGTTTGTCGTTCATAATGCGACAATAAGTGAGAATATGATGTGAACATACAGAGCAGAGTTGATGTGGGCAACCCTGAAGCGCCTCTGTCACCTCGTCTCTGCACACCGAGGCTTTAAAATAGACGGAGAGTGTGTGAATACCATGCATAGTTGTTGGATTCTGCTGCCATGTGTCGTCCTCCAATGAGCTTTATAACGCACGCCCGCGCTGGCTCAGTACTTGAAATATCACATTAGAAGAGATGAAGTTTTAATGTAAAAAAAGACGCCCCATTTCACCCAATTTCACCCAATTTCACCCTTACGAGCTGATTTTACCTTCTTGTTTCAACACCTTTATGATGCTACATGATGCCTCACATTCAACCAGTTAAAGGTTTTTAAAAACACAACTTGACATTTTCAAGGACTGCATTTTAGAAAGCTGGACAGTACATGAATAAATGACAGTAAAATAATGAATAATTCATCATTCATTTCTTTTACAGGAATCCCAACGGACGATGGAGATCTTGCAGCCATAATTGGAGGTGAGGATGAACTTGAATGTAAACGTGAACGTGGAATTTATTCCTGAAGTTGTATTTAAGAAGGCCTTGCCCAAAAATGAGAAAAAAAGGCAAAAAAAGCTACAAGAAAATCGCCAAAAATAAGCAACAAAAAAAAGGAAATAAAATGGATTTATGTTAGGGCTGGGCGATAAAACGATAACGATATCAATCGTGAAATAACTTTTCCTCTATTGAAATGCGAGACGTGTAACATATTTTTCTATATAATTGTTAGATTTAAACATGAACTTTTCTTTCCATACATTTTTCCTTTTTTTATTAGACAATTTCCTAATTATGCTCCCCTCTTTTTTAAAACGAATTATATTTAGTTAATTTTCTCTTCATTTTGTACTAATTTCTTGCAGTTTGTAGGACATTTCTCAACCATGTTTTACACCAAACCAATAAGCTCAGGTTTTAAAAGGGTCAAATAACTTATGAAAGCATCTAAACGCAGCACAAGAAAACTGATGCGATCCAGGTTTCAAGGGGTTAAAGGCCCAATTATGACCCTGGTTGTTTTTTTCCCAAAGTGCCTTGGAGCAGCATGTGGCATACCTTACATGATTTGGTAAATCACGTACGTTTGTTGGGCTTTGACTTTCGTCCTGCAGAAAACCGACTACCGTGCACATTCCCCACGTTTGCACGTTTTTAACCTTTTAGTGATTTCCTTTCTTTATATTGATACTCTACCTTCTAGGGGTCGTGGGCTTGCTGCTGCTGCTCCTTATCTGCGTCATCGCCGTGCTGCTGTGGTGTTTGACCAGACAAAAAGGCTCCTACGTCACCAACGAGACAGACGACGACGATATGGACGAGGACGAAGAGTCTGCCGGTTCTGATGTGGAGCTCCAAAGCAAGGAGCCTCTGAAGACTAAAGAGGACGAATAGAGACAAAAGATGCAAACAAAATTTAACTTGAGCTGTAGAGGACGAAAGAGCTTTTTTTTTTACACCAAGGGGTCATTTTTAGACTTTTTTATTTTAAAGATGCACAAGCAAGTTTGCACGTTGCCACCAAAAGGCGACAGGATGTCACTGTGCGTCCGTCAGATTTTTAGTGACATTTGGGCATCAATTAATGAATGAATGTTATTGCACCTTTTGCATCATGATCATCATGCAAGATGTACATTTTTCAATGTGATCTTCTTTTTTCTATTGTTGTCATGCACACGTACTCTTGACGATGGGATTGGTTTTTTAAATTAGAGCCAGAGCTCGCCGCATTTTGGAAAATGTTGGCATTGTATGTTTCTGCGCACCAACAACGTGATGCATTTGTGTGTTTCATTCGTACCACATCAATGTCTCTAAAGTGACGTAGTTTATGTCTTTGTCATCGGGACGCTGAGTGGATGGTGGATGATGAGACACCTGGAAGACACAGCTGCTACGTTTCAGAGCACTGACTGACCCGTCAGTGTGTTTCCAGCCTGAAAAGTGCTGCAAAAAAGTGATTGTCTTAACCAAGACATCGCTGCGTTTCCTGCAGGGAAAAAGTGGATTTTTTATTTATCTATTTTTGCCAAAACTTGGATGCATTTTCTGCAAAGATTGTGCCACGAAAACTAAGTTTTAGGCTCCTGTGCACAAACCTAAACAAGCCTTAACTACAGCATTTCTGAAATGCAAGAAAAGGTTTTCAGTGTATTTGTAATGTATTTGAGGTTTGCAGAAACATACAACTCTAACGTTTTCTCCGACTTTCAATCAGACGTTTAATTAATATAACTATAAAAACAACTTCAAGGTGAAACTGTGAAACATGGATGTTCCTCCATGAATGACTTCCCGTCATTGTCCCTTTAGAGATCGAGGGAACAGTCCTTCACATTTGACAAAAACTGAAAAAGTGATGGAAGAATCAAACAAAAGATCCGCTTGCTGTATTAAAAGCTCGCAGAAAGGCATTTTCAAATCATCATCACAAAGCAGAGCAAGCCATAAAAGGACATGAAAAAATGAGGGAAGAGGCTGCAGGAAACGAGCAAACGCTGCAGCCGAGCCTGAGTCGTCCTTTTAGACTCAGCCTCGGGTTAAATAAAGAGAGAAATTTTAATTTTTTGATTGATTTTCCCAACATGGTTTGATAAGTTATTCCTAAAAGTGCAGCTATGAACAGCATCAAACACAAAAAACATAACTTTAAGTCGCATTTCCTGTTTGAGTCCAATTTTCTTTAGTGTAACGTCCCCTCGCATGATTAAATGTTTATTTTTGTTTATTATTACCCATCAGGCGTCTGACAGACAAAGAGGCTGTGAGGTCAAACCAGCTGTTTTTCTTTTGTTTGTTTGTTTGTTTGCATATTGGACTCTGACTGACTCTGACACTGTTATTAATCTGTGGAAATTATCTGTATGTGAAGACAGTTCATGTGGTCATTTTAACCTGTTGCTGGAAATACTTTTTTAAAAGTCCAAAATGCCAAAAAGAGAGATAACAAAGGCAAGGAAGTTACTGAGTTGCAATAACCAATTGTTTTCTACAGCTATAAATTAAAATGTACTTTTTGAATTTTTTTTTACCTAGTAACGATTTATAAGAATAAAGTTTGTACTTTCTGACACAATGCAGGTGTTTATTTTGTGTAATTTTGTGCCTTCATCATAATAAGTTTTAACTATATTTAGCGGTCACGAAAAAATACTGCAATCATTAGAAATTGTAATGGGGTTTTTTTGCATTTGAGGGTTTAATTTGAATATAATTCAACAAAATAGAAGGACAGTTAAGACTTTTCCAACAAAGAAATAAAAAAATAAAAAATACTTTGAAGTAATGTATGTAATAAGATCTGTAGATTCAGGATACTAGGCATATTACAGACAAAGTGAATATTTAAAGTACACGTAATAAAAAAGGTAGTTTACGATTGTTAAAGGTAGGTACCTTTAACAATCGGTCACATTTCATTGACTGATTTTATGGTTTTTTTTATGTCTTAATATTTTAATATAAACAATAACTGCAGCTCTTAAGCAAATGTTTTGGATTTACATATAAAATAGTTGTCTCTGAAATGTAGCAAAGTAGAACTACAAAGTAGAATAAAATAAAAAATACTCAACTGCAAACTGTGGAGGCCGGTCTGATACTGTAACACCAGCGACAGCCTGCAGGTGGTGCTGCTGCATCAAAAAAGAGCAAAAAACAGTGAAAACATTCAGTTAAATTTATCATCAGTTACAATAAATAAGATCTTCAAAGCAGAATTATCTCACGTCTGTTGGTTAAAGGACGTTTGTTACTTCATTAAATTTAAACACACACTCACAGCCTGAGCAGGGTCACCATGATGTTTCTGTGTGTGTTTATCGGCTAATAAAACCCGCAAATTCAAACCGTGTGACGCTTGGTAATGAAGTGCCCTTAAAACAAACACACACACACACACACTTAAACAGTCTTAAACAGCTTTGTGGGCAAAAATTACAGAGAAAACTGAATACACACAGACGCTCATACACAAATATGAAAAAAAAAACAAACAGTACTTATTAAAACCTAAAAATAGAAAAAAAACTGTAAATAGAAATATATAAATACATGAAAAATAAAAAGACTAAATAAAAAAATGAATTAGTAATTCAATTACAATAGCAATAATAAAAGTTAGATACGTAAAATTGTCCAACTGTAAATAAGAGGTGAATGAAATGATCACAGCATAAAGTCAAATAATAAATATATATTAAATATGTTAAAAATAATAACATTTTACAGAAAGTAGTAAAACTGTGAAATAGACTGAAAGTTGTAAATAAATAGTCAACAGATAAAGTTAAATTAAAGGCCAAACTAAAAGGGAAATAAAAGTACGCCACAGCTTTTAACGCTGCTGTGCAGGTTAAAACAACAAAATGAGCTGCAGATAAAATCAATCAATCGCTGCAGTTTTTGATCCGTGTTTCCTCCCTAACCGTATGTGGAGACGCCTGGATACGGGATGCAGCTATGTTTTATTTTTACCACCTTCAGACTTTGTAACAGGAAAAATCTGTTGCATCTCTACGAGATCCAACATTTATTCGGGAGGTCGTGTCGCCTCGTCTATTCTATCGAACTGACGTGTGGAAATGTGCGAGATGGAAATGTTCCTGAATGTCGTGTGAGGAGTGAAAATCAGTGGCAGCACCTGAAAGGTCATCGCGGTGTTTCACCTGAAACTCTGTGAGTCTTTATTTTTTATTTGCAGGAGCAGCTGCTGCGGTGCTGACGTGTGTTTGAGCTGCAGCTCAGAGAGCTGACTCAGCGCTCAGAGAGCAGCTTTCAGCTCGTGACGGCTGATTAACCTTTTCTTTTACGAGGCTGCGTGTGGAAGGGCAGTCGAGCAGGTGAGCGCGTTAAACAAAAAGTTCAAAGGAGAGTTTTGGACTTTGTCAGGTTTTTTCCCCTCGTGCTCAAAACCAAAACTGTGCCCATTAACCCTGCGAAACCTTGATCGATGGACTTTGGTGTTTTTGTGCTGCCTGCAGACGCCTCTCACAAGCATTCGAACCTTTGACACATGAGAAATCTGGCTTCATTTCTTTCAGAAACACAAGAAAAAGGCAATCAGCAATTTGATATAAGTTGTCTCTTAAATTGCAAAAAGAAAAAAAGAAAAGAAAAAAGTGACAAGAAAATCAGCTTCAAAAAAAGTGAGAAAATCATCAGAGATCTTCATCGTTTCTGTTATTACACATTTCACACGTGTGTTTATTTTTTTAAGGTAATTTCCTGGTTTTTATTTCTAATTGCTGGTAATTTTCTTGTAGCTTTCAACCAATTTATTGCTAAATTTTTTGAACAATTCTTGTTAAGTCGATCCTTTTCGTATTTCTACATTTTTGAAAGATACTGAGCCGAGTCGCTGAGGTTTCAAAGGGTTAAAGCCCAAACTGCAGAGAAGCGGAGGATCCCAGAGCTCCACCGAGGCGGCTCATTTCATCTGTGACTCACGCTCTCTGTTTTGTCAAATCAATTCGAGTTAACGGCGCTCTCAATAACAACAGCGCCGCGGCGGCCAAGGACAAAACGAGCCCAAACTGTTTGGAGGGAGGAAATCAAAGATGTCAAATTTCCCGGGAGGGCTGGGTAATTTCTCAGCAGTAACGCCGTGTTTTTCCAGAGGACGGGAGGTCTGGCGGGGTCCAGTTTCCCAGCCGGCAGTCTCACAACATCATTACTGAAATGTGGAAATACAAGTGATTTATTTAACCCGGGACTGAGTCTAAACGCACGACTCAGGCTGCAGCGTGCGCTCATTTCCTGCAGACTCCTGCGTCACTGTCCCGTCTCCACCGTGTTCCTTCATCCTCTAAAGCTCAAACGACAAAGTCTCTACGGGAGAAAACCGAGCGTCACGCTGACGTTTGGTTGAAGAGCAGCGTGAAGCCGAGGATCACCCTCACAGGTGTTTCCACTGAGCCAGCCTGATCGTCTCACACAAATACTTTCATTCGACATTTCGATGTTACTGTGCAGCGGCTCCACTGAATCTTAACGCCTCTTTAGATCGAGACTTTTGTCACGGTTTTGTACAACGGCAAAGCGCAAACTTTCCGCCCCCGCCATCCTTAAAGGAGGCCGAAATATTCCAGACACGGCTGCTGCAGGCAGGTGACGTCATTCGGAGCCGGAACCTGTGCAGCAGTGATATCCGCGATGAGTTCCCGCCAAAACAACCGTCGTGTAACCAATGACCAATCGTTAGCACCATTAAACACGAGCACACGGATTGGCTGTCACAGCTGTCAATCATGGCACTGAATCCCCTTTTTGAATAAATAACTTTTTAAAACCAAACTTATCATAAAAACAAACAGGTGAACAGCAGCATGAATACGACAGCACTTCCGGATGTTTCTGCAGAGGAAAGAAATGCAAAGACTTGCTGTTTTTCGTAGGGCCGTTCTCGTCTGAGCGTGGCGTTACACGGCGACCGTTTTCATACCTATCATTCTGGCTGCAGCTATCGGTTTGTTCTCGACTAATCTAACAATTACTTTGTTTGATTAGCTGACTAATGTAACGTCTAATTTATCGATTAGTCTAAAAATAAAAAAAAATCCGTTACGTGGTTAGTACGGCGTAAACTTCAGAGTGTAATCTTTTGAACGCCACCCGCTCTGTAACCATGTGAACGGGAAATGTGCAACAGTGATGGCATCTTTTGCACGTCTGTCTCTCCTCAGTTGTTTTCCCACCATTTTTCCCCATTAATGAGTATTTTTGGAGAGTTGTCGCTGTGAAGGTCAAAGGTCAGAGCGTCTGAGGCACACTGTGAATTGTAATCGTGGGCTTTATAAATAAAATTGCATTGAACTAAACTTTAAAAATGTTGATATAATACATATGAAACATACAAATGTAACATAACTTTTTAAAACTGCTTTAATGTCTAATTAACGTGGAATAAACTGTAATTCTGTGTGTATTTAATTGCGTGTTTTAATGTTTTGTTCTTTATCTTTCCTGACTTTTGTAAAGTGTCTCTGAGTTTCCTGAAAAGCGCTCGATAAATAAAGCGTATTATCATCATCATCATCATCGTTTTATTCGTATTCGTATTTTATTTGTAGAAACGTGTTTCTTCTAGCGACTGGACTGAACATAAAGACTCTACCTTGTTAGTTTTGTAAAACTTACACCTTCATGATTCATTTTAGCATCTGGACCTCATGGACAATAATTCCCGACCCAAAACGTAACCTGAGCAGGAGCGTAAGTGGAAACACCTGTGAGGGTTTGCAGAGGCGGAAGACTGAGAAAAACAGTTCGTCAGCAACAGAGGAAAATAAAACGTTTCAGACCTTAAACTGACCGCGCACTAAATATCGCCAAATGAGGGTCGACGACGGTGTAAACAGGATATATTTGGGTAACTCGATACGTGGGACCAATCCTGGAAAGTCCTGGAAAAACTTGTAAAAACAAGAAATTATTTGACAGCGAAGGGGAGATTTTATTTTGAAGGGGTGACTGAGTTCATGGGAAGCCGCCGTCACACTGTTCATAATTGTGTGTGTGTGTGTTCACAATACACACACACACACACACAATTTACACAGTCATACACCATGTCAGAGTGTGTGTGTGTGTGTGTGTGAAGTGGTGATGTTAATCAACACCAGATGAGCAAAGAGGCCAGACGAGTCGAGTCAGTGTGTGTGCGAGTGTGTGTGTGTGTGTGTGTGTGTGTGTAATAGCGTTAATAACAGTTTGGAGCTGACAGAGTTTGATCTGAGCGCACCCCCCCCCAAAATCCTGGGACACACACACACACACACACACACACACACACACACACACACACACACACACACTTGCACGCAAAGGTGCCGCTTTGGTCGTCTTTGTCCCCACATTCTCCAGTCGTGACTCCAGAGAGAGTGAGTGTGTGTGTGTGTGTGTGTGTGTGTGTGTGTGTGTGTGTGTGTGTGTTAAACCAGTTTTGTGGTACTTGTACATCAGTTGTACTTGTTCTCCACTACATCTCCAAGAGAAGTACTGTATATATTTTGATTTATTCTCCACTTATAGTTCCTTTTGACCAGGGGGGGGGTAATTAGAAAAGTATTCAAACATCAGGAAAAGTGTCCTAAAAACTATATTTATAATTATTATAATTTTACATTTAAACTTATAGATCAAACATAATAAAATATATAAAATTAATACATTTATTTTGATTTTTAAGGTAATTTTCTTGTTTCTTTTTGGCAGATTTTTACTAGATTATTTTCAGGTGATTTTGTTGTGACTTTTCAGTCTTTTTTTGCTAAATTTTGGCCATGTCTTTTTCTTGTGTAAGCCGACCCTTTTGTTTATTGCTAATATCAAAGTATTGTAATGTACTGAGGTATTTCTATAATCCCATTTGGGTTTCTAACCCTCACTTGTTTTTCTGTCTCTTTTAGTCCTGTTTGTTTCGGTTTTAATTGCGCAAATAAATAAAAATGAAAACGAATGAAATGAGGTTTGCTCTGGTTTCAAAGGGTTAACTGCAGTAGAAAGATCAGCTCACGGATGACAAATTCAGGCAAAAATGTCAGAACACCAAACCGGAGCTGACTGGATCTGGTGAATCTGGTTTGTTTAAACCTCTGTGTTTCCAAATCAAGTTAGTGAGTCAGAAGTTATGAAAACTAACAGGAATGATGACAATAACCAGCAAAATAACGGACGTTTCCACGCTGGATGTGTCACCGCGGAGGCTGACCGACGCGTCATCGTCACCGGCGCATTTTTACTGCGTGCTGTAAAAGCTGACGGGGCCGCTGTCGGTTTGTTGTGTCTCTGACGGAGTCCTTTTTGAATTTTTGGTAACTTTTGGGCTGGATTAAAGGGTTTTTTGGGCCTGCAGGCTGAGCGGCACCTCCCTGTGTTCTTCCCTCTGGACTCTTCAAACACTTTCGGTTCATCGTTTACCACAAAGTTTCATTTTCCAGACATGTTTTTTTTTATGTTGGCCTGCGAATGAGTCATCAAAACTTTAGGGATTGGAAAGCAGCGCCTTTGACCAAAACACTTCCCAGCATGCTCGGTTAGTCAGAGAGCAGGATGATGGACTGAAAGCTCAAATACAAAATAAATACATGAAAACACATCTCCACTTCCAGGTCGGTTTTTATGCAAGCCCTATTTATCCGGGGAGGTTTTTCGCTCTCGCTCAACAATGCCGCGATTCTGCTTCACAAATGCACATTATCTTTTGGGAGCTGCCCAGTTTGACCACAGCTTACTGCTGCTGGCTACTGGGAGCTGCCCAGTAAACAACCACAGCCGGCTGCACCGGGATAACTGGACGTTTAGTGTCTTGTTGGAGGCGCAGCTGTGGTGTCTGAAAAAGTGCTTCACTAAAGGGTCATTTCACCCAAATAAACGCTTGTCTCTATGTCTCTATGGCATCAAACTCTCATTTCTGTCCCCAAAAATTGAGAGTTTGGAAGAAAAAATCTTTTAACAAAAACTGTGTCGAGATTTTGTCAAGTTTCAGCCTCGATGCCCGACTTTGTTGCCAAATCCGAACCATGGCGACAGTCCGCCTTGTTGTGTAAACATATGAAACATATCACATCACCATAACGGCATCCGAGAGCGGAAACAGCTGACGCAGAAAGACACCTAAAACGCCACGAGCGGACGCAGGAGGTCCTGACAGAGCGGCACCATGTGACCAGTTCAGAGTGACAATGTTTTCCACTTCAGGTCTAAGAAAACCTGCTTATTTTTGGTTCCAGCTCAGGACCAATTTTTCGGGTTCTGAACCAATTCATCTGTTTTTCAAAAATGTAACCTTTCAGTGGAGGTTTTGCAGATATATACAATAAAAATGCTCTCATGTTGATAAAATCTTAATCCACATCACAATTCTTGCATATTTCCTCAGTCTGGTCATTTAAATTTCAGGAGACGGGGACATCTGCCAAAGAAATCGTCCCCATGACAACCGAAACTGAAGAATGTCCCTCTTTAGCTTGTTTACTGCCTCACCAAATGTACTCAGCTGCTATTTTCTCCTTTGAGAAGTGGACTTCACGTTTGTATTTGTCCGTCTTTGCACACAGAAACACTCACCCAGCGGCTCACTGTGACAGACTTGCTGTCAGACTGATTGATTAAGCTGACTGGACACACCTGAGCGAGCGTACCTGCTCTCTGTTCGCTGCTGTTTGTCTCACGCAGACTGAAGCTGTGAGATGAACTTTAGTTTCGACCTCGTCTCTGTGACCTTTTCCCTCTGACCTTCAGACAAACCTCTAAAGTTACGCGGCGCTGATATTGACGGGCAGTGAAGTGCGTGGGATGTCTGATGTCCGAGGAATGGAGGGGGAGAAGAAATCCCATCATATTCCTCATAAATGTTTTTTTTTCTCTGCTGGCTGAAGAAGGAAAGCTCGCAGGCGAAGCTAACGTCTGAGGCGTCAGCGTGTGAACGCTCGCCTCTCAGAAATCAGAGATAAGCGCTGCGACTTTAATGTTCGGCATCAGGAAGCGGCACAATCATCAAAACAAGTTTTCGGTGATTTTCTACACCTCTTATGAAAAGTCAGTGTTGTTAGTTTGTGGTCTAATTTGAAACCTAAATATGTTAAAACTGACTTTATCCAAAATCTTTTTAAAAATGTAGCGTGTAGTCCACATCCCTGATAGAGAGCAGAAAGTTATCTAAAAAAAACAACCCACCCCAAAAAACACCCTCCCAACAAAAAAGTAAAGAAAAGAAAAAAGTAAATGACCTGAAAAACTGCTTTAAAACTATTCTCGTTCAGTAAAATAATTTTAAATATGTAATTATTATAAATATGAACATATAGTTCAATCGATATTTGTCTGCAGCTTTTTCTAAATCTAATAATTTGGTGCAACACTTCTTGCCAGGTTTTATTTCAAAAGAGTAATGGTTAAAAAAAATCTGATTAGTTTGCATCTTATGCAAAAACCTGCAGTAAAATGTCTCTTTGTGTAACAAAGTTAAATAATAAAAATCTTTAAAAAGTGGGAAAAGTCTTTTCTGTGGCGTTTCTTCTTCCTCCAGCCTGCAGTGATGACAGGCAACAAGCACCAGGCAACATATGAACCACAGAAATGTTTTATGACCCTCCTGCTTCAATGCATCTTTAACGGCTCCTCCTGCTGCTCCTGCTGCTCCTGCTGCTCCCCCTGCTCCCTCTGCTCCCCCTGCTCCTGCTGCTCCCTCTGCTCCTGCTGCTCCTGCTGCTCGCTGCACAGCCGCCACCATTAATACATTTTCATGTGTATATGATCACGGTTATCATAAATTCATTAAAGAAAAACTACCATCAGATGGAGTTTTGGTATTTGTTTTTGAAGTACAGATACTGTATGTATGTGTACTTCACACAGTGTACACAGTATCCACATGGTGTGTGTGTGTGTGTGTGTGTGTGTGTGTGAGACCCCGGCTGTGCAGACGATCAGAGAGCAGCAGGATTACAGTGAGACAGTGAAGCACATGAAACCAAGACGTTAATCGGTAATCCGTGTGGACTACAGGGATTACGTCCACGTTTCTGCTGCTGGGACATTAAAGTCCCACTTCATCTCCTCACTTTCACTGGTCGTCTTATTACTCTCTTCTTTGTTGTGTCGATAAAGCGTCAGAAAATATTGAAACGTTCCCCGGTGACGTCTTCAAATGTCCTGTTTTTGTCCGACAAACATCCCAAAGTTCAAATATATTAACTGCACATTTAAGACATAACCCTCTGAAACCTTCGCACACCGGCTCGATTTCTTACAAAACCAACGAAGAACGTAATGAGCAACTTTAGAATAAATAAGACAAAAAATAGCAAGAAATTAGTAATTAATACAAGAAAATGACCTGAAAATGAACACAAACAAGGGAAAGTTAAAAAATTAAAATAAAACTGAACAAAAACAAGAAAATGACCTGAAAATGGTTCGTAAAAATATTAATAATTCTGGAAAATAGTTTTAATTATATAATAATGATACTCAGAAAAGAACTTTTCTGGATATTTTTCCCTGGCTTAAAAAATAATAAATGTAAATCTACTAATTTCTTGCTATTTGCAGATCATTTATTGCAGAGTTGCTCTTTGACATTTTCCCTGTGTTTTAAAAAAAAAATCAAACCAACAGCTCAAAGTTCAAAGGTTTAAACACTTTTAAAGTCATCTGAACGCAGCACAAAAAAGTGATGCTGATCGAGGTTTTAAAGGGTTAACTGTAAAAACAGAATCTGTGATAACAGACTCAGCAGATCAGGGCTCCCACACCTCTTTAAACATCATATTCAAGGACCTTTCAGGGACTTTCCAGACCCAGTTCCCTCAAATTCAAGGACCAGACACAGCACAGTGATATTTTTGTAAAGGGAACTCAGAGACTTTACCGAAGCTCACGCACTCAAAATATCTATTCTTGCATAAAATGTATGAAATCAAGCTCTTTCAATGACCTTCCTGTCTATATATCTATTTTCAAAAACTTTAAAGGTCTTGATTTGTTCCCTCAGAAAATGTCAAGGACCTGTAGGAGCCCTGTGTATTATGGGAAGTCTGATCAAAATCTTTACTGAATTTTTCCCAAAGCCAGTGACCTGAATTAATGCCGTTTACTGATCAATGGCAGATCAATATAAACACCTTCGACATCAGCTGGTCTCACCTGTGCGAGGCCGCCGGTGAGCTCGCCGTGACATCATCAGTGCGACCTGCGTGCAGTATCTGAAGCAGCCAGCAGGGGGCGAAACAGGCCTGTTTTTTTCGTGATGTCAGTCTCTCCTCAGCAGCCCAGAGGCTCATGGGAACAGCAGCCCAGAGGCTCATGGGAACAGCAGCCCAGAGGCTCATGGGAACAGCAGCAGCACTGAAAGACAAATAAAAGTTAAAACAATTCAATATTTTCAATATTTTACTTTAAACTAAAGATTCATTCACTATAAATAATGTTTACTAATTATATTAATTCCACAGTTTATGGTATGTTAACATTTTGTATACTGTATTTTTAAATCTTATTTTTAGATTTAAAAATCTAAAATAAATTGGGTAAAAAAACAAAATGATTTTTAAATAATATTTAATTAATATTTTATTTTGTGAGTATTTTATTTTAAATGTAGAATACTCTTTCGTTTGTAGTTTTTGCGCTGTGAAACTGCGAAAACTAGTTTGGAAAAGTTTTGATAAAGATCATTGATAGTAGTAGTAGAGGTTATATACACGGTGGACACAGTACAACCACAGTGCTAGTTATTAACAGCAAAGGCAGTATAAGTACTTGTTCAGCAGTAGTAGTAGTAATACTACTGGTTAAAAATAAATAAATGTATCGAAGCACAAATGTGGCAGCGGAGAGGAAGTTTAGAAACATTTAGACCAAAATGAAGGAAAAATAAATGAACGGCTTACACTCGGATGTGTGTGACAGATTCAGTTTTACACACACACACACACACACACACACACACACACACACACACTCAGCTGTCAATCATCCTGCTCTCTGTCACTCACACCTCTGACCAATAAAGTAAATTCAAATGTTTTAACAGTAATGACAGAATCAGAGTCGACATGAAGCTGCTTCACAGTGAACCTGTGTGTGTGTGTGTGTGTGTGTGTGTGTGTGTATTAGACGGGTGGAGGTGTTAATGAATGCCACAGCGCGGCGGCTCGTTCACGCCCCTCCTCAGATCCAACATGGCAGCTCGGAGGTCACAGAGGTCACAAAAACAAAGAGCGGGTCGCCTCCAACAGATTGTCGCTGCCGCTGTCAAGTCCTCAATCAGGTCCTCAGATGTGACAGACCCGGTGGGGTTAACGCCAACGAGCTTTACGTGTGATATTTAATTACTGCTGCCATCAACGAGCAGAGCGTGTGAGCGAGAGCTGCTCAAATCTTTACACGTCTTTCTGTTAAAGTTTAAACGCTTTTCTTCATTCAGTCACTTCTGATGAGCAGATTTATGTTGGATTTGTGCAGTTTTTGTTTTAAAACTTGATTTATTTGCTGATCAAGTGACACATTGCTATATTCACTGTGTTTTATATCATGTGTATAACATTTCTTGTTTATTATATCTCAATTGACATGAAAGTTATTTTTTAATTGTGTTTTTACATTTTATATGTGTATGCAGCATTTTCATAAACCAATCTTAACATGTATTTTTATAAAGGTTGCAAATTCATGAACATAATTTCATGAACCGATAGAATCGTTAAAATAAATTCGATTAATCGTTATTTGAAAGAAGTTTGTGTCCTTAACTAAAATATTGAGAACAAAGCGTCCATCTGAGACAGAGACGACATGGTTTAATCAACTAACGCAGTAATAAGGACTCCTCACCGAGCGTGAACCAATTCTCTGAAATAAGCATCATCACTGCTGTCAGCTTCATCAGCATCATCATCACTGAGTGTTTCCATCCCCATCATCACTGTCAGCATCATCGCAAAAATCAGGCTGAGCTCAACAAGTACAAATACTGCGACAACTACAACTAAAAACACTGTTACTGCTGTACTTCTACTTCAACAGCTAATGTAATGACTGTAGGAATACTGCTACTAACAGTACTACTGGTACTGCTAAATGACTCCCTTAAAACGTAGTATTATGTATGGAGTGTTATGTGCCTGATGCATGACCAAATATAAATATTACAGGAAAACGTGAGTAGTATTCAGTCGGGTGGTTGAAATCAATTCACATGAGAACCTCGATTCTCGTTTTTAACGATTCAGAATCGATTCAAAAATCCTAAGCATCGATTACAGACTATATTAACTAAATGCAGCCTATTCTTCAGCCTCTAAAGCGATCATTTGTTAGTCTGAGTGATTTTGAGAGCGTGTGTCGGATGTCTCACTGTTTCTCCGGTGAAAGCTGCCGGCTGAGCCGCTCAGAGGGAAACTCCGGTGCTCGTAGCTCGTTCAGAAGCCTCAGTATCCAGCCCGGGAGCTCAGCTGTTTTTACGGGACCCTGGTCGATAAATACATCACGATAGATCCGATATCGGGTATCTTCCGCCCATATTTTATCCATATTCCGATGATAAAAGTACGTTAGCATCGATGCTAAACGCCATATTGGTTTCCCATAATTCCTTCGAAGCGGTCAGAGGTTTGTTTTGATCTTGTCAACCAATCGGAAGACGATTCGACGCTTTGTATCCGCTTACGTATGTCATACGTCATCTGGAGCAAACTGCACTGTGATTGGCTGAATCCTCCTGCATCTATCGCTCTGTGTTATTGGCAGAAACTCCTGCATTACAATAAACGCTGGCAGCCCAACAATAACAATAACAACAACAACAACAACAACAACAACAACAACAACAACAACAACAATAATAATAATAATGATAGCACTAATAATAATAATAATGAGACAAGGGTAAATCAGGGGACAGTCTAACAGGCCTCATATGGATGTTAACCCTGTGTTGACTGCAGGCAGAGCAGGCAGGAGGATCGGGCCCCTCTCTGAAGTGTCAGGAGTGTGATGTGGCCCTCTGCAGCAGCACAGAGAGGAGCTGCTTTGGGAAAAGTATGTCCATTTTTTGAACTATAATAATTGTAATGTTTATTTTTTCCCTTTCTGATTCCCAACACTTTTCTACTACCACAACTAGTAAAGCTACTTCTAGTAATACTATTACTGCAAAGGCTGCTACTACTACAAACTCCTGCCACTGCTTCTACAACTACAACAGCTGACAAAAATACCATTACTACTGCAAAACTACAACAGCTATTGAAACTGACTGTACGAGCACTACTTCCAGTACTCCTACAGTACTACTGTGACCTTTCACACTCTGATGGACGTGAAACCTGCCGTCTGTGCCAGGAAACCACTTCCTGACTGACCTCTGACCTTTGTGAGTGTGAGCTTCCAGACAAAGCCACAGTCGATAAAGAAAACACCTCCAGGGAAACTGGGAAAACTGTGTGTGAACACACACACACACACACACACACACACACACACACACACACACACACACAGAGTCCCCAGTGGTCTCTGGTTGTCAGTGTGGATCCGTCAGACCATCAGGAGGGAGACCCTGACCTCCAAACCAACACTACTCGACTCATCATTTCCTCCTCTTCCTCTCCTCTTGTTTTCCATCTTTCTTTCACGTATTTCTTTCTGTCTTTTATTCATTTCCATTTCTTTTTCTCTCATTATTTTACAATTTTACTCTTTTTTTCCTCCCTTTTTTGCCTCCTGCTCTCGTCTCCTTGAACCCTCCTCTGGTTGTTTCTTGAGTATCTAGGTCGAGGTTGTGTTTCTGCTCTCTAGTGTTGACGACACACACACACACACACACACACACACGCACACACAGAGCGAGTATTTTTGGCAGCTCAGTGTGTGATCGCCCCTTGAGATGTCAGAGCTTTTAGGTCAGGCCGATCTGTGAGCTTCAGCAGCTTCCTGGAAAAACTGAAAAACCGGCAGCAGGACGCCGAAAATACTCTCAATTATTCAGCATCATCGAATCAGAGTCGACACAACAAACAACGAACACAAACTGCATTAAAGATACACGTTTCATCGGTCAGTTCACCTGTTGGAGGGTTTAAAACAAACAGATTTTCACTCGTTTCTGATTGGTTGACAGGTGACAGTTAACCCTTTGAAACCTGGAGCGACGTCACTTTCACACGTATATAAACCTTTGAACTCGGAGCAAATCAGTGTGATTTCTTTCAAAAACGTGAGGAAAAGGCAATGATCAACTCAGAAATAAATGTTTCACAAATTAGCAGATTTAGATTTGTTTTTTAAAGCTAGGAAAAAACTAATATAATATAATTATTGATAATATATAATGTGATGTATATCATCTCCATATATAATGGTGATGATAAAAACTACGTTTATGAATAGCAGTCAGTGACAACTTTTTTTGGTATTTTCAATTTAGGATTTTTCGTGTTTTAAATTGAGCGTATAGCCTTCTAATGGCTATAAAGAAACTGGCATAAGATTTGGGTAAATGTGGACGATTTGTGCAGAATACAGTTCTGCGTCCATGTTTTTCATGGTGCTTCTAAACCTCTTGAGTCTGAAGACAAGAAAATATTTCATCTCATGTCTTGAAATTTGAGACGCTTTTCCCTCAAAGCAGTTTCTACACTTTCTGAAACTCAAAATAGACATAAAGTCGCTTGGTTCTTTGCAGCTATAGGGAATATTCCTCGCCTTGCATTATTCAACCTTATGCTCATTTTTCCGATGGATTATTTAAAGGGACAGGTTTTTTGAAGTGGAGGACTATGAGATCTGGTTAAATTCGGCTATAAAATCCGATAAATCTGCCACTAATGGCACATTTTTGAGCATCATCGTTCTTATTTTGATCAATTTCCTCCAGAAATTCCCACATTTTTTCTTATAAGTGGTAAATCAACTTTATTTTGTTGTTGTTGTTGTTTGCTGCAGTTTACAGAAAACAACAAAAAAACAAGACAAAAGTGAAACCAGAAGTTTTCTGTTCTCTCCGAGGGGAGCAGTTGTGTGTTTCTGCTTCAGGCATCAATATTTAACGACCTCTCCACCCGCCTCATCTGCTGGGGTCGACAGAACGAGCGCGCTGATCCAACCTGTTTTGGCATATTGACATGGAGGACGAGGAAACGGCAGCCATGCCACCGACGACACACAAACCGCTGGTTGGCGTGTGTGTGTGTGTGTTCGGGGGTTAAAGATCGAAACGTGCGGGCGAAGGTGCTCAGTGAAGCGTCACAAGGACAGAAAACAGAAACGTCTTCCTGTCAAACAAAATCACAACAGAAAGTAAACAGACTCCTCGGTCTGCAGCCGTTTACATTGAGACATATTTACATATCCACACATGAAGCTCGTTCACAGGTGATGAGTCTGTTTAAGTCCTTAACAGATGCTTATCAACATTATATGTTAAGACTAAAACGTTTTAATGTCAGCACCATGAAAATTGATTATTGTTAGATTTTAATACATTTATAAGCACTTAAAAGAAACATCATTTATGCATTTATAGCTTCTTTCAATATGATGTCACATGCTGCCTTCATGTGCTCCTCGGAAATATCGCAGTTACTGTATTTACGTGTTACAAGCACATGAACGGCCCTCCAAAGTCGTAATCATGTGTCGAATATTGGGAAACCTCGATGATACCCAGGTTGCCGAGTTGTGACGTGAGTTTTCATTAAGTGCGATGTTTCTGCTCACGATTGTTGGGTGTCAGAAAGCTGTCAGTCAAACCTCTGATCCACACCGACACTCTGCGGTGGTTCGACCCGCTGAGGTCGAAGCCTGCAGGCTGAACACCGACACACACTAAAGGTCAGGACACACACACACACACGCACACGCACACGCACACACACACACACACACACACACACACACACGGATCCTCTGGAGGTTTTGTGACCTTTCAGCTCGCTACACGTCTACCTCCACCACCTGCATTTGCTGAACAAGGTTTTCAGGAACGTGAATAAATATTCTGGCTGATGTTGTCCTGCTGTTAAACTGAGCTCAGTCTGATCTGATGGACGACTGAATGTTACCCGATTACTCTTTAAAAAGCACAAAAACAGTCCCGGTAAAGGTAAGTAAAATTCACATTTCGTAAAAACTCTAAATTTTCTCTGCTCTCGTCACAGCCGTCTCCGACTCTTTAGCTGATAAATAAGTTTTAGCAGCTAATAAACTGCATCAAGCTGCTGCTGACCTCTACACTGCCCCGCTGCATGAGCCTGCTGTGAAGAGACCTTTACTTCATCAACAAAATGCGTCGCCTCACAGTGACCTGCAGCAGAAATCAAATCACACCTTCCTCCTCAGCTATGTTTACGAATTACGCCAATAATTTTGATATTTGGTCTTTGACTATTCCATTTATTCATGTAGTTGTAGGTGAGATGGAGATGGAGATGGAGGTGGAGGTGAAGGTGAAGGTGAAGGTGGAGGTGGAGGTGAAGGTGGAGGTGAAGGTGAAGGTGGAGGTGAAGGTGGAGGTGAAGGTGAAGGTGGAGGTGGAGGTGAAGGTGGAGGTGGAGGTGGAGGTGGAGGTGGAGGTGAAGGTGAAGGTGGAGGTGGAGGTGAAGGTGGAGGTGGAGGTGAAGGTGGAGGTGGAGGTACAGAAGAACAGAAGGTACATTTTTTCATTTTTTGTCTTTCAATCTTAAATCCGTGTTTGATTTCCTTGTTTCGACTTCTCAAATTAATATTTTATCATCTGTAAAACTGTGATTGTACCACAAATAAAGTTCCTGTCCAATATTTACTGCCTCTCCCTGAGCAGGAGTGTGTTTTACCTTCGTATCAGGAGGTGCTGGAGCATCTGGGAGTTGGTGCGGAGGTAATGCACATGGACAGGCCGGCGGGTGGAGACATGGCGTGTGCAGAGAGAGAGAGAGACCTGCTGCAGCTCTGCATGTGGACAAAGAAAAGACCAATAACATAATAGAAACAGATTTGGACAAAAAAAATCAATGTTTGAGAAATCGATAATAGCTTCAGATGTTAATAGACTGAAGAGAAACCGAGCAAAAGAATAAAGCACTTTAGTAGATGACTGTGATTTAATTATGGGTTGGTGAAAGGCATTGTGGGATATGTAGGCAAGCAATACATCATCAAAAATACCTGCTTAACATCAGATTAATACATCTGAAAAGTGTGATATCAGTCTGATGCATAAAAATATTAACATAAAAATTCAGATTTGATCTGTTTGAACACATCTTAAAGAAAACAGGGTCTGAAAGCAGGTCAGCAGCTCTGCACTCGCTCACAGGAGCAGCACAGTGTCCGTGTTTTCCATCAGGGAAAAGGCCTGAGTGGTTATAGATGGTCACTAAATATTTCATATCTTGTCTGCGCAGCAGGAGCGACACACAGCCGCGCAGACTCCTGATGGAGGTGATAAATACCGGACACCTACAGGCAATATCTGCCGGAGCGTTACTAAAACATGCAGCAACAATTAAAGTTTAGGGGAAAAACAGCATGAAACAACCTGTGTTTACCTGACAGGTGATCTCTTGTGTTCAGAAGCAAAGCAGGAAATAGTCTGACGTAGTTTTCAGGAGCAGATTGGGAGAATCCATGTGTGAAGTTTTTCATAATTAGCAGATAATATAAGAAGAATATAAGAAGAATATAGGAAGAATATAAGCCACAGAGCTTATTTTCTGCAATATTCCAAAATCCAACGGAAAAATCCCTCAGGCTTTTTGACGAGGGAACGCTGACTTCCATGTCGGCCTACAGAGAAACGCTTCATTGCAGACGCTTTCAAAGTCCGGACTCCAGTCCCGATCTGAACCAAAAGGCACGTCAATCCGGACCCAGCCCACACCTCATATGAGGAATGAAATAATGCAATGTAAGGAAGCATGCGTTTTCTACTTTGATGTTTATGTTGATGTCAATAAATTGTTAGTTTTTCAGATTTTGGTCTATTCGAAGACCGTTACCGCAATCCTGGCCCGAGATGAATCCTTGAACGTATTCGTTAGCCTGTCTGACGTTGTTGTCGTGGCAACGTTAACGGCTAACAGGCGTTCACGTTCTGTCCTGCGCAGTGCAGTGAGGACTTCATGATCCAAATGTGCAAAGAAAATAAAGGTTGACTCCGAAAAGTTTTCAAAGATGAGTGGAAGGAGAAATATGCGTTCATTTTGCCCCAATCCAGCACGACGCCCGCGTGTTTTATTTTGCACAGAGACAGTTTGAGTTGTGAAGAGTGGAAATGTTAAAAACCGTCACTATAACACAAAGCTCAGACGTTTTAAACAGCAACATCCTCAGAATACAGAGGTGAGGACAACACTGAGACTCTTCCTATGAATGGACAAACGAGTTATTAGTGGCAAAAACAAAATGCCCTTTTCTGATGTGGAGGTGGTTTAGGAGTGTTTAAATGAGACGTTTGAGGCTCTGTTTGAGGGGAAGGAGAGAATGGAGATGTCAGAGAAATTCAGTTAGAGGCAAATTTAATAAAAGCCATTAGCTTAACACCGACCGTTCAGTACCTTTGGCCTTAAATAGCGATCAGATTTGGACCTTTGAATATGAAGTTTGGGAACGCTGCTCTGCTGGTTAGCACCACCGTGACAGAAATACAACCATAGGTGTCAGTGCGGTCCAAACATTACTGAGTGCTCCTTTAAAAAGATAATGTAAATCAATATAAATATAATATGAAAATAGATTTTGTGCACAAACATCCTTTCATCTGGACACGTTGAGCGTGTTTCTGTGATGGCGAGCTCATTCTGGCTGCAGCAGCGTTATTAACACAAAGGAAACACTGACTCATCCTCCTTGTGGTTTTTTCTCGGAGGGTTGTAATGAATTATCTCAATGACCAACGCAAACACAACATCTTTGCTCCTGGCTGCCGCCTCTCGGCCTCCGTTAGGTCTGAGCTCTCCCAGCGGGCCTCGCCGGCGGCCTGCGGGCTGTGTGACGCAGCGGCCCGGGGAAGCTAAAGTGGGACACACAACATCTTGCTTGGATGATTGATCACGTCACAAGCGGGCAAAGTTAACCGGCTGAGGACTGCGGGAGAAGAAAAACTCTCATAAATGATTCGGGGCGAGTCATTAAAGATGTAACGTCAGCAAGCCGACAGCGTTCAGCACTCGGGAGAGGAAGCCTGTCTGTGTGCCGCGTTTAAACACCTTCACACTCCAGCTTTTATCTTCAAAATCATTTCCCGAATGAGTTTTGATCCCCGGGGTGTCGATGTGAGCCTGAGCTGGAGGTGAGACATTAGAGGTGGAAATCATTTTAAACGTAGGAGCTAAAAGGTTCAGTGCACAAAGAAAACAAAATGGATCCTGTTGACCTCTTTTTCTCTCAGCCCACAAGGATGTGGGACGTTTGATTTTACCACCGAGAGCTCCTCCTGACGGGAGGTGACGGCTGTATTTGCATTATGAAGTAACAAAACCTCGAGGATCTAAATGTGCTTTGAGAGGAGTTTTCGGGGAGATATTTGACGCTTTGGCTCAGTGTTTTATCTCGTTGACGGTCAGCAGCAGTCGCTTTCGTCTGGAGGATCAGTGTGTGTTTGTTTGCTTTTGGCCGGCGCGACTTCACACATCTGCTGGTGCCAAAAGCGCAAGAACATAAGGGGTGGAAATGGACAATACCGGTGTGCGTGTGTGTGTGTGTGTGTGTGTGTGTGTGTGTTGTCGGTTCAGTGACAGCAGCTAAAAGCTTCCTCAGGTTATCGGTGGCGTGCGTCACTTCAGTTTTTCAAATCTCCGAGGTCCCGTGATGCAGCTCAGGATGGATTTTACTATTTAACTATTTTTTTCTTTTTTCTTTTTATAAACATAGATATTTTCATGCTGTTGCAGTAATCATATGATATTTGTAGAATATATTTAATTATATTTCCTAAACTGTATTCCTGTAATCCTCACAGTTGGCTTGTTTTTTCTTGTTTTATCAGGTTTAGTAACGGGGCGTTTACAGTTGTACCACACTCAGAATTACATCACTTAAATCAGATTTGGCCTTTTTGGCAATTTTTCCAGTCATTTTTAGAATTTGACATTTTCAATGAGGTTTGGCGGAGACATTTAGATAATATCGAGAATAAAATGTCTTTTTCAGTCCACTAGAATCATTGTGCCGCAGTAAAACAAAGACTGAAGTGAGATAAACAGACTGAAAATCTTATTATATCAAACTGATGCTGACAAAGCTCTGGGACATAATTTTCAGTTGGAAAAATTGCACAATATGTTACCAAAAGCTTTAAAATCACAACATTATTAGGGTGTCTTAGCCTTTTACTCATGGTGGCATGTTTTTAATCCTGTGGATTTCTTACCTAACCTTCCCGTCATGACTGTCTGGCTACTCTGCACTCTGACGGGGAACAGCTGGGAGAGCAGGCGAGCGGCTCAGGTGACGGCTGAGGTGGGCAGAAAACACAGGAGACGCATTAGCAAAGTCAGACAGAGGAGACGATTGAGTGTGATTGCACAAAATCCTTTATTTCCAGGATCCAAGAGCACATTTTCAACACACGGCTCAAAGACAAACTGCATTTTTTTAAAAAGTCTGTTTACGTACAGCTACGACCTTTTGTGATAAAAGTAGCAAAATAAAGTCTGTGTGCTTTAAAAAAAGAAAAGAACCACGAGAAACAGCTTACGGAGAGTTTGGTTCCAGAGTTTGACTCGACAAAAGAAAAATATAAAACAACGAACAGTCACTTTTAAATGTTTTCAGGTGGACAAAGTGGATTAAAAAAAAAAGATTCTAATGTAAAATGTAGCTCAAGTGTTTTGACAGATACTGGCTTACCGTTATGGCACCGTTTTTGTTTTGAGCTAAGGTGACAAACATGACATAAAGATAAAATACAAGAACAATATTCACACAACATGGAGTCATAAAATGCTTTTTTCTACAAGACTACTTTCAGTGCTGGAGAAAGCGTTTGTAAGAGCAGTGACTTTAAAGTAGTGCTTGCCATTAAACACCATTAAAAAACACAGTTATATACACACAAAACCTTTTTTTTTTTTTTTAAAGCGCCTTGGATTATGATTTTATAATCTTTCATACAGCATTTGATCTCACAACTGGTTTAAATATTCTGTTTTATAAGAAAAGTCAGTTTACAAAAACAAAACAAAAACGAGGCAAACCTGTAAATGCATTTTGTCGTTGTGACGTTCGTCGTCAGCTAACACTACCAAAATCCACAAATCACTTAGAAGCACCTTTATGTAGTGAAATAAAAGCTTCATGTTTCCTTTACAGTTTACACAAGACATTCAACGATGGAGCGACTGCAGACACACGTGTGCTCACATGTGCGTTCACATGTTTCTCATTTGGTTTTGGAGTCGGTGCTAAATGCTAAATGCTGTCCAGACTGTCGTCCAGCTTTTTATTTCTTTTAAATGTCAGTAATGCTGCGTTCATGTCACATAAGAACTGGACTAGTTTAAACTGAGGTTAAGATCAGAAAAAAACTGCAGCACATATAGATCACTTTTTATAAATGATTGTTTCTATTTTACAATAAATTAAACATTTGATATCAATGTTCCAAACATGTTAATCACATTTTTTGAAATATAATTTCCAGCTAAAGAGCTGCTTCTGTAATTCACAGTTAATGTGACGTGAGATGAGCGCAGCATCAGCCTTCGTGTCCCACAGGTTTTCACTCTCTCCACAGGTTTTATGGAGCTGTTTCGAGGTCTGGTGACCAGTTTGTTGGACTGTGTGACATTCAAACAAAAACAAAGACGACAAAGACACAAAACTGTCCTGGAGACAGCTGTATTAAAGTCTCAGCGTGTGCAGTCGAGTCCGTCACAGCGTTCGGTTTGATGCTACGACTGAAGTAGGATATTTTCAAACCCCACATGAAGTGGCTTTAAAGGGTAAACTGAATATTGTCAAACCTGGACCCTATTTTCCGTGTTTTTCACGTGTCTGAGTGATGAATGGGAACAGTCATTTCTGAAATTGGTCCAGTATTGCACTGGGGGTTTAGCAGGCTGCTAAACGTTTTGTTTTGCCTCTGCAGGCTGCTCTCGTGCACAGTTTGTACATTTAACTACAAAAAGTAATGCACCAAGATCTGTACATATCCCCAGTAATCACACACCGCTAAGTAGTGCAAAACACACATATTTTGCAGCGAGGACGCAGTTGGGTCACAAAACACAGGACCGCCCCAGGAGACCAGTGTGTCAAACCATGTGGATTTTGCGTAATTTAAAGGTAACTTATCATTTTTCTTTCCTTAAACGTTACCACAGTAACTTCACATTAATTATGTAATTTAACGTTAAGGACGTAACATCATTCGTGAGGCGCTAATTCGTAGGATATCACAAGAACTGTTGTAAGGAAACGTCACGGACAGGATACTGATGTTATTCTAAATGTGACAACAACAGGTTTCCCACAGCTTCAGGCAAGTTCAAATTTAGACTTTTTAATAATTACAATAACCAAAATTAAAAAAAAAAAGACACTGTTTTTGTTGTCAAATGTTCACTGTTAAATAAACGGTCCAGTCAAGTTAATATTAGGAAATACCTGGCTTTTGTTGGCAAGTTTTCTTTGCGATTTTTATTTTATTTTGAAATATTGATTTAAGATGAGTTATACCAATTAAGGGTTATATGAATATTTCTATGAATGAATTCAAAACCTTTTAAGACTTTTTAAGGACCCCTGGAACCCTGAACAATACGGAGAGGATCCCAACAGAAATATTTTTGTTTAACCGGAAACAGACACAAAATCGCCATCGCCAAACCCACCAGACTCCATTTAAATACGCAGTTATTTTAGTGTGCATGGAGACAACATATATCTAACTTTGTCAATGAAGAGTTTATTTCAACCAAACCAGAGCTGGTGAGTGTCTGAACGGTGAAGAGTCGAACCAAGACGGTTTTTGTGAGTATTATCTCGTTTCTGTCGACTTTAAATGAAGCGTGTTTTACGATGATAAAATTACAGTTTATTTCAATGGAATCTGGTGGGTTTGATGATGGTGATTTCTGAGCTGTTTCTGGTGAAACAAAAAGGATTTTACTCTTTTACAAAAAAACTGTAGGAATCATTTGCATGTTGTCAGACAGGTTAAATAATCTGAACCTGTCAGCAGCAAGAGCAAACACTTTGAGCAGACGTACACTGATGGTGCGAACATGCCTGTCGCTTTCGCTCTCAATTCTGAACCAAATTACTAAAGTGTTCCTATTTGTCCCGTTAGTTAGTAAGTATCAGTCACTTAGACGCAAAAACATGAGAAAATATTGTCCAGGTTAAAACCAAACTCAACCCTTTAACTGAAGTTATAATGCATTATTTTTGCATTTGAGCGTATCACAGTCCTGTGCAGAAAAGTCTACACCTCATCGGAAGAACAAAACTATTTGGAAAACTTAAAATATTGGAGCTTGTGTCCATCTGTAAGCTCTTCAGCCTGGCGGGCTAGCATGGTTTGGTTTGAGTCTCCAGCTAAAACTACGGATCGAGGAGCTCGTTCACTTTGCTTCTGATCTTTACGATAAATTAGTTTCCACACATGAACGAAATGACCAGATATGAAAATAATTTAAACAAAGACTGTTTTCTACATTTAAGTGCATATACTCTCTCAATCATTTGTGATCACAGGAAAACAAAAACTTCAGGAATACTTCCATGCACTTCTTCTTCGGCCTTCAGTTGTAATCTATTATTTACAGTTAGGTCCTTAATGGATTACCGTGTGCATGCGAGTGCACTCCGTGTTTCCCACGCGACACGACTGCAGGAGAAAGTAAGCGGGAGTCTGACGGCCCGAGGCCGCCGAGACAAGGCATTAACGGGAGATTTTCACACTGTCTCCGGTCAGGAAACAAAAATGCTTTTTTAGGTTTGACTTCAGTGCCACTGACGGACAAATCAGATCCTCTCTGATTCTGCCGCTAATATACATGTAAGTGCACAACATCATTGTAAACCTCAAACAGGCTAAAATGCAGCATTAGGATAAACGCGGTGATGCCGCCGCCGCCGCCGCCGCCACAGAAGCAATGTGGTTTTTCTACGGCAATAAATAAAAACTCTCTGATTTTAACCCTTTACCATCTGTTTGAATCTCATCTCAACGATACGAACGATAAGAATGAAATGCTGTTTTGTTGACATGTAAAGCACCAGGACTAACGACATCTACTAACCCTACAGGTCATCTACATCTACTAACAAACACTTTTAATGATCTGTTGGTGTGTTCAGTCCAGATCTCGAGTGTCTCCGGAGAAACATTGTCTCTCCACATGGTTAACATTCCCGTACGAGGAAAAACACGCAGGTTACCAGCAGACATGCTGAGCGGTAACACACCAGTGAAAGCAGCTCGTCATTATACAAATGTATATTCAAATGAAATACTTAAAGAGACATTAGAAATCTCTACTGGTGGGTTGGCTTCAGCCCGTTAACTGCAAATCAAGTCTTTAAATATCACTGCAGAACATTTTTCAAAGCATACCGGCATTTTTTTAAGGAAGAATATTCCTTATTTTGCAGGCAGTTGCTAGTTTATAAATTCAAATTCAATAAAAATCAAGTTGCAGGCTTCAGGCTGAGTTGGGATGCTACAGCTAATCATTCTTGTGCATCTTTATTTATTTGTCAAAGGTATATTATTGTCACGTGGTACACAGTTGTTTCCCATCATCTACATGGAAAAAAGGATTTCTAAAATGTGCAGTTTGCTTTGAGAAATGGACAGCAGTGATGTGAAGGACTTCCATTTAAAAGAGTTTAGGCCCCGTCTATATGCATAAAGATATTTTTGAAAACTTATATTTCCACCTCTCTGATTAAAAATAAATATTAATTGTCCACAGAACCTTTGATTAACAAAATATAAACATTATATCTCAAAAACGACCCTAAACACTTCTAATATAATGGCAAAGGAGCCCACTCAAAGATATAATCGATGCTCTTTGCAAAGACGTCACTGACATAAAAATGTGTTTTTTAACAAACCAGTAGTCTGTCGTTATTGTTTCAGCCTCACTCTTATAGCTGATTTATTATTTTTTTGTTATTTCATTTATACAGTGTCGCCCCCCGTTGGCCAAGTTTCTCCACAGATGGACACAGGACCAAAGAAGCTGTTTCAAAAAGTCTCACTTTTAGGGACCTTAAACTCAGTTTGCATGTGGACAAGAGGCCAAAACGTTGACGGAAATATCCT
This sequence comes from Plectropomus leopardus, assembly GCF_026936395.1. Taxonomy (NCBI): domain Eukaryota; kingdom Metazoa; phylum Chordata; class Actinopteri; order Perciformes; family Serranidae; genus Plectropomus; species Plectropomus leopardus. The sequence continues at coordinate 2,073,637 of NC_142199.1, read as the reverse complement.
TTTTCAAATATATCTGTATAAGTTTAGACAGAGCCTTAAATCGCCCAGTGCTGAACTTTGCTTTGTATGTGATGCTGTATGTGATAAACTGTTTTTTAAATTTTTTTTTATTGACATCGGCATGTCTGACCGCGCAATTAACACATCACAACTGACTGTGATTTTGCATTCTGGGGTTTTCTGAATTAAAGTTGAAGGAACGTGTCAGTAGAAAACTGCACTTAATTTTGGAAAAATCGCTTTTTTTTTTAAATTGGCAGAAGAAATGTTATCTGTTTATCTATCGCAAGTAATATTGTTATTGTGATATTCAACCACGTTATTGCATATTTTCCTCATATTATGCAGCCCTGGCTACAACCTCTCAAAGGAACAGCCTGATTGTCCGGTCTGGATTTTATCTTTGTTACATTTTTTAGCGATCCAGCTAAAACAGGAAGTTGTTGTTCTTCTCTCAGTCATTCGAGTACCAGCAGCATGAGTCCAGTTTAATAGAGCGAGCGGCCTCGTGGAGTGTTTCTCCTCAGGTCTCTAACGGTGTATGTACAGGTCAGAAAGTGATGCTTCAATCAGGTGCCACACCCGACTGACAACAAAAGAGCACAAATCCCATCCAAACATTAAAATGAAACGTTCACTTGCTGAATTATAATACGTGATTGATATAAAACGTCCTCGTCGTGCTTCGTCAGTAGCACAACGATGGGACACTGAAACAAACAGAACCTGATACAAAGTCCTTCCTGAAAAAAAGAGGTATAATAAAGAGTTTCCTCTTTTTTCTCCTTCTCTACCTTTTCTTCTCTTCACTCCTGCTGTGACGCTCTGCCGTCGTCCTTTCAGAGGAAAAATCCAGATTTCTGGGGGTCCTGCAGGGCGGGGAGTCCATCTGGGATGTCTCCTGTTGCTACTCCGTTTCCATTCGGCATCAGACACGTCCTGATGTACGCTGCGTTGGTGGCACTGAGGAGACAACCGTTCTCCAGCTGAAAAACAAAAAGGTCACATTTAAAGGATGCAGTGACTTCATTTATCCTTAAACACAATTTCAGCTTGTGAAAAGTCTCATTTTGATTTTATAATATAATATAAGTGGCGACTTAAAGTTGGTTTAGAAGGTGACAGAAAAGTCTCTTGTCTTTGTGTTTTTTATGTACATCATTTATAAGGTCACCATTGACCTTAACCACAAAAGCAGGTCAGGCGGTAGGTGGTGTTTAGTGGGTAGTCCTGGAGTCCCGAGAGACGCCGTGACACAAGGAGGACGAGTGATGGAGAGAAGGACAGGTGGACATTAGAGGAGACATAAAGAGACTATAACCAGCAGAGGGAGGGAGGAGCATCCTGCAGTCTGTAGCTGCTGTGTGTAACTCACAGTGACTGTAATCCTAAACAGATTAGTTAGCACTGAAGTAGTTTAGGTGCCAAAGCAACCTATAGTGTTTTTTTTTATAGAACATTGAGAAAACACATTTCTAAATATACATGTATAAAATAATGTTATCCGTGTCTGTATACTCGCCTGGCATGCTTGATAGTTAATTGCTTGCTTGCAACAGCTAATAGATGCAGATGCTAAAGTGTGCAGTTGACACTGTTTCCATGCTTTCCACCATTTCTGCTGGCCTGAAATATCACGCAAATGTCACAATGGCAAATCGGGTATCATCCAAACTTCCCAGTTATGACTATTAAGACTTTGGGAGCAGTTCATGTGCTCGTAACTTGTAAATACGATATTTCCGAGGCGCACGTGAGCAGCATTAGTCAGTTTAAACTGGAAACAAACTAACAGCCCTCCATGATTTGTGTGCAACATTTCCTGGTGTGTGTGTGTGTGTGTCTGTGAGAGACAGAGAGACATAGGCGAGAGCAGGAGCGTCAAAACACCGAAGTGAGTCTCCTGCCACTGGATTTAAAAAAAAGGAAAAGTAAAAGATTACACAATGTATACTCAGCGTTCAACATCTTGAGAGTAATGGCTCTATTAGTCGTCGTGCTTCCTTCTGATGTACTATTACAGATGATAAACACACATTTGTAATTGTGCATTTATTGTGGGCATTTTCATCATCACATACTAGACTTTGAGAGTCTTTGGACACATTGTCCTCCTGCATGCACTGCACTCTTTCAAAGGTGACTGTATGTTTTCTCTACAGTCTCTAACCTGAGAGTAAAGCAGGCTCGGTGCAGCTCTGCTGTCCTCTGTGTGAGCTGAGAATAGTTCAGCTGCATCGGCTGCCTCCCCCTCCATCCTGCGTTTGCAGCATTAGGTAATGATGACAGTCAAATTGTAGGTCAGCACCGCTCATGCTTGACTGGACAGCCTGCCAGTATTTTTCTTTCAGCGACAGCCACTGACCCTGAAGAATAACAGTGGAGGCTGAATGGGGCGGGGATGAATGGATGCCTGCCGGGGTCGGGCCATCTTTGGGGCCGACCTTATTCTATTCATTATTGTACTCTTTTTCTCACTACTGCCTCTTTGCTTTTCTTTCCTCTCCGCGGCCCGTTCGCTCGTACCTCAAATGCTCTCCTTTGTTAGCCTGCTGTGGGACAGTAACACTGAAAAACAAATGGAGGAGCTTCATCTGATCTTTGATTACACCGTCAGAAATATGTACATGTGTGATCATCTATTTTCTTTCACTAACGTGCAGACTTGTTCTTCAGAGGTGCCGTTTGCTCCTGAGACATTCCTAATTTCAATCCCGCAGCGCTGATGGCGAGGTCTCGTTACCTCGTTATGTTTTACGATGGGAATATTTCTCTACCTCCGGCTCCATGAGTCTTTGTACTCTGAGTGATTAGCGTTTTTTAGGATGACATTCCCCTGCCCTCCCTGCTCTGTCATTACTGGGAAAAAATTCGGTTGGACCGTCAAAGACAAATTCCTGCTTCCCCTGAACGTTATAGTCTCATTAAGCAGCCCAAATTATGTTTTTGGGATCTAAGTTAACCCTTGGCTGTGACTCTGAGAGAGCATGAAGATCATACATTTCAATTTAAAAGTGCTTATACAGATGACATTCTTTTTGATGGAAGTATCAACTCATTTAGCTTCCATTTGATTAGGGCTGTGATAAACAGTTACTTTTAATTATTTCTGTTTAGTTAAACATTTCAATCTAAAAAATATTTTTAAAACATAAAAATGAAATAAATAATTATATGTCATAAATTACTGGCATAAATATAAATACTTTTTTGAATACTGAATATATATTGAAGATTTATCATTTGGACCATAAAATAATTAGAAACTAATTAGAAAATCTAAACCCCCTAAAGCTCATAATCACGTATTCAAATTGCTTGTTTAGTGACAGCAACAGTCCAAAAGGCAAAGATATTCAGTCTGTTAAACAGAAGACTAAACCTTGGCATTTTCAAGTATTATATATATTTTTTTGGAAATTCATTTATTGTGCGTAACCGCTTGTCCTCGTAAGGGTTGTGGGGGGACTGGAGCCTATCCCAGCGGTCACTGGACGAGAGGTGGGGTACACCCCGGACAGGAGGTCAGACTATTGCAGGTTTGACACAGAGGGACAGACAACCATCGCTCTCATTCACACCTGGGCTGAAATTTAGAGTAATGTCAAGATGTTTTCGTGATGTAATTTACTGCACAAACTTTCAGCACAAATAAAAGCTCTCTGAAGTCTCATAAAGCCCTCCTTAACTCTTCCAGACTCTGCAGCATAGACTCTATTCTCAGACTGTGCTGCTGTGACCCATCTCTCCCTCGTCTTATTTACATGGCATGTCTGGTCGCATCATCACAGTTTACACTGAGCTCCATGCCAGCCCGAGGCCTCTGTGTGCTGACTCGGAAAAAAATCCATTTTCATGACAGTGAAAGAGAACAGCGCAGAGTTGAAGGGTTGTAGATTCTGCAGCCCTCGGTTTTGTTGATGTTCCCTGATATTTGAGGGCAAAGCAAAGACTCCGGGCCTCGTCAGTGGGCCAGGATCAAGAGTTTGGCTCCCAGAACAAACAGTGTTGAGGAGAGCTGGCAGCGGGAGTCGTTTTTAAGATGGTAAGAAGGAAAAGAGAAAGACTGAAGAGGCCTGACACAGGACAGAAGGTCTTAGTGGGAATCAGGATGACGGCTGAGGGAGGGGGAGCATTACTCACCTCCTAATGGACGCGCAGCCTCAGCCCTGTTTTCATGGGACTAACATTATGTGAGGATGTGATGTAAACAGGAAATTAGCCTCTGACCTCTGTGTTTAATGAGCTGCAGGATAATGAAATCTGCACAGATTATTACAGTCCTGGATTTAACCATAACTTCACGATTTAGCAGAGCGTTCAAAACATGCCTGTTCAGAACTGAAATTACAGTAATCGGGATCAATACTCCCAGTATAGCAGTATTTTTTTCATCCCTAAAATTTAATAACCCAGTCATTATAATTACTCCAAAACATGATCTAAATTTGCAGCGCCTGCTGTGTCATGCCCAGAGAGCCAGTTCCCATCCACAAGCACATATCCGTAGCATCATGTTACCTAAAAACCCAAAAAAGGGTTTTCATTGCTGTTTTGTGAAATATGGCTTTTTTCAAAGTGGACATGTTTTCATTTGGCATCTTTTATATTCTAAATTTCAAATTGCGCAGTTTGTGGGTTAATGGAAACCTGCCCACTGCGACTGCATCATGCACCTTCATTTCTTGCACCTGGTCTCCTTATACAGTGGTAGCAGTGTGGTGTCCTTGTGTCTTACCTTGCTGTGAGAGGACTCTTGTGTGGCGGTGTTGAACATGCTGTAGGCCTGTAACGATGACAGGCTGTGCGGTGGCTGGGACAGTCCCAGTAACTGCTCCAGCTCCAGTGCAGAGCTCTGGGCGGGACACTGGGGCAAACAGGATGGAGGAACCTGCTGCAACACCTGCTGGTGTTTCTGGTGAGTCTGCAGCTGGTGAGGCTGAGCGGCGCCCGCCACATTCTGGTAGTGACAGACGTCCGCTGTGGCGACGCCGTTCAGCATCACGCCACCTGCGTGTGGCGCGTTGGAGATGTAACCTGTGTGATTGATTTCCACGTTGGGTGGAAAGGCGGTGTGTCCGTTTGGGATGTAAGATCCATTAGTTGTGGGCTGACTGTGGAAGGCGTGCAGCAGAGCGCCGTGGCTGCTGACCTGCTGGGTCTGGAGGTGGAGCGAGTGCTGGTCCTGCTGCAGCTGCCACGGCTGACTCGACTCCAGATTGAGGTGTTTATGTTCACCGTTCAGCTGTGAGGCTTTGAGCACAGTGTGAGCGTGATGGTGGTTGTCTGTGGTTACCACCCAGTGACCGTTAGGAATCTCAGTTAAACTCTTGGCGTCCATTTGTCCCGGCTGGGACTGAATGACAGGCTGAGTTCTCGTCTGCTCGCCTGCACTGATGTGCTGCTGCATCTGTTGTGACAGCTGTGTGATGGGAGCAGCGGGAGGGACAGCAGGTGTGAGGGACGCCTGCGGCTGCTGGGAGACGCTTTGGGCCAAGTCTGTGTTTGTTGGACGGGTTGACTCCCCTTCTGTCCCGCTCTCCAGAGAGTCGTGGATGTAGGAGAGGATTTCGTTGTTGGTGAGAAGGTCACTAAGCGTTGGGACGTGGTTTGGACCCAGCTCCACCTGAATCATCCTCTCGTCCAGCAGCAGGAGCTCCAGGTCTTCAGCATTTAGTCCAAGGTTTTCCAGGGCGCTGAAGAGCTCACTGTTGGAGCACGTCTCCTCTCCGTCAAGGGACAGAGAGTCCAGAGTGGCGAGCAGTGGGTCATAACTTGATGTTTTGCATCTATCCGCATCCCCGTTAGACACCATCTGCCAGCTGTTGCCACCTAACAAACCACCGAAACTATCACCGTCACTTTGCTGCTCGCTAAAAAGGCTGCTGTGATAAGACATCTTCGGCTCTGTGTCCGGCTGGCACACATACACAGACTCGTCCTGGCTCATCAGCGCTCCCAGCAGAGACTTTGGGTCCAGGTCGTCTGACGAGCTCTTGTCCTGCTTGCCTTTCTTGGACTTGCTGCCTTTAGATTTACCCTGGAAGGAATCGGAGAAGCCGTGCAGCGGATAACCGGTCTGGTAGAGCATCGCCTCTCCGGTGGCGAAGGTGAAGGGAAGGTGCATCGATCGCTTCCTCAGGTGCTCCCCTCCTTCCTCATCTCTGAGGAAAAAACAGAAGAAATTAACAGATAAATTTCAGGGTTACCACATTTTTTTCTTACCTCACTTGCCCAGAATGTTTCAAACAGACAGAATTAAAACTTCAAAAAATTTTTTTTCAAAAATTCAAACATAATTTCAGCATCCACCATGATGTGTTTAAGGGCTGTTGGTATTTTGAAAATTAACAATAATTTCTTCTTTTTTTCCCAGATTCTGGCTGTGATAAATGGTGTCATTTTTAAAGAAAAAATGCCTTTGAAAAATTTAAGATTTTTTTTTTTTTTTTTAAATGTCAAAAACGCTTAAGCTGCCAAAAATGTTTAAAAAGAGGAAAAAAATCTTGCTAAAAGGTAAAAGTAAACATGCCTTTCAAACATGTTAAAAAATAAAAAAATAATAATAAAATGAAATAAATCAATAAATAAATAAGGGGGAAAAATCCATAAAAAGCCACATTTTTTTTTCAGGAAGAAAAAAATCTAATTTTTTTAAAAAGAAAATGCGGGCCCACAAAATAAGTACTACGTACAGAATATAGGGGGGGGAAATTAAGAAACTTTTGTGATGAACAACTTAACAAAATGGGCTACATAACATAACCAAAACTTTGTCACGTCAAGTCATGTTAGAGCTACAGTACATTGTCAACATCAGAAAATAATTCCAATGTTATGTGACATTAGTGAAATTTAATTTATTACACACAACACAGTTCAATGATTTTTCCATAACTTTCAATGATTTTTACTAGTTCCATGACTTTTCCAGGCCTGGAAAATGTGATTGTGAAATTCCATGACTTTTCAAGGTTTTCCATGACTGTGGAAACACCGAAATGTACTAAATCTTAAAAACCAAGCTGGAGTTGTCGTGCACTTACACCAAAGGTCTCTGGGTGGCGATGATGTAGTCGGGCTTGCCGTTCTTGTAGACGAGCCTGGCGTTGGCCTGGACCCACTTCCACCGGTTGTCCTTAGTGAGCAGCCTGAAGACTGTGAGGCCGCTCTCGCCCGTCTTTATCACTGGAATCACATCAGACGAGACATCGGAGGCTCCGTGTCACTGCTGTTTACGCTCTGTACGCCCCGCAGTGTGCACACACTCACACTGCATTTGCTCAGTCGGGCGTGCTGCCGCGATGGAGGCTACATGCTGATGTTCACTTTGGCTACATGCACATGTTACATGTCCTGTTTGCACACACTTAAGTAGCCCGACACACACACACACACACACACACACAACCCTGCATCCTTCTACCTCTGGTCCCTCATCTCCACGGCTCAGTGTTGTGTCTGTCGGTGTGTGTAATTGTGTGCAGGTCATGTTTCTGTGCTGTCTCGTTTCTAAACAAACATCACAGTGAGGCACAGAACCAGTTGAACGCAGCTTCCTCCAGACTGGAGAGTTTAATGCACCAGTGGAACAGTTGGGAAACAAGAGAAAACAGGTTCCAGGTTGACAATACCAACGTCTCCCTTTTAGACGCTGTGAATCCCAAAGAAATTTCTGTAGTTTTTCTGTCAAAGGAAAGTCTCAGTGTCCCAACATGGTCTAAATTGTTTTCTCATAGTGTTTACTATCAGATCAATACTACAGTCAATTTTCCCTGTTAAAGGGTGTATCTCTTATAATCTTGATCCAGATCAAAGTGGACCAGCCTGAAAACATCCAGCATAATGGATATTATTAGTTGCAGTAGTTTTAGTATTCTGGGCCTAAATGAATAATTTTCATGTTCAATTACGGTCTTTTAATCAACTACATGTAAGAAAGAGTAAAACACTTAATACAGGAACATTATGTGTTCCCAAATTGTTTTTGCCGATCTGTAGAGAGTTTCAGTCATTGCTGCATATTTTTAGCAGTAAAAGCCACAAGCTGCTGACCTTTAGAGATAACTGCAAAATTTATGTCTGTGGACAAACTCTCATCCTTGGAGAAAAATCAGCGTAGCTTCGAGATTCGGTATGTTTCTTAATGAAATTGTGTAACTGTCAGCAGAAATTAAACACATTAACAAACAGCAGCGAGTTTCCGGTGTGGCTTCATGTTGTTTTACTCTCCTCATGATGATGTTTCATAATCTGAGGGATTACAGCAGTAAATGTCTGCATTCTCCAACTGTCCCGGTGGTCTCTACATATATATCTTTAAAATAGCATCATGTGTCATCGTGTGGCTTCTGTTGTGCTCTGCGGAAACTCACGTTCCCATCTGTGCGTGCATTAGGGCATGTATGCGTCTCTGTGTTGTATGATTCCAAATGCATATGCATGTATTTTCATTTCTGTATGCATGACTACATGCATACAGTATGTGTCTTTGTGAGCGAGCGTGTCTGGTAGCAGCGCGTTGAGGGCGCCATGGTTACAACTAACCGGGTCATCCGGTACACGAGGTAAGTAGGACACTTGACTCTCGCTTGGAGATTTTCTCCACCATCAACAGATGCACACACAGCGTTTGTTTGTTTGTTGTATGAATGTATTGTGGAGACAAACATGAGCCGAGCGTCAACATATACATAAACTCTGAGTATCTGCTGATCCTGGAGGAGGAAGAGAGATGCAAAGTCATATTTCTGTGTTGTTAAAAAAAAGCCAATAAATCAGCTCGATCTGATTACATCACCCTGCGAGCGGCCCCACAACCTCCGTGTTAGCCTAAAATAGACGTTTCAGTGTTTGGAGGTTTGAGGTTTGCGAGGTTCCCTCTGAGCAGGCTGTCTGGGTGTGGCCAGCCGTGATTAAAAATGCAAGTTGGATCTTACATTTTGATAAGGAAAAACAAATACTTTTTACAACCCCTCCTTTCTGTTCATGGAAAACCCAGAGTGTACCTGAGTAGTACATCTCAATTTTTTTCCTTGCAACTTCTCATTTGAAGCTGGGATGGGCAGTTTAATTTCGGGCAAAAATCCCACAATAACCTTTGAGCATTTTGTTATTCAGCTGATCTGAGAGAAAACTAGACTTCTACGCCTCCTCTTAGCTCTGTTTTCATGAGACTTTGTCCAGTCACAGGTCTGTCAGGGAGACGGCGTTCCTATTGGCTGTTCTACAAATGCAGATGTGCGTCCTTCAGATGGTGAAAGTCTGATTGAGTGGATCCTGCAGAATCCTGCAGACAAAGCTGCAGCAGTTACGACAACTGCCTACACTGCAAAGCAACCCAAAAAAGTCAAACAGACTCATCAAAAGGAGTCTACTTCTCCTCAGGTGATAACATTCAGCTTTTTTCTGCTTTTTTTCTATTGCAGGCACCGCACTAAACGATTCCATTTCCAATCTTAGGAGACTTAGGCGTGTTATTCTAGCAATAATGAAGGCCACGTATGAGGGATTTCTGGGAGGTGACTTAACAGAGGAATTGTGGATTTAAAACTTCCGGATGATCCACTCAGCTGCTCAAATTTTGCCTGTTTCCGATTTCTGCCCACCCCCCTTTAACTAATTTAACAGAAAACACTCCATGAAGCAGTTGAAGCTTTGCTGCCTTGCGCAGCAGATCCTTGGTGGAGGTTGTTTTTAGAGATTTGTGTTACCTTTTCACTCCCTTCCCACCTGTATTTCCACTCCAGTAACTGTAGTTTCAGTCGTGCTTCACTATAAAAACTGTGATCCAAACTGTAAAGAGTTGAAACTGCAGTGACTTACTCCGCACGTGATTCTCGGCGCAGTACAGCATGTCGGCAGCGTGGATGAACTGGTAACCCGAACCTCGGACTCTCAGCTCCGCCTCGGTGTAGCCCAGAACAATTTTACCCCTGAAAATCCAGGAAAATTACACACTTAATAACTGGCACTGATTATTGATTTTCCTAATTTTTATTGTCAAACATTTTGAATACTAGTCGTGATGGGTGAGGTTTGACAGTCCGTACTTTGCATCACAGGCCATGGGTGTGAAATCGAGCTTGTGTTTCGTCCTGAAGATCATGTTTCTGGTCCTTATTTCCAGGATGGCCGGAGGCTGGAGGGGCGTGGCAATGGCGAACAGGGCGAGCTGAGGCGGGGCGCTCCCCTCGCTGTCGCACTGCTGACGGCTCTGACCGTGGAGGAACTTGAGCCGCCCCTGAATGTTCAGCGCCTAAGAGGAGAGCAGATAAAATGAAAAGCTGCGGATCTATTTCCTGCCCCTTTTCCTCTGAGACGACCGCATCGAGTCCCTGCGCAGACGAGTGAGTGCTGTTTCGTTCTCCCTGTCCAGCTCCATCAGTCTTATTTATCCTGCTGGGTAATGTAGGGAGCAATACCACTTCAGCACACTGTAAACACACTGCGTCCACTAGTGTCTCTTACTGGAAACACTCCAGCTGCTCTCCCTCTGGTCACATGACTCACTGTTCACCATTTAAAAACGCTCTTTAAGTGACGGAGACTTCATGCATGATTGTTTTCATCCAAACTAGCGGGACTCTGTTTAGACAAACCACAGATCTTCAGCGCACTGAGAAGGCTTCCTCTCAAAGACCTCGAAGAAAAAACCCCGAAAACACTCTCTCCTGTCCGCTGTCCTCCACTCACCCTGTGGCATCTCGTGTGAGGACCCCCACCTCCTCTGTTAGCTCTGGTTAATTGACCTTGGTGGGTTTAAGGGCCTGCAGCCGTGATGTCAGGAATCTAGCCCTGAATAGCAGGAGGGATTACAAAAAACAAAGCCATAGCGACCGGTAGACAGAAGCAGAAACCTGGCTTAATGCTCACGCAAACGCACTGGGAGGGAGGACGGAGAGTCGCAGGTTCAAAACCCTTCACCAGAGCTGCTGGAGTGTCTTTGAGCAAGACGATGAATCCATAACATGAGCTTCTAGGGTGAATAGTAATAAAGAAGCCGCCCTAAGTACATCTCTGTGCATTAACATGTTCATATTTCAGGTGAATGATGAACTAAACTCACTCATTTGAATTCTGCTGACTCAACACCGGTGTTGTATGGATCCTGTTCCCCCGTCAAACTGTGTTTCCCTCCTGTTTATTTCCATAGAGTTTTGTGTAACCCTCTCCACTGATGGCACATCCTCGACTACAATGACTCCACATTAAACTTGTGGAAACGCTGGCTGCTTTGTTGGATAGCACCAAGAACCAGAGCCAGTTTGGTGGAAAGGAAGGTGTGGTAATCTCCTAAAATTCTGAGAAATGAGAGGCTAAAACTAAGAAAGCATTTTTACTGAATAAATGATTCATTTTCTTCCAATCTTTATCATTTTAGCATTGAAAAGTTGCAGAGCAATATTCCATGAAGTGCCTTGCTCATGGGGGTCTCTGCCCCAGATTTCCCAGCAGGTTTAAGGGATTTTCGCTGCCACTGGACCACAGAGTGTTTTTCTCCAACTGCAGCTAATTGTCTTAAGTGGGAGTAGCAGAGGCCGGTCTGGAGCTACCAACCCTGACTAAGCAGGTCCCCGCTGAGCTCTCGTCTCCTGTGGCCGGTGGGAGGATTAAGGCCCTTTTTCCCCACGACCCCGAGGCTCTCTTAAGGCGGATTACAGGAGTAAATGGTGGCTTCTGATCCCTGAGGGACTCTGAGGTGGCACGCCATACTGCCAGCAGCACCGACGGGCCTGAAAACACCAACAGCCTCAAATATGGATTCATTTTATCACTCTGACTGAGAACGCACATGCCAATAACCACGTTCCTTAATCACCGAAACAGGTTAATCTAAGCCGTCTTGCTTGGTTTCATGTGATAAAATGGACCAAAAATTTCCTAGCATTGTGTATGTGTTGTACGGAAATTTCTGTCTCACCAGGAAGCCGGAGGAGTTGTCCAACAAGCAGCGGAAGCGGCAGACGAAGCCTCTCTCCAGGAAGGACGAGTTTTCAGGAGGAAGCTGGTCGGGGTTGTAGCTGATCAGGCAGGAAGAGGACGACACCGACTCGCCGTCTGAGGACATCATATTATGAACAATAATGTTTATGCACATATTATACACACTAAAACATTTTTTAACCAAATAGTAATCACAGTATCTTGCTTTTTTGTGGAACTTTTGCATTTGTATGGAGGCAAACAAAGAAAACACCATAAAAACAGAAACAGATTTATGCTGACTGTCAACTTTTGGTGATAAAACAAACATTAAATGATAATTGGAGGTGAAGCCTGACTGTACTTCAGCTCTGACGGATTTCGCTCCGCCCGTTAAAACCACAGATGATTTAATGGCTGTCTGTGGCTCTTTCACAACATTATTACGGCGATATCACAGAAGCTCGTGTGAAGTGTAACAGATGGGTAAGCTGGTAAAGGCAATGTCGCTGGCACACGTCGCTGTGAAAGTATAAAGATGTAGTAAATAAACTCAGACTGGCGGCGCCCAGTAGCTCAGTTGGTAAAGCGGGCGCCCCATGTACAGAGGCTATGTCCTCACCGCAGCGGCCACGGTTTCGATTCCAACCTCTGCCCTTTTCTGCATGTTATCCCCTCTGTCTCTCCCCCTTTCATGCTTAAGCTGTCCTATCAAAAAAAGCCAAAAGCTTAAAAATTTTCTTAAAGGAAAATTAATTTAAAAAAAAAAAAACTTAACTGGCCGTCTAAGACAATGGATCAGCATGGGACATAAGTCCTGCAAGATGGCGTCTGGGCTTTGTCTTATTCGCTGTGTATCTTTAACACAGTTCACCGAAAGAACAAAGCAGCCGTACTTTGATGCACAATCAAAATCTTAGCAAAGCTTTCCATTTACAGCATGCACCTTGTTAACTCTGAGGTTATTTTTTTCTGACGTAGCAAAGGGGAGCCTACAACCGCTGAGTCACTTTATTCAGACCTTTCTCCTGTGCCAGCCTATCACAGGCTTAGCATGGAGACACTGCTGAACGAAAGAGTCTTCAGTTTACAGACCTGTTTGGGGATCTGTCGGGGGTCCGAGGCCGGCAGGAGGATTGAGGGCCCAGTGTAGGTTGCTCCTGAACTCCTGCTGGTCCTCAGTGTGGATCAGCTCAAACACACTCTGGTGCATCACATCAGTCTGACAGGAAAACACAATACACAACATCATTAATCAAGACGACTGTGAGACAACACACAAGTTGAGGCAGATGTTTTGTTGGAGCCCTCACTGTCAGCAGGTACCCCGAGGGGTGCGTTTGATTCCGTTTGCCTTGAAGTGGAGCCAAAAGAAATCAAGTGTCGCTGAACATTTGATTCAAATAGTTGATTCAGAGCCAAAGACCTGCGGTGACCCTGATATCTGCCGTCCAGGCCCGGCATGACCTGGCTGACGACCAGAGCGGACCCACCCTCTCAGAGGGGGAGGGGTCAAACCCAGGTCACCCAAAAAGGAATCACAAGTGAAAAAATGTGAAGGGGAGTAACAGGGTTCCCAGACATTTTCATGGACAAAATTTCAAAACTTTTCCATGACTCTTCAAGGACCCAAATGTTTTTTTTCCTTGCCTCACTTGCCCAGCATTTTTCCATACACATAAGATTCAAACTCTATTCAAACACATTTCAGCGTCCTCCATGATGTGTTCAAGGACCATCAGAAATGTGAAAATCCAACAATTTTGTTTTTTACAGTTTCTGAAAACAATTTTTTTCTTAAAAAAATTTTTTTAAAAATATCTCCCTTCTTTCTTTAATGTTTTTTGTAAAAATTGACAGAAATGTATAAGAAAAAATGTACCATTTCTATAAGAATCACCAAAAAAAGTAAGAAAAAAATAATAATCACCAAAAAAAAAAATCTCCTTTAAAAAAAAAAACATGCCTTCCAAACCGAAGTTAACTACAAAAAAGTATTATACACAACACATTTCCATGATTTCCTTCAACTTTTAGTGATTTTTACAGGTTCCATGACTTTTCCGGTCCTGAAAAATTCCATGACTATTCCAGGTTTTCTATGACCGTGGATTGCATTTGGGCTTCATGCAGCCTGGATATTAACCCCTGAAGTAAAGGAAGAGTAAGGCTCGAGGAGGCACGGCTAATGAAAACTACAAAAACATCATCTGTGTCGTTCCTGTCTCTCTGTACTTGTCCTCAGTTGTGTCTTGTCTTACAAAAGCCGTTGACACCAGGGTTTTCTGTTTCCAAACACTCGATGTGAGCAGGGACAGCAGCTTCACCTCAGATTTGGGTTCGTTTGGTAAATGCATGGTGACGCGCCTCAGGTGGACGGGGAAATGAGGGGTGAGAGGTGATGTTTACACCTTCGTGTGTGTGTGCATGAAAGGGGGGAGGGTTTGTTGATGTACAGTGTGTCTGCGTTTAGTTCAGATGGTGTGTGTGTGTGTGTGTGTGCACTGTATCAGACAGACAGACTTTGGGTAATTTGATAATCACATTCTCCAAAATGAGATTAGACCGCAGGCAGCGGCGCTTCGTTGTGAAGCCAATTGGATTAAAGCTCTCGCTCCATATGTGCGTTTGTTTCAATCCTCGGGCACTCGGGACGATGCGTTCACTTGCTGCTCTCAGGGTTCGCTTGTTATGAGCCTCGTTGTGCTCGTTAACACCAACAATCTGCCTCTCAATAGTGTCATAATTACTGAACACATGAACAAGATAAAGTGTGTTTTTTAGCGTCACATTAACTAATTACAAGCTAAATAGGCATTGCCTGTAAAAGTCACATGATCCAGAATTTGCCCCGTCATTGGAAAGTGTTAATGAGATCTGTCTTTGGAGCAGTTAACTTCCGCTGAGATCACACAAAGAAAAATCTGAATATGAGCACAACACGAGACTTTATGTTTGTCTGCAGCAGCAACTGTATCTATCTTCTACCCATAATTCATTCTGCTTTTAGCCATTTCCGTTTTACCTGATGGAAGCCGAGGTAATCCTGGATGGTGTGAGAGCAGAAGAAGATGATTCCCTCAGCGGTCACCACCAGGACGAAGCCGTTCAGGGCCTGCAGAGAGAAGAGGTTTTCAGTGACTAGAACTGTGTTAAAAATGTCACTTAAAGGGTCCCAAACATTTCAGTAATACATTTACACAACTTTTTTTCATATTATCTGACCCTGTTTCCACGACTTTAAGTAATTTAAATGCAAAATGAGTTGCAATACAGATGTTGAGCGTGAAGAATAACCCACAGGGAGTTCTGATTAATTTAGCCTACTTTAGAAAAACCGGCAAGTGAAAACAAAACAGCTTTCCCAAAGTGCTATCCACACAGAGGCAGTGACATTTTAACGTTCTGTGACGTAAGTGTTTTGACGTTTATTTTATCTGCTATTGGTCGTTGAACACACGAAGGCCATCGGTGTGGGCTTCGCCACAACCAAACGAGAACCAAACCTGGTGATCAGTGTGGACAACGCTCAGCTTCTTTCAATGTCATCTGAGACCACTTTCAAGACCACAGAGATCAAGTTCAGGCTGAGCCAGATGTCTGAGGAGATGACTGCGAACAGCCCATCATCACTCTCACTGATGAAAAAAACGTCATGGTTAGCGTGAACATCCAGAGTAAGTATAATTTTCATCGTTGTCCTGATATCTAAAATCTTAAAGTGTTAGCGTATTAGCAAGCCAAACACGTCAACATATTTACTACAAATAAATAAAAAAGGTAGTTTGACCGGCTGAAGCCCAAATATGAGCCAACAACAGAATAGAAGTCTGGATTTGTCCAGAAGAAATTATTGGTGAGAATAAAGGCTTTAAAACGAGGATGAAGGAGAGGGATGGGACTGCAGAAAGAAGAGGAGAAGACTAAAACAACATAACAGGGATGAGACTTCACCCCCGGGCAGAAAGGGAGGAAGACGAGGAGGAGAGCTGAGAGGAGAAGAGGAGGAGGGAGGAGAAGGAGGTCAGTACTGGATGACTAACACCTCCATCATCGCTCCTCCTCTCCCTCCTGGAGCCTTGGGGCTCGGCGAGGAGGTGATGACACTGTGTCCCGACACTGCAAAGAGTCACAACGGCATCCTGCCAGCATCCGCCTACACCGCGCTGATGAAGACGACGATGACCTCCGCGGGAAGACGCTCTTTATCTGAACAGACACTAATACGCTCCTCATTTCTAAGATTTACATCGCTGCTGTTGGGTCAAAACTTTTCCTTTTGAAACCACTTTGAAAATCCATTATATGATGTCAAAAATTCATTAGCATCAGGCTGAAAACAAGACAGCTTCTCTTAGCTGCTGAATTATTGACGTGTAGGTGGGAAGGTTTTTACTCGACAGAGGCAACATGTGACTATAACGAGGCAAAACTCTGATTTATTTTCATAAAATCAAGTTCTCTCAACTTCACTGTAATGCAGCCTTAAACCCAGGTAAAGACCGCACTTGCATAACTAAAATCTACGACGATACCTTGTCTAATATCATAGTGACAATATAACTTTCATATATTGGCCTGCTGTTCATTATTTTATCATTTTATTTTATTACAGGGTATCTAGAAGTATTACAATTCAATTTAATGCATTTAAGACCTTTTTAAGATAAGTTAAACCAAATTTCTGACGGATTTTTGAACAAACCATGTTTCTGATTCAAGCATTGAGTAAAAAGTTAAGTATATATCACATGTTGCTAACAGGTAAGGTCAAGTACAAAATAAACAGACAGGACTCGGTTCAGAGGGAGATTTAAGGATTTGTAACATCAGAAATGTGGACTCACGCAGAAGAGCCTGACTAACTTTAACAAAGAGTAATAAAGGGAAACTTAAGCATGTCCAGAGCATCACGTGTATGTTTAAGAGAGCTCCTTCATCCTTTAATTGAGCAGTTAGTTGGCATTTGGAGTTGTTTTTTAGTGTGGACGCAGATATTTGTAAAACAAAGGTCGTGTGGACAATATTTTTTAATCTCAGTTTACAGAAACATCTGTATATGTAAGGGCTTAAGTATTTTTTAATGACATTTAAGGCCTAATATTTATAAAACTGAATTGCACTTCTTAAGGACATGCTAACATTTTTCAGACTGGAAACAATTTGTTTTTTAAATAAAAATTCATCTGAAATTCTGACAGTTCATTTACTGCAATGAAGAAGAAAACCCCAAACATTCGCTAACGTAAGGATTTCCTTTTTTTAGTTGTTTTGTGTCATTATAAACAGAATATCTTTTGGATTTGGAGTGTAGGTCAGACAAAACAAGACATTTGAAAATGTCACTTTAGACTCCAGAAACATATGAGGGACATATTTCACTATTTACTGGCATATTTTAAGTCAAAAGGACAAGTTATTTAATCAGAAAGGTGTTGAAGGATTAATCAGTAACTTCAGTTCTCAAAATCATTTTTTTAGCAGTACCAGTCATTGCAGAGCGACTCAGCAGTCATAAATTCATGAATCAAAAACCTGGAAATGTCAAACAAAATCCATTATTTATACACAACCGGATTAGTTTTTAATCTGAGATTTAAGCTTTAAAAAAAAACTGCCAAAAAGCTGCAACCTACAGTAAGAGACCACGCCCAACACACACACATGCACTACAGTGCACACACACATGAACACACACATACAGTATGCAGGGTGGAGTGGCATACGGGCGCTGTGTATAAATATTTACTGTAGATGCATCTGTTTGTTTTCTCTGTCAGATGACAACACAATGAGAGCAAACAGGAAAACTCTCTGTTCCTGTCTCAGTATTATTTACCACAGATGAAGAACCCCCCCACAAAATAACTCATTTTGAGCTAGTTTACACAAAACTCCCTGGTCTGTAAGAGGACAATATGAAGGCATGAAGGTGTTTTTAAGATTTGGTGATTTACTGTCAAACATCCAAAAATACTTTAAATGCTTTTAGTATATTTCTACCTCCAGTGACATACACATCCTTCATCCAAACCCCCCTCCCTTCAATAATAGATGTGTTCACCGGCTCTGTATAATTCATGGGCCGCTGTCTGTAATGGAAGAGAGCAGCTGAAGGAGGAAGCTGCTGCTGCCTGATTCTTCACTGCTGCAGTGACCCAGTTACTCCTCTGGGATCAATACGGTTATCAATAAACTGATTCAGAGCGGAGGAACAAGCATTTACTTCTGTCTCCGTACCAAGGGGTCGAGTTTTTTACTACAAAGTTCTGTTTAGTTGTCATTTTTATGGCAGTTTCTAGAATATGCCATAAAATGTCAAAAGTTTAGAGTGTTTTTGCTTGTCATCATTATTAGCTTCAGCCTTTGGCGCTGGCTTTGATTGCACAAAACAAGTTGTCATCACCCTGAGTCACATTACTTCACCGGTCTCTCCTGTGCTCTCCTGAGGCATGGCTCCATGTGATGAAAGGCATAGTGGAAAGAAATTAGGGGACTGTAAAAAAAAAAACAACCCAACAAGAAAAAAAGTACTAAATACTTCCCTCCAAACTAACAAACAAAAAAAGGGTTTCTTTTTGGCCTGGTGAAGGTTCCCAGATCTCTATATTTGACTCAAATAAACTTCATAAGGTTGCAGCTGGTGGAGGGAGACTGTGAGGGAGCTACGTGTCTAGCTTAGCCTTATAAAGGTAACTGACATGCTGTTTGCTATATAATGTTACTATAAAACATGTGTTTTCTGTGTAAAAAGTACAAATGTGGGAGAATAGAAAGTATCCTAATCACCCTTCTTTTGAGTGTCTACCTGGAGCGCACAGCTAACAAGTATGTGTTTGTTTACAAGACACAGGTGCATATTTAAGGTATTCTGTGTGTGACAGAATTGTGGGTCACTAACTCTCTGTTCGGACACGATAGCGTCACCAGGGTTTCCCACACATTTATTTGTGGCATCCTGTCCTAATTTTATATTTTTTGAAGCTGGAGCGTTCATTAGGAGTGCTATTGAAAGATATACAGCGTTGGGTTATTAATTGCAGCACGCTCCCAGTGCAAAGTGCACCCTGGGCACAGACAGTAGCAGTGAAAGTAAAAGTTAACCATTCATTGTACTGCTGCTGCTGCTCTCATCCATCAATCAGACCTGATCAGAACAGCAGATCAATTATCCTCAACGCAACTCAAACCCCTAAAACTGCTGTTTTTTGCTAGTAGAGAGTTGAGAATTATCTACAACAGCAAAGTTTTTGGCTGGATGGAAAAACAATCAGCTTAAACCCACTATGAAGCTCTGTAAGGGCAACTTTTCAGAGAATAAATAGGAATACATACGCACAATACCCTGTCATTATCTTGACTTTTGAAAATAATAATAGTGAGATGAAAGTGAAAAACAACTGTGGTGAACTCAAAAGTCTACTCTCTCTCTCCAAAAGCTGATGTAAGTCAAAGCAAACATAGCCTGTCTCCTCTTGTCCTGCTGTGCAGAGCAGCCTCTCCTCCATCAGAAGGTTTCAACTGCCCTAAAACAGCCAATTACTGTGTTGTTGTGTGCAGACTCTCAGCATGATGCACAGCAAAAGAAGCCACGGCTGACCGCGAGCCTCAGAGCTGGGGGGGGCAGCAGTGGTTGGATGATAGCTACTCCAGATAAATCCAGATTAAAACATGTCCAAGACATACAGAGGGACAGTCATGTAACCACTCAGCACAAACTGGGCTGTAGGACATGTCAGCGCTGGAGCGGGCTGTCGGACATGTCAGCGCTGGAGCGGGCTGTTGCCTGTGTCTCTTCACTGGGGCAGGCTGTCGTATATTTCTGCGCGCTGGAGCGGGCTGTTGCACATTTCCGCGCTGGAGTGGGCTGTAGGACACGTCCAAGCGCTGGAGCGGGCAGACAGACATCAGCTGACATCAGCCGTATCGCTCTGGACATCAGCTGTGGCTGTCAAACACTCAGCTGTTCGTTCAGTGCATTTGGTTCGCTGTGGCGCTATTCTGTTATCATTGGGTGATCGTGCTGTCTGTCAAAACATGTCCAAAATGTCTCATATTTCAATCGTGTAAAAGTTATATCGCGATCCAGCCCTGCTCCACACCACATTAACTACAGTCCCAGCCATGATTAAAGTCAGGAAACAGATCAGTGAAACATGTTTGCTGATGTTGGAGGTCTGAATATGACAGCAGCCACACCAACCTGCAGCAGCAGCTCCCCCTCAGGTATTCCACTGTCCACGGACGGTTTGCTGTCATCGCTGTGATCGCTGCTCTTCTTTACGCCATTGGGCAGCTGGTTCTTCAGCGCCACTGCAGAGAGAGAGAGACAGAGAGGACAGGTCAGTGATGGGCATTTACCCAGCAAAGAGATCACTGTTTCATTTTAGACTGTTGGTCAAATCAGTGTGTCTTTAAAAAGCCAGTCACCAGAATCTGTCATGTTATGGAGCTAGACTGATAAATATTAGCTTATTTTATTAATATGGGTTTCAGCCAGAACGGAAAAACATTTCAAAATCCCTGTTGATGACAGTTAATGCTATAGGATCTTTTTTGCCAGTATAGACCAAAGCACACTCCTAAATTAATTTTAAAAAAGGAGAATTCAACATGTAGCAACTAGAATGATCTCCTTTGAAATAAAGACCACACAGTACTATCAGACAAGAGGCTGCTATAGTTTTGTGATCCTGTTAATAGGATTATTCAACTTCATACTCTGGAGCTGCATCCTGTGGCAGCTCGAACAGTGGAGGCAGAGGAGCTGATACGAAGAGGAGTGAAGCACAGGCTGAGAAAGAAGAGAGGACCTGAGGGAGTAACACCTTCTCAGAGTGAGACAGAGACGGGGGTTCAGGACACAAGACGGAGTGTAACACCAAATATTTTCTCTTTCACTTCATCAGTTTGCAAATAAAGAGATAAAAACAGACTTTTCACTGTGCTTTTCAAAGTTTGTTGACATTTATTGTGACTGAGACATTTCCCGTACAGTCAGGCAGACAAAACATCCCACAGGGGCTTCTCTGTGACCTCTGACCTCTCAGACAAAAACATGGAGGCCGGCACGGTGTCTTTGACCCGGGGGATAAAATGCGTTTGAGTGGGTTGATTCTGAAGAAAACAAAGAGCTTTTCTGAAGCGGCGGCCGAGACGTTAATGGAAGAGGAAGTCTCTGACAATACCGGGGCCTAAAGTTCGAGCACTTAGACGGCTTCTGCTGATCGTGACCCACATTCCACACGGGGATCAATAAAGCTTCATCATATCATCGTTTATTATATTTAACAAAGTCTTTGCATCCAGAGGTAATTACAAACATATCTCCTTGTACAAAAATAAAATCCTGCAGCTGAACCTTTTGTCTGTTGGTGACAGAGCTCAGTGTAGTGGAAGCTCACAAGGCCAGGACAGAGAAAGCAGGAAAAGCATGTTGACGATCAATAATTAAGAGCTCGGGGTGGAGGGACTATTCTGCGCCCTGACGTCACGAACGGGAGCCAGCGGCAAGAAAAAACACCCCGAGGCCACCGGGAGGAGGAGGGGACAATCTGTTGGCACAACGGAGGGCAACAAGGACACCAACAGCCAATAAAAACATCACAACAGGCGCTCCTCACCCCTCTGACTCACTGTGTGAAGGCAGATGGGAAACGTAAAGGAACATACGTACATCAGCCAGCGTGAGTCGGGAGAAAAATTGCAAAAATCAATCTGGGGAGTATTGAGGCTGATGAAAATGAACATCCTTATTTTACGAAAATGCTCCTCCAGTACTGATGTCAAAACTTGGGTTGCATGGATTAATCAGCTGAACAATCTGCTGATATTTACATTGTTGACCTCCATTTTTATATCAGAAGATAAAACGGCATTAATCGACGGCGGTGGCCGATGTTTTTCTGCTGTCACAATAAGTTTGTGCAGGTTAAAAAGAAGGGCTCGAGACTTACAGTGCCCCTTCGTTACGGCTAAAACAGAAACCTGATGAGAGGTCACACTGAACTCACTGTCAATGTGTCCTAGTATGCACCCTACTGTCTTCCTGATTATGCTGCATTAGGCAGATTTCCATAACAAATTTGCCCAAAACCAAAGTGATATTTTCGAAATGTTGATAAAATACAATAGCGAGACTGTTTCCAGTGAGTGATGTTCTGCGACTTCTCTGGCGATAACATTAAGAAGCATGTTGACGGATGTTCAAAACATCAGCAGCTTTATTTCTATTGCAGCCACCGCACTCGCCGCCATTATTTCCAATCCAAGGCTATGGAGCCATGATGGAAAGGCGAGCTCCTTATACATGGGAGCGTCCACGTATTAGCTGATAGTTCACGATTTTATCAGAGGAATTATGGATTCAAAACTTCCTGATGATCCGCTCAACTTTCTCAGAGTTACGTGATGCAATAACAGCTCTTGTAGCTCCTGCTGCATCATGAGGGAGCCAGTTCCTCCACACAAGCACACAGACACAGCATCATGTGACCTAGAAAAGACTAAAAAGTGTTTCCACTGCACTTTCACAGTGTTTGGGAAATATGGCTTTTTTGAATCTGGCGTTATGCTGATGTGGTGCGCTGTATTGTAATCAATCAGCACAGTGAAAACGAAGTCATTAATAGTCTCCTCCTCAGTGTTGTTCAATATTTTGATCAAATCTATCTCCCAGGCTGGCACTAAAAATCACCACTGCAAATGGCTTCTGTGAATGCAGCTCTGTGCAGTTTTGCTTAGTTGAAAAGATGTTAAATATTTAAATTTCCTAGATCAATAGCTCACATTCAAAAACAAATGACGCCTCTTTCCAACTGCAATTAAGTTGACGACGAGATACAACTGAATTTTCAGCACGAGTCGTCAAGTCGTCCCCTGAATTGGACAAATAACTGTGTACAGCCGACTGAGAGATGGACAGCGACTGTCTACAAAGTGCTACATCCAGACAGAGAAACCTCTAAAATATACAATAACCTGAAGAAGAGACGGTATACTGTCACCAAAATCACTTCAAACGTCAATAACCTCCTTTTTGTTATACTACACTTAATGTGTAACAAATTGCTTTGTCATTATTTTGGGGAATATTTTATTGGAAAAAAAAACAATAAATGAACTCTTACAGTGAAGTGTCACCAAAATCCCTTCACACACATTACTATTGAAATTTCTAAAAAAAATGCTTGTGAAAATGTGTTTGCTTAAGTCTGCTGAAGTAATGACACACATGCACGCGTGTGCACGTGATCGAGAAAAGCCTCGATCTGTGCTGAAGTCAGCAGGAGGCCAGACAGTGAATTCAAAGTGCAGTTGTTGGCTTCAGCTTCTTTATATTTTACCTTTTTTCCGCTGAGCTTCAGAATTATTTAACCAGAGAAAACGCTCATTTAGCCAAAACGGAGAGTGAATACATGAGAGGCAGCAGCAGCAGCACGAAGCCTTTACACACATCCACTATATCTAAAATCACATCTGAACTGTTGCCAAACTCTGAGTGTAACGCATCTGCTCCTCATCCACCTGCAGCCACGTTCAGGTCTCCTCTGCTGTCTCAGTCCGTCCGGAGAGACGAAGACGCGAACAATGACCCGTCTAATGCAGCATCTCACGGCCATGACCGAAATAAATTTTTCAAGGGTTCAACCGAGCGCAGCGGCAGGGCTGCCGGGAGGGGAGCGCCCCCCAAATGACGACACCAACAACAGAAACTACAATGTGTTTGTGGGTGTTGGGCTTAAAGAGGTTTGGATTAAATATTCATGAACACTTTGTTTTACTACTTCAGTTATCCTCAGACAAAAAGTCACTCTGTCTGTCTATCGAGGTAATAAAGTTTTAATATCTGAATTTACTGTGACGTATTCTGAGGTCAGGAAACTCTCTTGATGGATATAAACAGCGAGGAAATAACAGACAATGTATTTAATAAGTAACCACTAATCTGCCCTGAGCACTGGGCAGATGGCTACACATGGAAACAGATGTGCAAACACACACACACACACACACACACACACACACACACACACACACACACACACACACACACACACACACACACACACACACACACACACACACACACACACACACACTGGACTAACACCACACTGACCATTGTTCCCAGCAATCATGCCGAGGAAAAATTCTTGTTTAACCCTTTGAATCTTGAGCACATTGGCTTTATTTCTTTCTTCACGTTAAAAGTTTTGAGTTACAGGAAAACTACCTGAAAATTAGAAAAGTAAATAAGTAAAATGCAAAAGAGATAAATACATATTTAGATCAAATAATTAATAGAATTAATAATTAGAAACAATTTTCTTGACATTTTAACTATTTTTAAAATAATCTCCCATTATTTATTTATTACATTTTTTCAGGGCTTTTTCTTTTATTAATTTTTTGTAATATGCAGGACATTTCCTGCCAAGTTGCTCATTGTGTTTTCTGTCATGGTTTTAAAGAAACCAAACCAACTTGCTCTCATTTTCAAAGGTTTAAACGCGTGTGAAAGGCGTCTGAACACAGCATAGGAGAGTTTCAGGGGTTATGACAACGGATGATGATTTGCTTTATGAATAAAGTTTAAATTTGAAGTAAAGTTTATGTGGTGCAGCAGAGGAGAACTGATTGCTGTTTCTTCTTGGCAGCAGACTAAATGTGATAACAACTGAACCGTAGAGTTCATCAGTTTTTGCCAGACATCCTGAACGCGGCATCGAGTCTCGAACTCGGAAAGATATATTTGGCATTTTATTCTTGTGCATTTGCTGCTACATGAGGTGGAAAAGAGACGGATACAGAAAAAACACAATCGCAACTTTAGAGACATTTTCAGGGAGCCAAAAGTTAACTGTAAACCCACACAAAGTCTGAAAGTCAACATGTAATTTAGCTCTCTGCAAAGCACACTTTCAGGTTAAATACATGACAGTCAGAGAGAAATTAAAAAACGGATTTCTCTGAAGTTGCAGGAGTCAAAAGTTGAAAAGTGGGCGTCTGTGCCTCCCCCGCTCCTTTCTTCAAAAGGTCTGTAAAGCGGCCGTGAGTGGATTATCCCGCCGTGTTTTTATTCTCCGAGGCTTTCATCTCCTCCTCCCGCCTCCTCTCTGCAGTCTCTTCAGACCTACATTACTGTGTGACTGAGACTTTGGGACAAGGGTCGACTCGTGGCCACGGGCGAGAGGAGCTGACCTACAATGCGCTACGTTTGTATGAAGACGCTGGGATGAGAGGGGGGTCGTCCAGGGTTCATGCACTTAGACAGAGATGGGCCCTCTGGCCTGTTTCTGCAGGCTCAGCGAGACACAAGGAGGGCCGATGTGTTTTTGAGCACAGAAGCGCAGGTTAGCGCTTAGAAAATGACGAGTGATGGACGGACATTGATTTGTTAACCCCTTGAAACCTGGATTGACATCAGTTTTCTTTTGTTGTGTTCAGACATCTTTCACAAGCATTTAAAGCCTTGAAACGTGAGCAAATTGATCTTGTTTCTTTCAAAAACAAGTGAAAACAGGCAATCGGCATATTGCCAAGAAATGTCCGCCAATAGCGAAAAAAACAGTAAACGATGACCAGAAAGAAGAAAAAAAATCACCTGAAAATTACCTTAAAAAGACAGAAAGGGAGACTCATATAAATATTAAAAAATCTAAATCTATAATTATATATTTTTTAAAAAATGCACTATAATTATTTACATATTTTTTTTAATTTTTGCATATTTATTGAGGTCATTTTCTATTTTTGTTCTTTCACTTGTCTTTCTTTCTGGAAATCTGCCTTCTCTAACTGGACTTCTCTCCAGAGGATCTCTTTCATCTGAATGAGTTTAAACACAGATTTGAGCTCCTGTCGCAGTGTAGAAACTGTACACGGAGGATTCAGATATTCCACACCTTCACTGAGCTTTAAGGATCTCTGAGGCCTGTTTGTTGGTCTTGGACAGACGTACAATCTGCCTTTAAGAGCAAATCTACAAACACATTCAGCACCACACACACACACACACACACACACACACACACACACACACACACACACACACACACACACACAAAATCCATCTGCTATACCTGTAAGCCTGCTAACTCCTCGACAAAGCCACTCCACCACTTCTTAAACAGAGCCTGAATCCTGAATCACAGGCAGCCCAGACACAAAGGTCACGACCTCCAAATCTTAAATATAAATAAAAACAGAGAGAGAGACATTTGGCTTCCCTATATTGGACAAGTTCTTCAGGCTCGTATCGCTTTTAAAGCCAAGGAGTTGTTTTCTTGCCAGAAGAAATGTCATGGATATATGAACAAAAACTGCATATAAATACAGATTTTCTTTGGGAAAAAAAACCTCGATTTTGACTAAGTAAAGACCCTTATTCATTGTACACTGGCAGTTTTTAAATAAATTTTTGCGACGGATACATTTCAGTCTTGTGTCCAACTTGTCCTCAAGAAACTCTCCCTGACCCTCTTCCTTTTTTGGTGACACCTTCCACGACTGACTGTTTCTGCATGTTTTTCTGCGTCTGTGTCCGCAGGTCCTGTGCGAGGTGTGAAAAGCTATTTCAGTGTTTCAGTAGGCGGGCGGGAAAAGAAAAGGGCACAGCAGCTGTTTCAGGACTACACACTGACATTTACCGGCTTCACTTTCTGTTTCTATCCGTCTCAATTCCACGATTCGTCTCTGTCACCACTTTTAAACCGCGACAGAGTACTTTTGAACTCATCATATGCTGCTTTCCTCATGTAGACCGCCACATGTTTGCATCTTCTCCCACCAGCTTCCAGCTGTGCTGCATATTTCATAAGAAATTCTTGTTTCCTACCGGAGAAGAAGCTCTTGGTTCGGAGGAAGCTGACGCTGAGCCTCAGGATGGACAGTTTGTCCAGGCTGGAGATGACGTCCTCAGGGAAGGGCAGCAGGCTGGCGAGTCGATCCAGCTCTGAGTTCAGGCGGTCGCGGTGGCGTTTGGACGGGTTGGACTTGGCGCCTTCAGCTGGGGTCGGTTTGACTCTGGTAATGAAGGTAGCACTGTGATATTTAACACTTTCCTCATTATCAAGTTCATTTTTACCACCTCTGAAGTGTCAAAAATGACGTTACACTAACATATGATGCAGATAATGATGTTACTGTTTTAGTAAATACATCAGGAGAGAAGGATACAGTCTTGATCCCAATGTTTAGAAAAAAAAATTCTAAAAAGTCCGACTGAATTTTATGGAAATGTCACATTAAGTGTGTCAAATACATCCAAAATATTTCTATTTGATAAATTGGTGCAGCCAAAAAATCTTCCAAGTCTTTGATTTAACTTTCACCTTAAAAAAAAAAAAAAATAGATAGATATCCTTGGGTACAAATAAAGAAATTAAATATATTTATGACATTTCAATATTTCTATATATCTATATATATATACATATATAGATAGATAGAATAGATAGATATATAATATTGTAATTCTATTAAATTCAATTTTTACCATATTAAATAGACAATTTCTTTTATTTTAAACAGATTTTGTTACGAGATTCATTATTATTTTTTATATGTAGTTATTTTGTTTTTGTTTTATTTTTTCATGTCTATTGTGTGGAGTCACTTTTTTTTAATTTATATTTTAAAAGAAATTAATGCATTTTTTAAAAACATATTCTATAGCCTATAATGTATATTTTTTTTGCAAAGGCATTTCTTAGTATGAGTGTTAAAGGGTTAAAGCTAAAGTAGTAAATAACAAAAATTCCTCCCCAGAGCTAAAAACAAAATAAAAAATGACAAGCCTCTTCCTTTTTGGCCCCGCCCTCCATAAATAACGAACAGTCCCTAACCACAATCACCTGAATAACTGGTAACGCCGCACTTACCCCTTCTGCGCCGGTTTTCTTCTCTTCCGTCCGGCGTACATGCTTGTTGTTGTTGTTTATTTACTCACAGTGAAGCTGCAGGAAATCCATACAGAGTTAACTCTTGGTAAACAACAGTAGAATCCAGTAGAAACCAGCAGCTGTCCCCCCGGTGACCACAGCGTGTGATTCATCTGCGTTCATCCACCGACACACTGACTTTAAGCTAGCTTAAATTCAAAATCTGCGACCGTTACGCGACCGTTAGACACGTTAAAACTCGCGCGCCGGTGGAAAGCCGGTAAACAATCGCCGAAAGATAAACCGCGTCACCGCAGTGAGTGAAAATAAAACACCGCGGCTCACTGTGGGAGTATCAGGGGACCGACTGCCGCCCCGGTTATCCGTCCATGGCGCCCCGCCGGTGCGTCAAATCCCGCGGACGTTCCGAAACAAAAACCCCCGTTAAAACTTCACATCCTGGGGTCAAAGTTCAGCCCAAAAAATGTCAAAATGAACCCGTTAAAAGTGAAATGCCGGCTCCTCTTCGTCCTCTGCTCCCGGTCCTCTCTGCAGCTGCTGTCCCTCTCCCGGTCCCGGAGCAGCACGCGCTACCCGGGCACTGATTTAGTCGGGAGCGCGCGCCGGGTTAAAGGTCACAGTGTGGGGAAAACAATCGTTCACATTAATTAAAAAAAATATTTTATGAAAACAAAAACATTACAAAAGTAGTAAAATTATGTTTCAATATATCAGACATAAAAAAAAAGTAAAATAAAAATGTATATTTGATGTCTTTTTCGGGCCAGTTGTTATTTATGAGAGGGGAGGGGACGGTGCAAATCGGTGTTTTTTGGGTTTTTTTTGATTAATTATTAGATTTAGAATTTTTTTTTTTTAAAGTTAGTTTAGTGATTATCATTAGTTTTATCATTAGTTAGTTTAGTGATTATCATTAGTACAAATGTAAAATTATTTTACAGAATTTCTGAGCACTTATTTTCAGGTGATTTCTTTGTTTTTTGTTTTTGTTTGTTTTTTTAGCTTTGCTTTTTTGGAGTTATTTATTTATTTATTTATTTTCAGGTAATTTTCCAGTACTTTTTACGGTTTTAAAAGCATGTTTTCTGAAGTCAGAAACTGTAAAATATTCCCTGAGGGAGGCTTATGATATTTGAAATAAAACAGAATAAAATAAAATAAACTAATATCCCAGCCATCCATCTACTCAGATTAAATAAAGTACTCTCCCTTAATGTATTTTCTTTCCCTGAACTTGTATTTAAAGCGACACCATGTAACTTTTAAAAGTGAAAAATAATGAATTTATGAGCAATAAAAAAACATGTATTGTATTTCACTTTTTAGACATAAATAAATGCAGTATGTTTAACTTTTTTAGTCAAGACTAACCAAAAGTAAATAAAGTGGAAACCATTAAAGGCTTTACTGGGAGCAGATGAGGCGTTCAATGGGAAATATATTGGGTTACACTGCCATCTAGTGCACAAGAGACACCATCGCGTAGCTAAAAACTACAATAAAATACAATAGTAATGTTGAATAAATACAAAATGTGCACCAAAAATTACATTTAATGTAAATGCAAAAAATACAAAAAAAAGAAAGAAAAGTAAGAAAGAAAATATTTTTATGAAATTAATTTTCCTCATACTTCTCCTTTGATTTAAATCTTTTGTTTTTCAATTTATGGCTCAAATAGACCCAAAAATGTCTAAAAACCGAAACTACTGCTGTTTTGTCATTAGCTCCAATTTAAGGCAGATTTTTCCTAAAATTAAAAAAAAAAAAAAAAAAAATTAACTGAAATTGACCTAAAAATGGCTATAAAATGGGAATATATGCAAATTTCTTATCATCTTCTATTTAAGTGAAGATTGTTTTACCTGTAATT
This sequence comes from Plectropomus leopardus, assembly GCF_026936395.1. NCBI lineage: Eukaryota > Metazoa > Chordata > Actinopteri > Perciformes > Serranidae > Plectropomus > Plectropomus leopardus. The sequence goes on along the minus strand of NC_142199.1, from coordinate 2,043,934 downwards.
TTCCATATAAATCTCATTTGGAGAGTAAGAAAACACAACAAGGAGATAAACAAACTTTTCCCCTCTAACCGAATAATATCGAGTTTTTCACATTTCCAACATTATTTTGTTCAAATGTTGCAATAAAACATGTATTTGTAGTCTGGACGACAGAGCAGACCGTCGGGAAACACTCGTGTGTGTGTGATCACATCACCTTTAATGTGGTGAGCATGAAACGATTGACTCAAACACTCAATACACTGTTAGAGGCAAAATATTGAAGGCAAATCCACAAGATATAATATGTTGAAAAGTTACAAAAAAACATCATAACAGGAGATTAACATAACGTATATGCTGTGCAGAAAATGTACAAAAAATGATGAAGGCGTGAGTTAAGGCTATAAACATTAAAATACACAATATGGGACAATATTGAAAAAAAAAGAAGACAAATATATATATTTATATACAGGTACACAAAGATACTGCAGTTTGGAGCCTTGGTCTCCTGGGGTTTGAAAAGTATAATAAGTACAAAGTTGTTGTTTTTTTGTTGTTTTTTTTAATCTAGAAGCAAGATATATTTTATATTTTTATATGAATACTTTGTGATTGAAGTGAAAGCACTCAGGATTTTAAAGAGGTCAAACGCCTCTGAAACAAGCGCTTCATTTTGTACTGAATCTTACAAATTCTGCCTGTGTTGAGGACCAGCTGTGATTATTATTGCTTTTTTTGGTTTTATTTTGGTGGTAATGTTGTTTTTTTATTATAGCACTGCTAGATGATGAAAAGTGTCCTTTAAGTTTGTCAGGGATGTGTTGAGGCTCACAAAAAATATCAACACTGATCAACTGGGTAGAAATTTTGGGAGTTTGTGGGTGCTTTGTTTCAATTCACATTTTATTAAAAAAAAAGTAACAATTGTTATGGCTCCATTTTCAGACTTCTAAAATGAAAAAAACAGATTAAATCACCTTAATAATAAAATTATGCCCTTAAATCAAATATAACTGTAGACTTACTGTAATAGTGACAGTAGGTAAATAAACTACAAACTTTTAAAGTATTTTAAATATTTCTGCAGAGATTTTTTACTGTGGCTACTTGTGCAATATTTGAGAAAAATACAAAAAAATAAAAAAATATAAAAAATGACCAAATTATCTTTATGTTAAAATTTGCTACACGACAGATTTTTTTTTATAACATTTTGCACCCAAAAAAAGAGGAATTTTGCACATTATAAGATGAAAATTGAGCCATAGCAATAATAAACTGGAACTCCTTCTGCCTCCTCTACTACTACATTACCCAGAATGCCTTTCAACAAGTCACTTGCAGCTAATGATGCGTTCGTTTCACATGGCGTGTCCAAAATCCATACTATATGCATCACTTCCTGTTTATATAAGGCACTTTTTTTAAAATGCAAAAATGCTAAAAAAAATAGTGCACAGTGAGGACGCTAAAACGGTACGTAGTATGGAATCGGGACACGAGCAGTTTTTGACTTGTAACGAGTGTTCATGAAAACCTCAAAGTCAGGAAGAGTGAATTTTGGATATCTCTCTTTTTTTTTTTAAGTCAGCAGCCATTAAAAAAAGTTCTGTAAATTGGACTATTAATATATGAATAAACTCCACTGTAAAAAATAAAAAGATAGGAGTAAAACTGGAAAATTTGGTGAATTTAAGTAAAAACATTTGGCTGAGCGTAAACTCACTTTGAGAAAACGTTTTTTAAAGATTCATACTGTGATCCATACATGTTTTTAACAAAATAATACACTAATTAAAAAGATTACTTGGGGTAAAAAAAATATTTTTTGTATCACGTTTTCTCGAATATAAATTAAATATGCAAACATCCTCTTATTAAATATTCTTTGTGTATATACTTTCATCCGTGTTCGTCTGTTTTGGACGGATTATTGAGCTCTGAGTTGAATATTTTGCCGCGGTCAGAAAACTCGATGTGTCTCAGTTTTAACTCGAGGTGTGAACGCTGCGTACGAGTTGGGAACTTTCGACATGAACGCAACACTTTATGAATTTGTGAAAAGTGTGAAAACATTTTCACGCTTCTTGAAACCGCAGCTACAATCACTCTGGTCTATTTTCCTGCTGTTTATAAATGTATGTTATAATGTTTATAAAAATCACTTTTCTGTGCCGAAAACTCAAAAAGTTGAATTTTCCAGTGGATGTGCGTTTCCCTTTGGTATCCCGCAGAATAAAGCAGCACAGATGGCTTTACTGACGTTCTGTTTTTGGTTTTTAAGTCAAATATTCAAGTCTGCACTCACTACTTTTTTGCAGCTTCTATAATCGGCTGAAATCTACTTTTTCTAGGAGAATTATTTTTTTAAAAAAGTACATAAGTGCTGATAACTAACGACAGACAAAACTCAGATTTCATGGCTCAGTACTGGATGAAGCACATTTCTTGCAGTTTGAGGCTTTCTCGCTGTTTTCTTTTCAATCTAAGTGCTGAATTGTTTTTAAAAAATAAACAATCAGAAAGAGGTCAATGAAAAGGCACTTGTGAAGTGTTCATCTTTTTTTCCATTTTTTTCCCTCATTTAAAAAATATACCATAGCTGCCTTTAATCGTTTTACTTCTGTGTTTTCGCTGCCGGCCGGACGATCGTCGATACTCCGATCCGAGCAAGAACGTCGATTAATTACCACAACGACAGAGAGAGGACAGACGAAGAGGACGGAAATATGAATAACTCAAAATCCAGATTTACAGAGACGATTAACGTCATGGTTTACCATTTCAGGTTTTTTGTATCTAAAAAAACGGGTTTAACCCTTTAACACCTGGACTGACGGGTTTTCTTGTACTGCGTTCCAACAGCATTTAAACATCTGAGACCAGATGTAAATCGGTTTGATTTTTTGGGGGGTAAAAAAATGCAATAAGCAACTTGGTAAGAAATTTTCCGCAATTTGCAAAAAAAAAAAGGAAAAGGTGACAAGAAAAAGAACCTCCAAGATCTTAAATTTAATTATTAAAAATAAAATCATACATTCAAAAACTTATATTTTAAATATTAAATTATATATTTGAAAATTGCATATATATATATATACACACACACACACACACATTTTTTCTAAATATATAATTTAATATCTTCATTTTTTCTTTCTTTTAGCCATTTTTTGAGGTCAGTTTGTTTGTGCTTTTTATTTTTATTTTTTGTTGCTTATTATCAGGTAACTTTCTTGTCGCTGTTTGACTCATTTCTTGCAAATATTTTGATCATTTCTTGTGAGGTTGTTCTTTGTCTTCTTGTCAATCAAACCGATGTACTCAGGTTTTAAAGGGTTAAACGACTATTTTAAGGCACTGAGTGAATCTGCTTCACTTTGCCTCTCACTCTTTGTGTATTCAAAAAAAATCATTAAAAATGTAAAATTATTATTATTAATTATTATTATTATTATTCCAAATAAGACACAATAATAACTTTATAATCCAATATCTATAAAACCTAGAGCACTAAAAATGTCTTAATTTTGTTATCCTGCGTCGGGAATCTCTTTTTATTTTGTAAAGCTCTTAAAGGATTTATGAATTATTTTCTCTTCACTATGCTTTGGCAAAAACTTTAAAGGAATAGTGCAAAAAAATCTCAAAAAATGGCTAGTTAAGGCAAGGGTTTGGTTTGGTTCACATCAAATATATAAATTTTTTATGCAAATATTCCCGGTGGAAATGTTTTTAAAATTTCAACAGACTGACTTCCCGTCAGTTTGAGGCACCGTCTGTATTTTTCTTTCTCCCTACAACAGGAAAACAACAGAAAAAATCTAGAAAGAAAAATGAAGAACTGGCTCAGTGATAAAAAGCTCTTTCAAATAAACAAAAGAGGCTCTAACAAGCAGCTGTGTTCACTGAATTCAATCTTTAAAACCATTTGTTAGTAGGATGATTTTGTTGTGCGTTTTCTTTTTTCCTTTTTTAATACCCTGTCTGCAAAGCAAATATCCCCCGCCGGGACAGTGAAGAGTTGAAATGAACTTAATCAAGACGCCTTTTTTTCAAAAGGACAAAAACAGCAACAACAACAAAAAAAAGATATATTTCATCCTTCTGAGCGCTCGAAGTAGAAAACGGGTTTGAGGGGAGGATGGCGTTTGTGCGTCGGAGACCTCAGAGGATCGACGGGAGGTCGTCTTTCTTTTTATTTCATTCAGTTCAGACATTCAAGCGTCGGCCGCTGTGTGGGAGACGGACGTGGACGCGCGGGGCTTTTTATCGGAGGTGAGGAGGTTAAACAAACCGCCCACTTAGTCCTCATCCTGCCAGGCTTTTCTCTTCTTTCAAACGCAGACAAATCCAGCCTGCAGGTGCAAAACCAGCATCCAAGTGTGTCACACTGAACAGCGAAATATGTCAGATATTTCTAATTTCTCTCTCCATGAGATCCAGAAGATTAAACCTTGCACTTTTTCTCATAAAATGTAAGAAACAGTGGAGTTATGCTGTTTTCATTTCTCTGTGGCACGTTATCGGCACTTTTCCTCCAAGCTCGTAACATCCAACACGCGAATAAACAGCTAAATACAGTTTCCCTTTGCCTTTTTCCTGCCTCTTTTTAAAACCTATTTTCTGAATCTTTTTATGTCTCATGTTTTGGCTTCATTTCTCAGCCCTGAAAGTTGCCTTTTCATTAAAGCGTTAAGTTTTAGCACGTCTGCTACATTAACGATGTGCAAATGTAACGTATCTGTGACGTGCAGAAACATACGATATCAAACTTCTTTCTTTTTTTTGAACGGTTGGGTTGCTGTCGCAGGGGCAACCAAACCTGCTGTGTGCAAATGTCAAAGCACACGAGCCTGCAGGCAGATGCGTCTGGGAAACATCAATTACAGACACCGGTCGACGCTCATTTTACCACAATGAGCCCTCCAGCTCGGAATAAATCAAAGAAGGCAAAAGAAAGCCAGACTTTGTACATTATGCGTGAGAAAAGACGTCCAGGATGAGGACTAAGAGCTGATTTAGTTAACATTCCCACCTCAGACAAAAGCGGCGCCGAGCCGCTTGATTGGCCGACGACGAGTGACGACATCACGTGGGCTGAAGCCAAACTTTCCTCCATCAACGTGGCAGAAAATCCGGACGTGCTCGTGTTCAAATTCCTGCAACTTGATCGTGATTGCACAAAACAAATCACTGACTCAGGTCATCCCATATCTTTTTTTTTTTTTTGGTACAATCCAACCAGCTCCTAAGAGGGAATTTCTTTTCTCCGGACGTCCTGAACCGAAAACACTTACAGCTTCCGTCACGGTTTCCTCGTCGTTTCTGTTCTTCAGTCCACTTTCGTGTTTAGAGACAGGAGTCTTTCTGCTTCCTTTAAACTGACGTTTCCTCCGCCGTCCAGGAGTCACAGCAGCTCCTTCCTATTTGTTCTCTGAGTAGTAGGTGTTCCCGTTGGGCAGCGAGGAAAACGGGAAACCTCCGTTCCCGACCACCGGACGGCTGTTGATCTGGAAACCGAGAAAAGACAAAAAATTATTTCTTCATCTACTCATTTATTTTCAAGTTTTGGGTTTTTTTTCACACATATTCACAAATGTCTGTACAATAAAGTACAATAAAATTACTTCAAAATTAGTTGGTTTTTTGATGATTTTTACTGAAAAAGGCAGTAAAAAAAAAAAAGCAACCCTAAAACAAAGAAATTATCTGAAAAAAATTGGAAAACCACCCAAAAATTAGCAAGAAATTCCTTTTAAAAAGTCCAATAAAATTACCTCGAAATTAGTTTTTTTTGTTTTTTTTTTGAAAAAGGAAACAAACAGTAAAAAAAAAAACAACCCTCAAACAAACAAAGGAAATCACCCAAAAATTAGCAAGAAATTCATGAAAAAGTACAACAAAAATCAGTAGAATAAAAGGGAAAAAGACTGTAAAAAAAAAAAGAAGAAGAAAACAAAGAAATGATGTGAAAAAAGCCTAAAAATGTAGAATAATTTCCAGCTCAGGTTTCACAGCTCTAATTATCTGTGAAAAGTGTCTGACAGCAGCACATCAAAGTGGAGTCCCGCCTGGTGTGGAAGGTGGTTTACCTGCGTCTGTTCGCTGAAGCTCAGGTACGGCTGTTGCTGCACCAGCAGGCTGTCCGTGTTGAGGCCGGCCGTCATCTGGCAGGACAGCGCCGCCTCGTCGGGACCGGGGATCGCCGTCGTCCCCGGCACGGCTCCACCTCCGGGGAGACCCTGATAGAAGCAGGACGGCTTAGAGGGAATCTGGTTGGCGTTGGGGTTCAGTCTCTGGCAGGACGGCGCCTGACTGAGGTGCGCTCTGTTCGCGGGCACCGCAGCGGGGGCGTTTCTGAACATACAGCTGCTGGAAGGTGCGAGAGGCTGCGGTTCGAGGACCGGCTGAACGGGAAACAGTACATCTGAAGTGTCTGGAGTCCTGAACATCGGCCTGCTGTTGACGGCGTGGGACGTGACGAGTCCCGGATTCCCCTGAAATCCGGACATTTGGTTGAGACTCATTTGTTGGTGTCCGCCTGAGATCAGCGGCTGCTCCCGCGACCAGGACTGTCTCTGATTGTCACTGTTTTGTGTCTGAAGTGCAAAGTGTCCCTGTAAGCAGCTGGACGAGGACGGGTCTGCGGGGAAACCTGTCTCGTTTGAAATATTTTGGGTGTACGTTTCTACAAAGGCGTCGGCTTGGTTTGGGACGGACGAGTTCCACTGGTTTCCCTGAAAGGTAAACACGGGATGTCGTTTCACGCTTTGGTCCTGGAGGCCGATCGGGACGTTTGGCGTCCTCATCTGCATTGTTTGGGACATTTGGTTGGTGTGACTGTTTTGGCTGAACGCTCCGAGGTCCTTGGCAGCGGCTTGCATGTTTCTCAGTTGAGACGCCATCGGGCCGTTGAAGGCGTCGCCTGGCGCTCCCAGCTGAACAGAATTCGGGAGCGCCTGCTGTGAGGAGATCTCCTGCAGAGTTGGACCGTTTAAGCTCATCTGAGGAAGGTCCATGTGGGTCAGTTTCATCGTCTGTCCTCCGTTTGGCATCAGCTGGTTCTCCAGAGGCCAGCCGAGCTCCCCGCCCTGCTCCGGGTTCTGGTTCTGGAGCTCCAGCATGGATAGACAGTCCGGTATGTCGTCGATCTGATCCGGCAGTTTGAGCCGCCCCTCCCTCTGGAGCTGCTCCTCCACGTACGACAGGATGTCGTTGCTCAAGATATCGTCCAAGTCCTCGTTCATCTCGCAGGTGTTCATCTTCAGCAGCGTGGTCTCCCAGCTCTTCAGCTCCTCCGGACCCACGTCCAGGGCGTCGGCGAGGTCGTTCTCCCCGAGGATCTGCTGCAGCGTCTCCATCATGTCCTGAACGGTGGCCTCGGCCTTCACCAGGCTCCCCATGACGGGTTTGGGCGTGGTGAGCTGCCAGACGTCTCCGGGGACGTTGACTGTGGCGTGCGTGTCCTGGAAGGCGATGTCGTTGGCGGAGTTGAGGGTGTTGCCGTTGCTGTTTTCACAGTAGAGAGACTGATCCTGACTCAGCATGGCGCCCAGTATGGAGTCGCGGCTGACGGTGTAGCTGTCTAACTTCCTCTGCTTGGGGGCGGAGCACGGGTCGGGGACGTCGACGCTCGGGGTGATGTCGTAAAGTAACGCCTCTCCGGTGGTGAAGTTGAACGGTAGCTGCAGCCGGCGGAGGCGCAGCTGCTCTTCTCCTTCTTCATTTCTGCGGAGGAAAAAACAAAAACATCAGACAGAAACAAACCGTCTTTAAAACCTGAACTAACCGGCTCCATTTCCCCCGAAAACACAGGGCGAAGAAAGTGAGCGACCAAAGAAGAACTGTCACAAAAATTGGCAAGAAATTAGTAAAAAGTTACAAGAAATGTACATTAAAATTAGTCGGGAAAAAAAGGAAGTAAAAAAAACAAGATTTCCTTGGCCTGGAAAAGGTGGTAAAAATTTAAGAATTCTATCAAATAATTTTCAAATATATAATTATGATAATTAAAAATCTTTTTTTCCATATTTGTTTCTTTTTTCCCCTTATATTAATTAATCGAAAGAAATCAAACCAACCAAGATTTAACCCTTTAAAACCTGAACAATTGAACATTATTGCCTCTGAAGGCAGCACAAGAAGAGTGACGTCACTTTAAGTTTCAAAGGGTTAAGTTAGTCAGACTTACGTCAGAGCTCTCTGCCGCGCCACGATGAAGTCCGGTTTCCCTGCTTTAAAGACCACCCTGGCGTTGGCCTGGACCCAGATCCACATCCCGGTTTTGGCCAGAAGCCTGAAGACGGTGAAGCCGCTCTCTCCGGTTTTCATCACTGAGACGACACAGAAAGAGTCGGACGTACATTAACACCTTGAAAACCTGAGCAAATCGGCTCAATTTCTTTTAAATATTTGGGAAGAAATCGGCAAGAATTTCATGGTTATATGATCTTTATCTAATAAAGGCAAAAAAATGCCCAAAAAATAATGTTAATTTAAAAAAAAAAGAAAATTATCCTAAATTTTACCACACAATTTTTTAAAAAGGAAAAAAAAAATTAAAAAGGAAATGACTGTAAAAAAAAAGCTAAAAAAATATAATAAATTTGTAACATAATTTTGAATGTGTTCTTATGATACTCATAATTATAGTTTTTCTCTAGCTTTTAAAAAAATGTACTAAATCTACTAATGTTTTGACATTTTTGGAACATTTTGGGAACACTTGCTCATTGTTTTTGTTTTTTTTTCACGCAGTTTTTAACATGAAACAGAGAAAAGCAACAAACTCACATTTGAGAAGCTGCAACAAGCCAATACGTGTACAGTTCAGTAAATAAACGACTTAAAGTGAAAGTAAAGAGGGGACTTACTCCTCAGGTGGTTGTCGGCGCAGTACATCATGTCCGCGGCGTGGATGAAGTGGTAGCCTGAACCTTTCATGCAGAGCTCCACTTCGTTGTAACCCAGAACCACCTTCCCCCTGCGGGACAGAAAGTTTGACTCCAATAAGTGTTTGAATTAAAAGCCGATTATCCGTTTCAAGAGGCTGCGCTGCTGTAGATATTTGGACGATTTCATTTTGTTTCAGAGAAAGTTACACAAATATAATTAAGTTATCTCAATGTATGGGAGTCATTTTAAAGATTTTAAATCTTTATTTTCTCTATTTGCCTGTTTATTGTTCATTATGAGGACTTATATGTGTTGTTTTTGTATGCTGGCTGTTTGAATAATGTCCAATAAATAAATTCTTTTTATTTTTATGTTCTTCTTGCTGGAAAAATAAAAACGTTGCAAATGTTTAGAAGAAACACTGAAAAAAAACAAACCTTTTTTTTTACTTTGTTTATCATTAATTGTAAAAAGTTAAGTGTTTTTTTGCTCATTAAAACCAACACAAAAGCAGCTAGTTTACAGACGAAAAACAAAGGAAATAATAAATAAACAAATAAATAACAATAAGTAATACAAATCTGTACATATCTTAAGGATTACTGTACAGTTTCTTAATCACAACAAATTTCCAAGACTTTTCCAAACGCTTCATGATTTTAAATATCAATGAATTATACAAATCTATGAGCATCCAGAAATTATTCAAAAACAAAAAATAATCAATAATAATCAATCAATAATCAAATAAATAATGATAAAATCTATGTGTATCTCAAATTATTATTAATCATAATAATAAAAAATAATACAATTTATGTGTATCTGAACTTCATTAGAACAAACAAAATTTCCATGACTACTCCAAAACTTTCAATGATTTTTACTAATTCCATGACTTTTCCAGGTTTTCAGCCCTTTATTGTTTCGAATTGTGTTGTATTTCATTGAGAGAAAACACAAAAGGTAAAAAAAATCTCATTTTTTTAAAGTATTTTTTTGCTGTAATTATGAACTTATTCATACGTTAATTATTGTAAAGCTGGAAGGTGTGCGTGTGTGTGTGTGTGTGTGCGTGCGTGTGTGTGTGTGTGTGTGCGTGTGTGTGTGCGTGTGTGTGTGCGTGTGTGTGTGCGTGTGAGCGTCCACCTGGTGTCGATGCCCATGGGAGTGAAGTCCAGCTTGTGTTTGGTCTGGAAGATGAGCGTCTTGGTGCGGATCTCCAGGATGGACGGCGGCTGCATCGGCGTGGCGATGGAGAACAGAGCGAGCTGCGGGGGGACGAGCGTCCCGTCCTCAGACACGCGGTTCTGACCGTGGATGAACTTGAGTCGGCCGCGGAAGTTCAGGGCCTGGGGACAAACCAACAGGGTCACGTTTAGATTTTTTGTTCAGCTGAATTTACACGATGTTGACGTTTTAAAGAGTTTCACCAGGAAGCCGGAGGAGTTGTCGAGAAGGCAGCGGAATCGGCAGCAGAAGTTTCTCTCTAAGAAGGACGAGTTTTCGGGAGGGATGACCTGCGGGTCGTACGTCATCATGTTTCTGCTCACCTCCGCAGAGTTCTGCTCGCCTGCAGCATACAGACCAAATATTTACCGTTAACTTCCATCAAATGTGGCTGCTTATCAGTGCTGCTGACGCACATTTTATTTCGTGAGATATTAAACATGTTGAGCTAACAAGTTATTCATGAAATACCCTGATCGTCATTTTTTTATACTTTTGTCCCTGCAACCCAGACCATCACACATCAAACGTTTCTATGAAAGTAATTAATAACAAATAATCGAACTGACAAGTGAAATCGAATCTAATCGAATCGAAATAAAATCAAGTAAAATGAAGTAAGAAATAATGATACAATATTTTCTAATCTAAAATATATTTTTAACAATAAAATCTGTTTACCTAAAATGTATTTTAAAAAAGGAGAAATTATTAATAATAAATAAACACATAAATAACAAGTAATATAAATGTATATATTTCTAAAATGTATTGAAAAAAGGAGAAATTATTAATAATAAATAAACACATAAATAACAAGTAATATAAATGTATATATTTCTAAAATGTATTGAAAAAAGGAGAAATTATTAATAATAAATAAAGACATAAATAATAAGAGATATGAATCTATATGTTTCTAAAATATATTGAAAAATAAAAAAGGAATAATAATAAGAGGAAAAATAAAAACAAACATATTTAACCCTTCCTTTTAAAGTGGTTCCGTCAAACTAACTCAAACTAACTAAAATTTCTAGGTTTTTATTTTATTTCTATTTTTAATTTGAGATTAAGAAATCATTTATCTTTTTTTTAAATATATTTTTATATTTTTTTCTTCCATGGTAGAACCAGAAAGGTGGCAGAGATGACCAGCAGCTGCTGGCACACATATACACGTATTCACGGTGTATTTTGGAAGAAGTCGTCACTCTTTGGCTCCGCCTCTGCAGGTAAGTGCTGAGGTGTGATGCTCAGGTGTGATACATATTTCTATACTGTAGCGTAAATGGTTAATGCTTACTGGGGCTCAGTGCGCCGCTGTCCTGCTGGCTGCTGTTTGGGTTGAGAGCGAAGTGAAGCTGCCGTCTGAAGAGAGCTCGGTCGTCTGTGTGAATCAGCTCGAAGACGCTCTGATGGACGACGTCCGACTGAGAACGCACACACAAATCATCATTTCTCTCTGTTACATGAATTAAATTTACTGCAGTTTTATTCATAACTGCGAATAAAAGGGCAGAAGTGGTAGTTGCACAAGTTTTATCGAAGGCACAATATAAAAGAAAACCTCTGGCGCTCACAAATCCTGACTTGAGGGTGTCTTTGAACCCGACAAAGCCCGCTGAGCAGTTTGAAGCCATTTTTCAGCACCGTTGACAAAGGAGGGTTTTGTGTCGGGTTTGTTTGAGTAAGAGAAAGAAAGCCGAGAGGCGTGGTTCGCTCAGCACCTCGCTCCTTTTAGCACAACGGCGTCTCTGTGTTTCCAGCCTTAAGCCCGGTGGCATTCATCCACCGGGCTCGCCGTGTCAAGGCTGAGAGCGCTGTGTGTGTGTTTACACTTGCATCATCGCTCTTGAACGCAGCTCGCCAGTACAAACGTTAATAAGAGCTGCAGCTCGCCAACTAAATGCTCCTCCAGGTTGACGAGGGCGCTGGAGACGAGCCACAGTTCTTCCTCTGGATCTGAAATCTGATGTTTGTGAGCGACCTTCATGCACGCACAACCAACACTTTATTGTGAAAGGATGGCGAGAACTATAAATACTTCGACTGCTGCTGCATGTACTCGTGCAATTACTATATAAGTACTACTTATTTTAACTTATACCATTAACCCTTAGGGACTGTTTGGTGCATTTTAGGTGTTTTTAATTCTTCCTTTGCTGACAATTTTGGCTGTGTTGATGCATGTGTCCTAAATGTAGTCCAGATTGTGTATTTGAGTGTAATCAGTGAATTTGCAGCTCAGCTCCTACAATAAGTCTAAAATACACTGTGGAAACTAAATAGTTACATTCAGACTGTTCAGGTCCAAAAATGCTCCATTGAAACCCATTCAAACTGACATTTTGTGATCCCACAGCCATCAGAGCAGAAAAACAGGACTTGTATTATTTCTGGGTGTCATTCTGGGCTTTTGACTCTGAATTTGTCATTTTGACTATTTTCCACCTGATGAGGTCATTTTGACCATATTTGGCATATGGAGGAAATACATGCTATTTCCACTAGGTGACCTGTCACAGACTATGAGAATGAAAAATGATAATAAAGATGCAAAATAAAATATATACAAATAAAAATGTATCGTTTGGCGTAACAATACTTCCAGTACAACTAGTGCTGTGAAGTACTTTTGTCCCTAGTATCTGTTTCCTCTCTGTAACTGTGTTTAAATCTGCTTCTTAAATAAAGTTTATCATGTTAATAATAGTCAAATCCAGCCGGTGAATTTTGGCTTCTGCAGTCACCGTAACACACTTCCTGCCCTGATTAGCATCCTGACTGCAGACTGTCGTGGAAAAGCTGTGGTGTGTATATAAAAGAGTGTGTGTGTGTGTGTGTGTGTGTGAGAGAGAGTGTGTGTTGTTGTTTACCATGTGCACTCTCCCCCAGGCAACTTTTTAAATTTTTTTCTTATCCTCGACTGCAGACATCTTTAACCCCGGTTCAAACGGATGTGTTTACAAGTCAAAAGTTCACAGCAGACAAAGCAGTTCAGTTCTCATGCACTGACACACACACACACACACACACACACACACACACACACACACACACACCCAGTCGGCACATGACACGCTGTGAGTCAAGCTTACAGGGTTACACAGTTGCAACAAATTCTATTTATTTTACTGCTTTTTTTTTCAAATATTTTAATTAGATTTCCTCCAGAACTTTCCAGCAGCGTTCAGCTTCAGGTCCCTCATATACATTACATCTGTTCATTATATGATAAATACTGGCATTGAAATCTATTCTCCCCATTTTTTCTTTTATTTATTTTTATTATTCCATCTTTGTTGTTCGATTTAATGTGTTTTCATGCAAAAGAAATGTCAAAATGTATTATTTACAGTATAAAAACTGGAAACTGTCTTGATTTCTTTCAAAAACATGGAAAGAAAATTGTTTTTGCCAGCAGCTTAAGGCCAAATGTGTTTGTGTGAGCTGGTAATCAGACCTGTTTTCTGATCTGTCAGTGTCCCTCTCTCTTTATTATCATTATTATTATTATTTTTTTTTTATTTTTTATTTTTTTTTGATTGCAAGTGATTTATATACAGTATTTGTATTCTGCAGCTGATTTGTGTTTGAAAACCTTTGAATGTGTAAATTATTATATTTTCAATTTATGTAAAAAAACCCACAATATTTTCATGTTTTCTGACGCTGGTTTTCTAGAACGACTTAGTAAGTAAATTTATAAATATTTGACTTCATCGATCATCATGTTTTACCTGGTGGAAGCCGAGGAAGTCCTGGATGGTGGGCGACGTGTAGAAGACGTAACCTTCAGCCGTCACCACCAGCACGAAGCCGTTAAGCGCCTGAAGACACAAAATAATAAACGTCATGTCGCTTTTCCTCCGAGACATCAAACATCGTGTCGCACACGCAGCGTCTCTGAGCCGTTACCTGGAGCAGCAGGTCCCCCTCCGTGAAGCTGACGCCGTCGATGGACGTCACCTGGCCCGACGAGGAGGAAGAAGAAGTGGAGGTCGAGGACGGAGTCGACGCGTTCTGATTGTTTCCCCCGAACACGAGGCTCTGCTCTCGGGTCCAGCTGGAGCCGTTCTGGCCTTTCTTCATGGTTGCTGGAGGTGAAGGAACAAAGAAAAACAGCTCATTTGATGCAAAGCAGGAGAAGAAATAAGACGTCCACAAAGAATTTGTGCCAAGAACAAAAAGAAAACAGGCAGCAGATCATGTTTTCCCCCCAGAATTGATATTTATTTGATTTGTTTCTGTTTTGTGTTGTTTATCATTTCATTTCACTGTTTTTTTTTCAAAAGGGCACACATTTCTGAGAAAACGCAGAAGGGGAAGAAACCACAGACAGGAACCGAAACTAATTTAAGAAACAACTTTTACTCTTCTCCACCCAGTCAACAGACCTCTGTGCAACGCTGCGCCACTTCCAAAAAACACGGTGATGCAGCAGCCGTGCTGTAAAAAGGTGAAAAACACGTAAATAATCACTCTGGAGGAATAATTACGTTTGCAGCAGCCTCTGGTAGTTGAACTACTTTCAGATTTGCATCATGAAGCAGCAGTTAAACTATTAATATTATTATTATTTTTACAGTTTTTTGTGTAGTTAAAGAGTACCTTTGACATTATTTCAAGTGACTAATGGGAACAACATTTTTTTAAAAATTGGTCCAGTTTTGAGCGAGAGTGCTGCAGCTGACGGCAGGCTGCAACGTCACCGCTGCAAAAGTAGCTCTGACAGGCTCAGATTACTATTTTAAATGTCTCATAACATTTTTAACCCTTTTTTTAGAGAGAATTTTTATTGTTTACAGAACAAAGTAACTGACTGAATAAAGCACATTTTCATCAACAGTGGAGGAGATAAAACAAAATCAAAATGAAGTATCTTTTAAAATAATTCATTCCTGTAACTGACCCCTCTTTGACTAATTTACAACTAAGTATTGATTATCACTATTCATTTATAGATGTTTATAGTTGTTGCACGGTTACTGAGCAGGAATCTCGTTTCTAATGGACTGACAGAGCTCAGTCCTTCCACTTTCCCATAGATAGTGGGGTATTTTACTCGTCTGGCTGATGTGTGGCCTGTAAACAAGAGCGATCTTTCAAAGCAGCGTCCCCGACACCGTAACTCGGCCACAAACAGCTGATTGTGTTTACAAAACAACTTCCCTGAAAGTATCTGCTGAAACGAGAAGTGAGGAAAATCAAAAAGAGGAACATCTCTGTCTCTTTCTATCAGGGTGGAGCCGCCCGATGTTTCCTGTCCTCTTACAACACTGTCACTCAACTCGTCCTCCTCTTCCTCTTCCTCCTCTGGCACTTATCGAGCGCTTGTTATCAGCAGCAGAAAAACACCAGAAAAATAACCTTAAAATATCCTCGCAGGGAGGAAGCAGGTGGCGGAAACTGGAAAAAAATGGTGATGGGTGAAGTGATGGAGCAGCCTGAGCTCTGCCGACAGTTTAAAGACCACAAATGAACTCATTAATGAATTCAGAGTTTGAAGGCCGACAGCAGTGATACTCAACTTACGGCCCGCGGGCCTAATCTGGCCTCTGAAAGGGTGCCAAGTGGCCCTCCAAACATTTTCACATTGGGAACTGTTTTTGTACTTTTAGTTTACATTAAGTGCCAGAGTCAATAAAACAGCATCAAAATAGAGCTTTTTTATCAAAAAAGTGCCAGAGGAGGATCCCCCACACCCCCGAAACATCCCCAAATGTCCTAAAATCCTAAAAACATCCTAAAATCCACAAAAATAAAATTCAAGAAAAAAATTCCTAAAATCCTTAAGTGTCCTAAAATCCGGAAAATGTCCTAAAATCTGAGAAATGTCCTGAAATCCTAAAAACATCCTAAATCTGAGAAACTTCCATGCAATGTCTAAAAATCCTAAAAGTGTCCTAAAATCCAAGAAGAGCCCTAAATCCTAGAGGTATCTTAAACACAAGTGAAGTCCAAAAATCCTAAAAACATCCTAAATCCAAGAAACATCCTAAAATTGACAAACATCCTGAAATCCACAAAATGTCCTAAAATCTTTGAAGCATTATCAAATCTGAAAAAAAGTAAAATCCTTAAGTGTCCTATCCGAAAATCCAATGCAATGTCCTAAAATCCTAAAAATGTGCTAATACCCTAGAAATATCCTAAAATACTAGACAAGTCCAAAAATCCTAGAGATGTCCTAAAGTACTAGAATGTCCAAAAATCCTAGAGATGTCCTAAAGTACTAGAAATGTCCAAAAATCCTAGAGATGTCCTAAAATATTAGAAATGTCCAAAGATCCTAGAGATGTCCTAAAGAACTAGAAATGTCCAAAGATCCTAAAAATGTCCTAAAATCCTAGAAACATGTACGGGGCCGCTGCGATTGGCCCCTGGCCTCTTGTAAAAGTGGCCCCCATGCAGAGCCAGCTGAGTGTCCCTGCAGGCTGCTGGTTTGGATTACTGACCGTTTTTGTACCAATTCAAGCACTGTGTTTAAATTCAAACCTAAAAAACACACACACACACAGACACACACACACACACACACACACGGAGGCTGGCTCAGCCCCGTCCTTGTTAAAAAAACTCCGGGCCAAACGAGGATAGCAGGCAGAGCCACAAAATTACCCGTTGGCCTCTGCTTTTTCCCCAGTGGACCGAGCGCAGCGGGGAGGCCGCCGCTTTGGAAGACGAGACTCATGTGAAGTGGTCGAGGACGGCCTCAGACGCTGACGGGCAGACTCGATCGATCCGGATGGAGCTGGTTTTCTAATAGCGTGTGCAGAGGAGTTTTGTTCTTTGGAAACATGCGGCGTCTTCTCCAACAAAACCATCATAAAAAGCATTCGGGATAATAACCCTCTGATTATAAGTTTTAACTCCGCAGAAAAAAAGTTTTATGAAAAACGGTTTTAGATGTTTCCTCACGGTGATTATATGTGATGAGATCAAGAGTTAAAAATGTCCAACAGGAAGTAAAACGTAGTGACTGTTGTGTTGTGGCTGATTCAGACGTACACAACCTGAATATGTCAACATTAAATTAAACTTAAAGTGAGGTTTGTTTGGCTGTAAAATTAAAGATTATTTGACCCTTTTTTGACAATGATTTCTCTCGTGTTCAGACACTGAAACCTGAGAAAAAAAAACGCGAAAAAGCAACTTGGCAAGAAATGCCCCCCACCCCCAAATTGCAATAAATAAATAATAAATACATTAATAAATACATAAATAGGTCAAATAAAAAAATAAAATAAAATAAATTTAAATTAAATTAAATTAAATTTAAAATAAAATAAAATAAAATAAAACAAAATAAAATAAAATAAAATACAATGTGACAGGAAAATAATCTGAAAATTAGCTGTGGGGGATTATTTTATCATAATTTTACATATAATTATGGCTTTCTATATCCAGAAAACCATAATTATATGTAAAATTATGTTACATTATTATGGAAAAAATAAAAAATATATATTTATTTTTACTTTTAGAACTTTCTTTAGATCAGTTTCTTTTTATTTCAGGAAATTTCACATATCTTTTTACTAATTTATTGCTATTTGTGGACCATTTGTCAAAAGTTCAGTTACTCATTATCCTCTTCACGTTTTTGAAAGAAATCCAGCCAGTTTGCTCAAGTTTCAAAGGGTTTACTTGTCGGTATGTGCATTTACTTTGTGCATAAATATTCTTTTATGTGTCATTTTTATTCCCTTTTATATTCTTTTACACACTAGTGTTGCTTCAGTACTATAATATTTTGAGCCTGAGCTGTCAGGGTGGCCAAACCTCCAAAATGTGTGGAACAAGTGAAATGTCTGCTCTGGGAATACGAGCGGTCGGCCGCACCGTTAATCAAATTTAATAAAACAGACGGGGGTGTAAATCAGCATCTAAAAAATAAAAACCTCCATCATTTTGTTTGCTTTTTTCTGTTTAAAAAGCTGATTTATGTTTCCTCCTCTCTTGGTTCGTACCAGTGTCTGTCCAAACTATCTCCTCGCTCTTTGGTGTATTTCGGGATTCGTACCAGCTGCTCTACAACACAAATTATGTGTTTCCTCCTCCATATTTTTATGGCTCCGGATCAAACCGGCCGCTCGGTTCTGTTTGGGATAGTTTGGTTGCAAATGTTGGCCCACAGTATTTGCATTTCCTGCCGCAGTTTGAGCGTCTTCTTTGATACGAGCTCCTGAAATGTAAACCCACCTGGTTTTCCTCACTGCCAGGAGCTTTAAAGAGTGTGTGGGCTTTTTTCGCCAGCGGGACATTTCCTTTTTCTGTGCTTCGGTTTGTTTCACCAAACATCTGGTTTGGTTGTCCCCCGGCGTGTTCCCGTCTCTGCACCAAGCTGTTTGGGCAAATCTCAAATTATCTTTATGGCTCTTACCAAACTTTCCTTTGGCTTTGTTTTTTTTTTAACGTTTTTTTCTTTCACAGAAGTTTAAGAAAAAGTTTGACATTTGGGGAAATTTGCCTCCTTGCCGAGAGTTGGATAAAAATATTGATACCACTTTTATCTTTTTATGGTAAATATGAAGCTTTGTGCAGGAGCATGTTAGCTTAGCTTAGCATAAACGAGCCTGGTTCTGTCTGAAGAACAAATTATATTGTATTAATTATATTAAGTATATAGTATACTATAAAGTATAAAGTATAATATATTAAATAATCTCTTAGTTTTATTTTATTTATTTTTTTATTTCATTTGATTTATTTTATTTTACATTAATTATATAAAGTATACTATATCAAATGATCTGTTTTATTTTATTATATTTTTTTAATTCATTTGATTTATTTAATTTTATATTAATTATATGAAGTATAATATATCAAATAATCTCTTTATTTTATTTTATCTTGTTTTTAAGACAATGCTTGCCTTCATTTTTGTCCTTGTTTAGCTCCTAAACACATGGTATCCTTTATTTTTTTTCATTAAGTATAATATATTTAATGTTCTCTTCTTTAATTTAATTAAATTAAATTTAATATTAAGTATAATATACTAAATGATCTCCTCAGTTTTATTATTTTTATTTTCTCATTTTATTGTACTCTGCTTTTTATTTTTATGTTTTTGGAGACATCGCTTTTCTTAATTTTTGTCTTTGTTTAACTTCTTAACATGTGCATGGTATCTCTTTTTTTTTTTTTTTTTTTAAAAAGAGCTACTTTTTTTCAGTTTGCAGGAAATTTCTTGCCAAGTTGCTCATTTTGGGGTTTTCCAAGTTTTTTAAAGAAATCAAACCAATTTACTTAGATTTCAGAGAATTAATTGCCTGCAAAAAGCATTTGAATGCAGCACAAGAAACTGAGGTTGATCCAGGTTTTTAAAGGGTTAATCAGAGATATAAAGAGCATTTTTTGTGTGAAAACAGGAACACTTCACCCACAGAAAATCACCACAATCTGCACATATTCCAGATTCATGTCACCGATTCAGTGTCTGGCCAAATGTCGGCCCTTCTGCCTCTGAGATATGCTGCTGAGTAACAGATAGAAAAGTGTTTTTGCAAAACATTATGATGCCACAGTGAAGTTGACCTTTGACCTTTTGGATATCAAATGTCAGAACTTCATGTCAAATGTCACTACTTTCTGAGTTATGGCAAAAAATCTTATAAAAAGGCTAAAAAAAATCTGCCCTTGAATAACGACTGGTTACCTGTCGACTTCACCTCACCTGCCCTCACACTCAACTTTTGGTAATTTCCCAACATGTGTTGTGAAATGTGTCAAAATGTGAGTTTCAATAACGGCTTCAGGGTAAAACAGACTCCATGATGCTCCTCTCCCGCTCCGCTCGGGCAGTTTTTCTCCCTCACCATGCCAAATGTGTTACAGCTCCCACGGCCTGCTCTGCACGGCGTTTAACGTGATTTATGAGCAAACACAACAGCGCCAGAGGATTTCATGCACTCTCACATTTCACAAATTTGAATACTGCATCGTCCTTTTCTTCTGCAGCCGTGTTTCACACTTTGATTAAGCCTCTACGCTTTTTTGTGTGTGTGTTTATTTATTCAGGAGAGATTAGCTGAGCACATGCACTCTTTTCCCAGCAACGCCCTGCTTCACTTCACCAGTGTTACAATGATTCCCACCTGGGAAACTCCCAGTACAACCATGGACATTTAGCAGTTTTACAAGGGCCGCTCAAAGGTGACTGTAAAGCAGCTGCTGGTAAATGGGATCATTTCATTGCCAGAGGTTGTCTCATGCAGGGGTGGGCAACCTCTATGTTTCCGTTTTCATCCATCAGTCCAAAATGCAAAAATATTTTTTCATTTACGGTCATTTATGGCAAAAAAAGCAGAAAATTATCACAATCTGAGCAGCTGGATGCAGCAAATATCTTCTATTTTTGCAAAAACAAAAAAAACCAAACTTTTTTCTAACAAAATTACATGATCTTGCAGCATAAAGATTCCCACCTGGAAGACTCCAGGTACAACCACTGACATGTAGCTTAACAGGGGATATTTTTACCAGCAAAAATGTGCCAAAAATGTGATCATTTCAACGTAATTTCGACAACAGACATCTAACTTAACAGGCAGCCACCCAGAACCCACCCCGACACTGCATCCTGCTTCAACATCATATTCACACTAATGCAATGGAGCCAGGAAAATCTGCCAAAACATCAAAAACATAGTTAAAAAAGAGCAAGTTGTCTACTATTCGGGCAAATATGGGATATAAATTTCAAAATTCCAGCAGGTTATTTCACTTGCTAATTCCTCACCTGCAGACTAGATCTGATGACACCTGGTTTGACATCCTTTTTGTTACCTCACCACACACAAACATTTCCTCACAATGCAGGAATGATGGGCGACGCTTACAAAGGATCGTCTTACACAAATATAATTTCTCAACAAGACAGGAGCTCTAAATATAGACATCCACCATCTGAAGAAAAAAAGGTGAAGGTAATAAAACAATGCAGCCGAAACAGAAACCGGACAGGATCTGACTTGTGCTCTTTGTTTACTAAATGACACTTTGACACTTTTCGAGACGCTAAATAAGTGCAAATATGGACCAGTTGTCCATAAACATAATGCAAACAATGTGTGTGGGTTGTTAACAAATATTCAGTGAAGACGTGTTAACCAAAACTAGACGCAGGAATTTTCAAGAGTCTTTGATTTCACTGTTGCCTTAGTGTGGTTTTGTTTTGTAAGAGAGTGTGTGTGTGTGTGTGTGTGTGTGTGTTGAGGGGGGGTCTGTCCAGGCATGCTCAGAGCGAGGGCCTCTTACACACTCATATGCACACCACTCGTAGCCTTAGGCGATCTGGTTTAGCGGCTCAGCGTCTCAGAGCAGCAACAATGAGCTATTTTAGTCCCAAGAAGAACAGGGTGAGACAAGAGACTGATTGAGACAGGAAAGACGAAATCATACAGGCATGTGAGGTGTTAATAGAAAAAGTGTGAAAGTGCTGAACAAGAGGACTAATAAGAGACAAAGACAGCATGTGTGACAGTTAAAGGATGAAAAAAGACATGAGAAAACTGAAAAAAGACAAAAGTTTACAAAAATTTATCAAAGAAATTAATAAAAACGTGGGAGGACCGATGAAGGTGCCCTGGGGAACTCCGACCCCTGTTTCTGACGTAATAAAAACCCACTTCATTTGGCTCTCTACCCCCAAGGCTGACGTTTTAACAAGGAACAGCTGACTTTTACCAAACTGCCTGATCCCTCATAAAACAGCAAAAAACGTTAACCACCTCCACCTCTTCTTCTTCTGTGGTTTTATAATGAAAAGGAGCCCTCAGGCACAGAAAAAGCCCCGTCCCCAGCTTTATTTAGGCACTGTACACAAAGCCAAAGCCCCTCTTTTATGAGCCTATACGGTGCTTGGATGGTTTGACAATAACTTTATAAGAAAATAAAAAAGTTAAAGGTGCTCTGAAAGGTCTGCATGGGTCATTAACGGTATAATTATAATTACTTTTTGGAAAGAAAAATAATAAGTCGTTTCTACAGCGGGATAATTCTGTTATAAAAAATGAGGAAATAGAAAAAATGCTTAACAGTAGGTTTGCAGTTATGTCTTCTTCTCATAATAATATTCATCAATAATAATAATTAAAAAATAAATAAATAAATAACAACAATAATAACATTATTTACCTGTTGACATCCTTAATATTTATATTCTTTTTTAAATTTTAAATATGAGCCAAAAAATTTGAGCTAATAGTTCCAGCTCCTCAAATGTGGATTTTTGTAGTTTTTAATTTTTTATTTTTCTTAACCGGTCAAAACTATTTATGGGAATTAATCACTTAACAGTTAACTGCTGGTCTGCAAATGTGAATTTTGTGGCTTATTTTTATCTAGTATAATAGATAACTGTTTATCTTCACTTTAAATGTCAACAAGTGATTTTAGGTTATGGAAAATTCTTTAAATGCAGTATTTTTCACACACTTTTATTAGATTTTACAGTCCCAGCCATAAAAGTAAAATTAAGAATTTACTTAAATCATTCATTAATTAAAATAACTATTATGTTGTGTGAAGTTGTCATGCTGCAAATCAAATCTGAGCTGGCCTAAAAAAAATTCAGCGCTGAATCATCGACAAATCATACGTGTTTTTTTAGATTGGTATTCTGACTTTACACTAGTTCACGTGTAATCGGCCAAAATGAGTCAGAAAAATCAGACTGAGACATAAGAGACTGTTCTTTTAGATTATTATCAATTTTTAAATCTTTCAATGAAAACTATTGATTTTACTCTATTTAAGCATAAATTTAGCTTATTTATTAGTGCTCCTATTTATCAGCTTATTACCTTAAAGTTTTTATGGTCTTGCACTGAATTACTAGGTGGTGGATGTGTGAAACACAATTTCGTTTTTATGTGACGCATTAAAATGACAAAAACAGGAATATTGAAAATGCATCCCTCGTGAACACAGTCCAGGTTACTGATCCTTCACACTGACTGAATCACCGTTGTTTTATGTTTGTGTACTTGTTGAACCCGCAGTGAAATCATCCGAATGTGGTGCAACCCCCCAACTCCATCCCCATTTTTCTCTTTTCTATCATATTTGCGAACACATGCCCCCCCTCCGCCCTCCCTCCGTCTCCAAACACCCGCTCTGAAGCACTCTGCGGTTTGTGTCGACTTTGAAACCCAAGAGCTGAATGGAGTCATTGTTCTTCATCCCTTTGGACTGCAGGATGGAGGAGGAGGAGGAGGGGTGACAGGAGATCAGAATCACCGACACTCTCTCCCTCTCTCTCTTTCTGATCCTCTCGGAGCACGTTTGGACATGAACGAACGGCGAAAGTATAGAAAAGCCCTTGTGTGGTTTGGAAATCGAGAAGGGTTTCAGATTCAAACTTCCCCTCTGAGCGCTTCTCCATTTGGCTTTAAATCGTCTCTGTGTGTTTTCTAACATGTATCATCTGTTGTCTGGTGTGTGTAGTTTCCTGTTATGGGACTGTCCCTTTGATCAATGACTTTGGGTGCAGACCACATGTAATCTGAACCATAAACTCACATTATTTGTCCATGAGAGGGTGCTACAATAATCCCCAGTTGTGCAAAAAATCACCGAAACATTTAGAAAATTGAATGAGCTCTTTGTTTGCTACATTTATATTAGTTTAAATGCCATTTTGCGATCATTTATGCAGCTTGTTCTAATGGACTGTTCATTATGTATCAGAGGAGGGGCGTGGCTGGGTATTTTTTTCCCCAAAAGCTACAGATATTTCTTCTTGAGCCTCCCTGAGTGACTCAAGGAAAATGCATGAAGCATTAGTTCAAGATGATGTATTCAAGAACCGTCAGATATTTTAGAAAATCCAACGATAGTTTCTGTTTTAACAGTTTCTGGCTGTGATAAATAGTGTAATTTTGGCAGTTTTTATGTTGACGGGCCCCCAGGTTTGGAAGGCACGTTTTCTTTAAAAATCAGCAAAAATTAAAATAAATAAATAAATTAAAAATCAGCCAAAGATTTTAGAGAAAAGAGGCAAAAATGCTTAAAATTGTCAAATAAAATAAATAAAAATTAAATACATAAAATTTTACGCCAAATCTGAAAGAAAACATGCTTTCCAAACCCTTGGGCAAAAAACAAATCAGCAAAAGATTTTTTTTTTCTTAGAGAAAAAAGCCAAAAAAAAATTTTTTAAATCACCAAATGTTTTAACCCCCGAACCACCCAAAAAAAGAAAATAAATCACCCAAAAGTTTTTTTTAAACCCACAAAAATGTTTTAAAGGAAATATAACCCCCAAAACTGAAAAAATAAATCGCATATTTATTTATTATTTTTTTAAGAAAACATCTGTGGTAAAATAAATAGAAAAAAACAGCCATATAAAGTTGGGACCCATCTCCTGAGGCAAAATTAAGAATATAATTCCCTCCCTAGTACTCTGAAAATTATTTGCACCACTCTCTCTCCTCTCATAAATAACAAACAGTCCCTAATAATAAAAAATAATAATAAAAGCCTTGTACTTGGTTGAATTAAATAAAGTAAATAAATACAACTGTAGTCAATACAGTTTTAATGACGGTTGTTGTAAAGTACTCTGCTTCCAGTCAGTACTAATTACCAACAACTACTCATATTTTTAACACAACAATTCATAATAAAAGTTAAAGAGGAGTTTTTTAGGCTAAAAACAAGTGCAATAGTGCATTAAGGCATCAAAATAGAGTTAATCAATAAGGCGTTAATTTTGTTTTCTTTTCTCCCTCCTCGGTTGTCGTAACTGCCACTTCCTGCTGTGCGGTTAGAAGTCTCACTTTGATAACCACAACTATTTCACAGACGGCCGCGCCCAAATGAGAGAAAAGGGTAAACAATCCAACATCCCGACTGCTTCACCTGAAAACACACACTGCCAGTGTCAAACACAACCTGTTTATCTTTGCGATTTTAACAAGGAAAAAGCGCCAAACTGCAGGTTTAAAGTTTTGATTTATCGACTTTCTGCCTGCAGGCCTGAAGCTGACGGATGAGTCCTCCGTCATCTCCTGGAAACATGTGAAAGTGAACACACAGGCTGCACTGAGAGTCTGACACAACACACAGCCTCCTGTGAAAGTTCAGGCACGCACACACACACACACACACACACACACACACACACACACACACACACACACACACACACACACACACACACACACACACACACACACACACACACACACACACTCTGCTCCAGCCCTGACCCCGCTCTTCCTATGACCTCTGACCTCCCTGCACGCTGCTACGATAAGGCCGAGTCTGCAGGAGATGTCTCAGCGTTTACATTCCTACGTGTCTGTGCAGCAGGTCATCCTCAGGGTGCCTCCGCTGATACTGCACATGACCCACCACACCCTGACACACACACACACACACACCACACACACACACACACACACACACACACACCCACCCGCACACCCGCACACACACACACACACACACACACACACACACACACACACCCACCCGCACACACACACACACACACACACACACACACACACACACACACCGTGATCATACCAATCACTCATTGTGTGAAGGGCAACTTCAGGAGTTAATCCCAAACAAACTGCGTATCATTTTTTTTGCCAAAAAAAGCAGTTATTTGAACCTGTTTCTTTATCGATAATTGGTGAAATTACAGATCACTTAATTAATCGAAATCAGTTGTCTGTGTGGAGATGCCTTTCAAGAGCTATTTAACCGTTAAAATTTAAATGCATTGGTTTGATTTCTTTCGAAAACATGAGGATGAAGCAAGAAATGTCCTGCAAATTGCAAGAAATTAATGAAAATTACATGGTTTTTTTTTTATTACTGGCTTTTTTTATTGTTTATTTTTCTTTTTTGGCCTATTTTCAGGTAATTTCCTTTATGTTCTATTTTTTTCTTTTTCTTTTTTTTTTTTTTTTTACTATTTTTTGAGAAAAAAATACTTTTAAGAAAAAAATTAATCTTTTTTTAAAAAAACAATTTGTTTTGAGTTTTGGTGGATCATTTTCTGTTTTTGATTTTTCTTTTTCATATATTTAAAATTAAGTTACAGAAAAAAATAATTTTTTAGGATTTTTGAGGGACTTTCTTGTTTGTTTTTCATTTTTCTTTACTGATTTTCAGGTAATTTCTTGTTTATTTATTTATTTTTTTCTAACTTACTTCCTGCTAATTTGGGGGTTTTAAAGGGTTACTTGTTATTGGAAAAAAATTTTAAAAAGGAAACGGCATATTTCAGACAATACATAACACAGTTTTCCTCACCCACAGCTCACAGCAGCATATAGCCTCTACTGATCAATGACATTTCACATTTTTAACTGAATTCTTAACGAGAAATTAATCATTCGCCGTTTACTTATCACCCTTCCAAAAATGAAAGAATCCAACTTGCAAAAGTAAGAAAAAAATAACCTCCCTTTTTTTCCTTGGTTGTCCTCTTCCTCTCACCTCCTCCCGTCTCTCCACACCTCCTCCTCCTCCTCCCACTCCTTTCCTCCTCCCTTTACGTTTCCATCTCTCCTCCTACCTCCCATCAGCTGTCACCTACTCATTTCTTCCCCCCTGCTCTTTTTCCCGTCGCCTCCTCCCCCTCTCCTCCTCCTCCTCCTCCTCCTCCTCCTCCTCCTCCTCCTCCTCCTCCTGCACCTCCTCCCCCTCGTCAGTATCTACTGTATAATAACATTTAGCAGTTCCAAATTGGAGAACATGTAATCATGCAAACCATTCAAGAGCCAGTGAGGGCCTATCAGACGCTTTGGCAGCCGGCCCTCTCACTCTGTGTGTGTGTGTGTGTGTGTGTGTGTGTGTGTGTGTGTGTGTGTGTGTGTGTGTGTGTGTGTGTGTGTGTGTGTGTGTGTGTGTCTCTCACACACACAATAATCACACTAAATGTTTTCCCTCTCTCTCCTCGTCTTTTCCTCCGCCGGCCTCCTTCCTCTCCTTTCTCGGCTCAGGATGCCGGGGATTGAAAGTTCGCACGCGAGGCTGAGTGTGTGTGTGTGTGTGTGTGTGTGTGTGTGTGTGTGTGTGTGTGTGTGTGTGTGTGTGTGTGTGTGTTGGGAAGGGAGAGTTCATTTGAAATTGAAGCAGCAACTACAGCAAATTAGCCGTGTTTCCATCAGTTGTGTTGAAGCGAACAAAAAGCCTTCCTGAACATTTCTGACCTCCCTGTCTGTCTGTCTCTGTCTCTGTCTCTCTGTGTCTCTGTCTGTCTGTCTGTCTCTGTTTCTGTCTGTCTGTCTCTGTTTCTGTCTGTCTGTCTCTCTGTGTTTCTGTCTGTCTGTCTGTCTCTGTCTCTCTGTGTTTCTGTCTGTCTGTCTCTCTGTGTTTCTGTCTGTCTGTCTGTCTCTGTTTCTGTCTGTCTGTCTCTGTTTCTGTCTGTCTGTCTCTCTGTGTTTCTGTCTGTCTGTCTGTCTCTGTCTCTCTGTGTTTCTGTCTGTCTGTCTCTCTGTGTTTCTGTCTGTCTGTCTCTGTCTGTCTCTCTGTGTTTCTGTCTGTCTGTCTGTCTCTGTCTGTCTCTCTGTGTTTCTGTCTGTCTGTCTCTCTGTGTTTCTGTCTGTCTGTCTCTCTGTGTTTCTGTCTGTCTGTCTCTGTCTGTCTCTCTGTGTTTCTGTCTGTCTGTCTCTGTCCGTCCGTCTGTCTGTCTGCCTCTCTCTCTCCGTCTGTCTATGTTTCTGTCTGTCTGTGTGTCTTTCTTTCTGTCTGTATGTCTGTCTTTCTATGTTTCTGTGTGTCTTTCTTTTTTCCTGTCTTGGTTTCTATCTGTCTGTCTTTCTTTCCATCTGTGTGTCTTCTGTCTTTGGGTGTCTTTCTGTCTGTGTGTCTTCTGTCTTTGGGTGTGGATCAACATCACCTCCTTCTCCTTTTTGGATGTTTTTTTTTAACGAGCGAACTCTTCTTTCAAAACATGTTGCTAAACGTCTGTGAGCTCGTCTCATCATTTCCGGTCCTCTTTTTCTGTCTGTCCTCATTTCTGTCTGTCCTCAGTTCTGTCTGTCCTCAGTTCTGTCTGTCCTCTCTACATTTTCCCGTGTAGAAGGAAAGCATCTTCCTAAGGACATGTATGTTTATATGTACACGTGTGTCCTCGTGTTACAGACTGAAGCATCACGCACATTCTCTCTTTCATACTAACGTATACAGAAGCACACAGGAGGAGGAGGAGGAGGAGGAGGAGGAGGAGGAGGAGGAGGAGGACGACAGAGGAAACATGAGGAAGGTTACAGGAAAAGATTTTGTAAAAGGGAGAGAAAATAATGTGGAGCTACAGGAGGAGAAGGGGAAGGAGAGGTGTGAGAGGAGAGCAGAGGAGGTGGGAGAAAGAGGAGGAGAAGAAAGACAACAAAAAAAACAAGAACAAGGTAAAGTGAGGTTGAAAGAGAAGGAGCAGGTGGAGGAGATCTTTTAAGAGGAGAAGAGGTGAGAAAGACAAAAGGAGGAGGTGTGATGAGACAGGAGGAGGTGGAGAAGAGGTGGGAGACGGAAAAGGAGGAAAATGATGGAAACAAGGATGGAGGTCAAGTGAGGTCGACAAGAGGCAGGAAGCAGGCGGAGGAGATTTTGTGAGGGGGGAGGGAAAAAAAACTGGAGCAAGAGGAGGAGGGGAGGTGAGAAAGAGACAAGAAGAGAAAGAGGTGTAGGAGGTAAAGAAAGAGGAGCAGGATGGAGAAAGAAAAAAGGGGCACGTGGAGGTGAAAAGAGGAGATTTTGTAAAAAAGTAGAGGAAAAAAATGGGAGTAGGAGAGGAAAAGGAGGAGCAGGCAGTGGGAGAGGAGTGACAGGAGGAGGTGGGAGGGTGAGTGATGGGGGGGTGAGGAGGGTGAGGAGGAGGAGGAGGTGGGGGGAGCATTAGGGCAACAGCCAGTAATCTGTAATGGAGTTTGAAACATAATGTAGCTCCGGCGCTCTTATCGCTTGTCGTGCCGTGGAGCCATTGAGGACAGGAAACCATTCGCCACACACACACACACACACACACACACACACACACACACACAAGCGTGCACGCATGTGCACGCACACACACACGCTCTTTAACTCCTGAGTACAAAGCTGGGAGTAGAGTGAAGATTATTTTGGTATAAACATGTGTCCGGCTGCACCAAACCTGGTTTAAAAAATGAGGAATTTAAGAATCTCCACTCTCAGGTTTGATCTCATTAATCTGCTTCTCGCCTGCTTTCCGTTTCTTTCTCGTAACCGCGCTCCTTCCTCCGTCCACACACTAAAAACCTCCACCCAAACCCAAAATGTAGCTCCTCGCAAGAACACCACCTCCAAAATCTGCCAGAAATAATAAGCTTATGCCCAGAATTTGCTGCTTAACCTCCATTCATTTGTTCCTCACTACGGGCAATTTGTCTTGATGCAAAAACATGGTGACAACTTCAAGTGCTGCTGGAGGAGGTTCAGCGGTTGTTGTTATTGCCGGTGGCAGCTGTAATTTTAATCCGTAAAGCCTTATTAGCATGACTCATTGCACCGGGTGATTCGAAAAATTTGCTTTTGATCTGGTGTGAATCTCTGACTCCTAAAATTGAACACTTTTTTTAAATGCAACTTCTGTTTTTGCGGTCGTGGAAACTGAAAGCAGGGAAAGTTTTGACTGTTTAATCAGAAGTTCTGTTTTGATGAAGCATTAATCAGAAGTTTTTATCTTCTGATTTTTATCGATGTAACTGTCCCACTTTCATATCTGTGACTTTTTTTCCATGTCGGAGAAGTATGAACTATAGAAAGTTTGTGAGAAACGGAAGCAAGCCGTTCGGCAAGAAATCACAAAGAGTCAGTTTAAAAATTCATCAGCCAAGAAAAACAAAAGTTACAAACAGAAAAGGTCAATATTTTGCACTGCCTTCATCTATCCAAAGAAAAACCAGCCATCCATACTTTTTTGGACTTGTCCTAATAAATAAATAAATAAATAAATAAAATTATTGGTCATTGATATTTGATACATTTGATGTTGTTGTCATATTTCTTTTGTTTTCCACCTCTGACATGTCTGCAACTTATTTATTTCTTATTGTTATTATTATTATTATTTCTATAAATGTATTTACTTTCCAGAGTTATGGTATCCAGTGCTCTTTTTTATTTTATTTTAATAAAATAAAATACAATTTATCATTATGTTGAAGTGACCTGTAAAACTGCTTAAAAATAATATTAATTCTGTAAAATAATTTGAAATAAAAAATTCTGATCATTTTAAATATATTTAATTTAGTGAAAATAATTTTCTAAACATACTTTTTTTTTTTGCAATTCGTAGGACATTTCTTGCTGCCAAGGTGCTCGTTGCCTTTTTTCCATGTTTTTGACAGAAATAACGTTTAAATACTCGTGACGGGCATCTGAATGCAGCACAAGAACGCTGGTTGAAAAAAACAAAACAAAAAACATCACGATACAAAAGAGAATTGATTCCTTTCCCAGAAAAACCACTCTGTCAGTAATCCGGTCAGTCAGCCAGTACGAAAACCAGTCAGTCAGTTTCCCTGAGCCAGAACCCGGCAGGCTGCTTGTTACCCTGATCGCTGACTGACAGGCACTCTCAGCAGCAGACAGGCTCGGCAGGCAGCCAGCGGAGTTGCGTGTAAAGAGTTTATTTAGACAAGAGAGCGAGAGGGAAAGAGGAGTTTTTGGGGGGGGGTCTGTGCAAAGATGTTTTGTTCAGGCCTGAGGGATCATTGCACTGCAGAGAGGTCTCACTCCTGTCAGAACTCAAGATCCCGACGAAAGGTTAGACGAGAGCAGGACCGCTCGAGCTGACCAGATGTGATCTTTTATAAACTCTGTGTGTGTGTGTG
The DNA here is from genome assembly GCF_026936395.1 of Plectropomus leopardus. Classification (NCBI taxonomy): domain Eukaryota; kingdom Metazoa; phylum Chordata; class Actinopteri; order Perciformes; family Serranidae; genus Plectropomus; species Plectropomus leopardus. The sequence goes on along the minus strand of NC_142199.1, from coordinate 2,012,978 downwards.
TGTGTGTGTGTGTGTGTGTGTGTGTGTGTGTGTGTGTGAGCCAGATACAGTTTACACAACACCAAGACACACACATTAACACTAATATATAATGCACAGTATGCACACAAAAAAACATACCATACATGCAGACCAGACCACACAGACACACACAGACACACACACACATGCACATAAACATATCGTGCATTAGTGCATACATGCATTAACACGTATAATGTGCAGAAAAACAAATGCACACAAACGAGTGAAAAGAATGCATGAAAGAAAGAAAGAGTGTAATGCAAGTACACACACCCAAAAAACATGACTGATATTCTCTGTAGCTGGCAGAGGTGTGTGTGTGTGTGTGTGTGTGTGTGCATACTTTACATGGAAACATTATCAGTCTGATCAGAGGAGTTGGCTTGATCTAATGTGTTTTCTGCAGTGTGTCTGATCATGTCTGAGTGATGAGTTTCCTCTGCCAAAGTTTCTCTCTCTCTCTTCATCTCTCTTTCACTCGTTTCTTATTGCTCTCACCCTTTTCATCTCTCACTTATACTTTTTTAAAAAAGAAAATAAATAAAAAATACAATCAACACACACCTGAGGTAACCTCAACATCATACCAAACAATGAATGAAATGATTATTTTCAAAGTTGTTGCCGGCTTAAAAAAAAAAAAAAACAGCTCTAAAAATCGTAAAAGTTTAAAAAATAAGCAGAAAAAGAGTCAATAAACCAGATCGTAAATTGGACAATAAACCAGTTAGTCAGCCAGTAAACCAGTCAGTAATCAAGGCAATCAATTAGGCTGGAAACCAGTTACTCAGCTATCAAACCAGTTCATATTTCAGATAGTCAATTAGGCAGTAAACCAGTTACTCAGCCTGTAAACCAGTCAGTAAACAAGCCAGTCAATAAGGCACTAAACCAGTAACTAAGCCAATTAACCATCCCATAAACTGGTCAGTAGTCCAATGAATCAATTAGGTCGTAAACCAGTGGCTCAGACAGTAAACCAGTCAGTAAATCAGCCAATTAGTTAGGCAGGAAACCACACAGTAATCCAGCCAGACAGTAAAGCAGTTACTTAGCCAATAAACCAGTCTGTAAACTGGTTGTTAAACCAGCCAGTAAACTGGACAGTAAACCAGTTACTCAACCGCTAAACCAGTCTGTAAACCATCCAGTCAATTAGACAGGAAACCAGTTATACAGACAATAAACCAGCCCACAAACTGGTCCCTAATCCAAACAATCAACTAGGCAGGAAACCAGCAACTCAGCCAGTAAACCAGTCAGTAAACTGGTTATTAAACAAGCCAGTCAACTGGAGTGAACTAGTTACTCAAACTGTCAACCAGTCAATACTTCAGCCAGTAAATTAGCCAGGAAACCAGTCAGTAAACTGGTCAGAAATCCAGCCTGTGAAAACTCAGTCTGTACACAGTCAAAGAGAAAAGTAAACTTGAAAAAATGAAATAAATGAATGTTAAACTGCTGAAACTGGTGCGTCTGTTACGTTTAGATTTTTATTCGATGTACTTTATATCATTTACTCTCTCGTTATCTGACACTGTTTAATGAAACTGGTAAAAATGAATAAATTATTCTCCGTTTGCGCCGCACAAACAGCGCCCCCTTTCTGTTTTTTAATCAGTAATTCATTAAGATTCTTCAAACTAAAATTCAGCATCAACGGACGCCTCCTCAGGCGCCGTTTTCAGGAGGTTTTTTCCCGTCATGTCTGCAGTTTGTTCTGAGCTGTTGCATCACGTTGTTTTAGAAAACGAGTGCATCAGAGGAAAACCCAGCCGACCTCAGCAGCTTCCTGCCCCGCGCTCGGCGGTGGGCGGTGAAACCCCGGGGAAGCTTCCACAAAATGACGCCGTGACTCAGCCTTCCCCTCCGCTTTCACCTGCGGCCGACATTCAGGAATCTTTAAGGTGGACTGAAAAATTACGACTCAGATTCTTAGCGTTACTGCTACTTAGAGCAAAAAAAAAAAAAAACATTTTTCTATTTATATAGTTATTCATTTATCTTCTATTTAATTATTTATCTATTATTTCTATTTTTTATTTTTGATATTTATTTATCTATTATTTTATTTTTTTATTAATCTATTTATCCTCTATTTATCTATTTGTCCTCTATTTATGTATGTAATTATTTATTTATGCATTCATTCATTTATTTATTTATTTTTCTATTTATCCCCTATTTATGTATGTTTGTATGTATGTATTTAATTATTTCTTTAGCTATTTATCCTCTATTTACTTATTTGTTTATCTAAGTATTTATTCATTTTATATTTATTTATTGATCTATTTATCTTCTATTTATGTGTGTATGTATTTAATTTTTTCTTTCTCTATTTATCCTTTATTAATTTATTTACTTAGTAAATTATCTATGTATGAATTTATTTATCGATTTATTTATTTTTATGTGTTTTTTTCCTTTATGTATGTACGTATGTATGTATTTATTTATTCATTCATTCATTTATTTATTGCATGATTTGAGCAATCGGGCAAAAAAATAAAAAAATAAAAAAAATCCAAAACACGTTTCATTCTGTTGACTTTAAGTGTAATAATAAAGATATTTAGCAAAAAGTTTCATGCAGTCATGAAAAGTTAAATTTTCATTAAAAATGACTTCTTTTCTGTGTTTAATACTCCAAACCTCACTGCAAAACAGGAATTTTGAACAGCATGCTGTTATGTGACTTAAATGAAAGAATAGATTTCTTGCAGCTGTTTTGGGGTTAATTTTAAAAAAAAAAAAAAAATAACCATGTAGGTGATTTGATTCTTCTTCTGTTAAATGGTCATTTAAAAGTCTGGATTTGGCTGCTGATTTATCAAATTATATTAACTGTTTTGACACCAGCATTCCAATATTGATTTTTAGATGACATTCAGGTCACTGACAAGTGCAAACTGAGATTTTCTTGAAGAATATTTTATTTAGAGCTTTAATAATTAGTTTGCAAAATGCTTTATTATCCTTTTTTTTAGTTAATTTTGACTGAATTTTGATTCAAAATAAATCTATGCAACCACATTCACCAGATCTCCCTTCAAAAACGCAATTTTTGAACTTCGCAAACATTGTTAAGTTGATCTCACGCTGAAAAACGGCATCCTGCGCCTTTAAAACCCTCAAACAAGCCGATTTCCTTTCACTGGGGACGCCACGTGTTGCGGGTGCCACGAGGCGGAAGTGGTAGCACTTGGCTGCCACTGTGGTGAGACACACACACACACACACACACACACACACACACACACACACACACTATGTAAATGTCAGTGACGGTTCATTATTTCCAATGATGGCGGGCGTTTGATTGTGAGATGAGAGTTAAAATAGGTAAAATTTTAAAAGACATGAAGCCTCCTGCGCGGGGAAATATTGTCCAGAAAAAAAATAATCTTGAATTATATTTTCACAGAAAACAGTCAAATATTTTTCTGATGCTTACTTATTTTTTCCAGGGTTTTTTTGCTTTATTTTTTATTCTCTTTTTCTTTTGTCCTCAGTACTTTTTACATTGTTTATTTATTGATTTATTTTTTTAATCATTTGTGGGGTTTTTGTTTCACCTGCACAACCTGTTTTAACTTTTGTACTTTTGTTGTGTAAATTAAAAAAATAAATAAATAAAAAATTTAAGGCTATAAAGGGTATTTAAAGTCAATTTAATGGTCACAAATCATCATGAATTGAGTTAGAAATGCAAAACTTCATCACTTTCTTTTTTATTTCTTGCTTCAGGCGGAAAACTGCCAAAATTTTGATGTATTTTTGAGAAAATTTGCTACCGGGGAGGCAAAACAAAGGCAATAAATCACTCTCTCATCCACCAATGGACAGCTTTAACTGGAAAACTGAGCCCGTGTGATTGTGTAAACCGAGGCGGGGATGAATTTATTGCACTTTAAAAGCAATTTGCCCCGAAGCACAAACAGACACGGAGCAGATCCCTGAAGTGCGGAGTGAAAAACTTCAGCTGGAGGTTTGAGTGGAGGAGTAACGGCACAAAGAAACTGATTAAAGTTTCTGCTGTTCGTCTCCCGCACAATCAAATCCAGACTGCACACCTGCAATCTGATACACAGAGCCAGTATTTGTCTTTTATTAAATATTAGATATGATCCTCCTTCCGATCGCAGCTGGAGGAAAACAGTCCAAAAAACCCGAAACGAGACACTTCATAGTGTTTTCTGAATATTTGCTTTCCCACTGTAATGAATAAAGTCACTTTGACTTCAAACAGCAGCTTTTTTCGGCTCAAAACAGATCGAATTGAAAGAGACGGAGTACCACTGAGTCCTACTTAGACACAGATGTGAACGTCATCTAGATATTTTTATTTGTGGCGCTCAGGCAAATCTGCAACAGTAATTTCCGCTCCCGTTACTTTTTGAGAAATCAAAACAAAATGTTGCACAAATTTAGCTGCAATTTGCAAAATCACAAACATTAGAATCAGTTTTCACAAACAAGGAACTCGCATTGGAGATTTGGTGCATAACAGTCACAACTATGGTGAATGATCCGTCAATCTGTGGCGATAAATCAACTCGGTGATCACCAATCATCGATGCAAAGCGAAAACATTGATCCAAATTATATCTAAAATATGCATTTATCTTGAAATTTCTGTGGCGCGTCAAACAATGCCAGGCAGATAATGACAAAGAGACAATAAAAACCCCCCAAAAAACGAGTATGTTCACTCCCCGTTCAGGAATAAATCAGCAGTGTGGAAATATTTTGGATTATGGAGTAAAAAATGTAAAAGACACAGCTGTATGCACACAGTGTTGCTTTAGATAAAGATAGATACAGATGTGTTAGAGATGGGATTTCCTCAGGAAGCATCACCAACCTGGTCAGTAAAGAAAAGAGAAAGTGTCGCTGCTTGTTGCTTCAGTGTAACAGAGCTGAATGCAGCCAGACAGGCTGGGGCAGTTTGTTCCTGCACGTTTGCAGGAATGTTACTCAAAGTCAAAGTACTCACTACTACTACAAGTACTACTGATACTGCAAGAGCTGTGACATCCTCTGATGATTATAATAAAGATGCAAAATGAATGAATGCAGCTGCTTAAGTTGTTTTTTTTTCTAATAAACGTCTGCAGCAAGACACACAATATTTGTGTTAAAAAATACTCTTAATAAAAGTCTTACCTGTGGCAGGAGCAGAGCGAGGAGAAAGGTCATCAGACATGAAAGAAAAGACAAAAATATATATATATAATTAGCAGAAAGCTCCTTTAAAATAATCAGACTGCAGGGTTTGTTTTCTGAGCTCCAAGTCTCAGATTTCTCTACGTTTACATGCACACAATATGCCAAGTTAGTTGTGGAGAAATCAGGTTACACACGTAATCAGATCTCGTGTTTACACTGCGGCAAACACCTCGGGCAGCGTCCCGTTTAACATGACTGGCGCTCGCAAACTGCTGATAAATATTAAGAGTCCTACAGGGGACCTGAACTTTTTATGCACAACCCAGAGGCTAAAATGTTGGCATTGTACATTTCTGCACATTTGCATGGTTTTATGTAGTGGAGACATCGAAACTTTACACTTTAAAAACGTGGTTACGTTTAGGCACAAAATTATAGTAGGCCTAGAATATAAGGTCTCAATAAGAAAAAAAAACAAACTTTTACACGATCACTTTGTGCCATCATCACAGCCGGAAATGCACGTCTCACAATAAAAAAGAAAACCAACACTTTTTGTGCCACGATCCCAGCAGAAAGCACAGCAATGTCTCGGTGAAAAAACAACCACATTACAAACAAAAAACAGCAACGAGTAGCTCAAAAACGAAATCTAAAGCCTGAAAGAAGCTGGAAACAGCAGTGACTCGCTGAATAACGACAGCTGCTGCTGCTGTTGTTAGTTGAAAGGCGGTCTGCAGTTTCACCTTGGAAGATTAACATATTCACGGTTTGCAGAAATTAAAAAATTGTCCAAAAAAAATAGGGAAAAATATCCCGCAAACTATATTTATTATTATATCTAAGAAATAAACATATAAGCCAAATGTTCCCAAACTGCATCTGGAGAATTGACAAAAAAATAGTAAAAGGTGACAAAAAATAGCCTGAAAATCAGCTGTGGAGAGAAGAATAACATACTGTTAAAAAACAGGAAAAAATGCCCAGAAATGATATATTTATTGATTTTTGATTTGATTTTATGTCATTTTTAGTGCTTTCTTCAGTTAATTTTCTTTTTTTTTTTTTTGTGCTCATTTTCAAATAATTTTGTTGAAACTTTTTACTAATTTCCTGTTAATTAGTTGTGCATTTCCTGTTAAGTTGCTCTTCGCAGTCTTACGTGCTTCTGAGTGAAATCAGGGTTTGGTTGCAAAGAGTTAAACTAAGTGAAATATTTAAACTCCATCTGTTTCGCTTCATTTTAATAAAACCAAAATATTCTTCTTGTCTTGTGCATCATTTCAGACGCACTTTCGCCCTGATTCATTTTTGTGAAACTTTGAGATCTCTGTTATAATCTAAAATCAAATTTTGTGGATTTTAACGAAGTTTAGCTTCACAGCGGGAGTTTGTCATCCGACACTTCTTTCATGATTGGGAGTTTCATATCAAAATACAACCAAATACATATTTTGTGTGTGTTTTTTTTTGGTATTTCCTCTTAACGTTTCACAGACGACTGGCAGAAAATGTCATTTTCCACTTCACTGTGGCTCCGAAAAAACAACCAGAACGTTCAAATCTTGTCATGAAATCGTGGAAACTATGCAGAAACTCTCTAAACCCAGAATTTAATTCCTCGCCGCCATTTCAGAGCAAAGACACCTTTCAAAGTCTAATACCCTGAAGCTTCCAGCTATCTTCTCTCCAATCGCCATCCCTCTGATGTTTTCTTTAATTATTATTGAGCAACAGACATCGGGCATCCATTTTCTTTTCCTAAATAGATTTATAGTGTTTAGGAATGAAACTCTTCCAATGTAAACTCTCGGTCTGCCTCGCCACAGAACCTAAACAGTCCAAAGTGGGACCGGAGGCGAGCGGCTCGTCCCCAGACGCAGTGACAGAGCCTCTGGATGGCATCAGGCTCAGGAATCATCAGCCGAGCGTGACTCCCTGCCTGCGCCGTCAGTAAACACTGGTGGTTGAAAAGAAAGGAGGCCTACATTTTTGGCCAACTCCAGAACGCTGCAGGAAGAGCTTTCCATCAGCGAGTCAGAGTCTTTTGAGACCGGCGAGGTTTTACCCGAAACCGCCGTCACCGTCTTTACGTCACGCCGGCCGCAAGTGGAAAAAAATAGACTTGACTGAGGATTCCTCGAGGTTTTCGTTTGCGCTCGTCTTTTATTGAAGCTGTCAGATCAAATACAGACATGAAGAGTTCAGTTAGGCCTCGATCTTCTGACGGCAGGTACGATTAACAGCTGTTCGTGACCAAAATGTTTTGTGTTTCTGGCTGCGTCTCCAGTTACGTCTTCAGCAGCAGTTGTGCAACAAAAACTTTTTAACTTTTAAAACAATTTTTAGGGATAGATCGCTGCATTTTCCTGCAACTGTGCAACCAAAACATGGTGTTTTCTCGCGTCAGACTGCTGCATTTCCAGCTGCAATCATTCGACCAAAACAAGGTGATTTTTAGAAACCGATCACTGCGTTTTCTGCTGAGTTTCCAGCTGTAATTTTTCAACCAAAACAAGGTGATTTCTAGAATCCAATCTCTGTCTTTCTGGCTGCGTTTCCAGTTACATCTCCAGCAGCAACTGTGTGACCAAAACAGGTTTTTTTGGGACAAACTGCTGCATTTCAAGCTGAGTTTCCAGCTATTTCCAGCTGCAAGTACATTGCTCCCTTTACAGCTGCATTTCCAGATGGTTTGCATTAATGCACAGTGCCGACATGTTTTCTGCAGGGTTTTATACCTGCAAGTTACTGTAACACACACTGATAAAAATGTTCTTTGCAACTTTACAGAACCCAAGGCCACATCTTTAAATTTGTGCAAAAACCTCACAGTACTCCAACCAAAACTGAGAAAAGCATCAAAAGCTCACATTTGAGAAGCTGGACCAGACATTTTGAGCATTTTTTTGTTTGACAAACTTCTTTCTTTTCTACAAATTGAACTGAACCCTGACTTTTTAGGTTAAAAACATCCATATCCAGGCTTTCACAGGCACAATGACATTGTCTAAACTGCTGTTTTGAGAAAACGTCGTCCCAGTCCGAATCACGCTGTGTGACTTAAGCAGCCATGTTACTACTCTTTACTCTGCTCTGCACTCATTCATGTGGATTCACCCTCTGGCCCTGTTTCCTTCAGTTTCACTTTTTTTCCCTTTTTCTTTTCTTCCTGCATCTGTGAAAACACTGTGATCCTGACTGGACGCTGATTTTACCCAAACTTTTCACCAAACCTATTAAAAAGAAAATAATTGGAAGATAAAGTCAAAAATGTTAAGCTTTTTTTCAGCTAGACTGCCAAAAATGTGTAAAAAGTTTCCATTTACTAAATGAATATTTTTGCCTTCAAGACTGCTTGTGATTAAAAAACAACAAGAAGAAGCTGTAATACATTAATTTGAGATTTAAGAAAATGTTGATTTCCACTTTTTACAATTTACTTACACAAAAACTAAATTATCTAAAATTCTGTTAATAATTTGATTAATTGGGACTGCAAAGACTGCTTTCAATTAATATTTTGCTTTATATGAATTAATTTCGGCGGTGCTTCATTATAAATAACAAAATTATGCATCTCTTCAGTGAATCAGCCTGAGCTTGGAGTTTTATTTCAGCGTTTTTCAGATGATTTTGTGGTGAAATTAACAAACAGAACTTATTCTGTAGCAGGAATCAATTTCTTTTTAATTAAAACAAGTTAATCTTTGTTGGAAATGTATCAAAAATGCCCGCAACAGCTGTTCGGATTCGCTTTTGGGGTGTCATTTCTCCACACATGTGCCAAAAATCTAATATGAGACACTGGATCTGTCTGTCTGGACGCCGGGAATCTCTCGCCTTCTCTTCCAGCATCGCTGCGGGGCGGAGGGCGACAGCTTTTATTTGGCTCCTAAATATAAACCACATATGGCTAAAAATATTTCGGCCGAGGACGCTGATGGCTTCAAGAGCTCGGTCAGCTGCTGCTACATGACGCCCAATAGGAAACACATGATAAGCTCAATTTAAACAGTTGGCCCTGCAGCCCGTATCACTGCACTGTGGAGGGTTTGATGCTGGGAAGTCGTCCCCTGAAAACCAGTCTGCTGAAACCAGTTTGGTAATTAATTACATTTTGTTCATTTTCTAATTGAGGACTCTAAAGCGTCCTCAAGCAAGTCCTCCAAACTCTGACCTCTGACCTCCCTGTGAAAGAAGTTTCCCTGCAGGAATTTAAAAAGTTTCTATGCTTATTTTAGAGAAAGAGCTACATTGAAATCATTCCTGAATGAAAAAAATCGATTTTCTAAATGCATATGAAAGGCATTTGTGTGCTTGTGCAGCATGGTCTCTTAAAATGTGCAATAATCTCAAGATATTTAGAAGTATTTTCAGGTTTTGAAGGAAAAAATGTGATTTTTACAACTCTAAATTACATTTTTGGGGGTTATAACTTTCAGGTCTTTGCTATTAGCCATTAGCCTATTGTCATCTTCAAAAACATGTGAAGATGGCAATGGGCAACAAAAGAAGAAATGATCAATAAACAAGAAGGAAATTAGTTTAAAAAATATATAGATAATTGCCGTAAAATCAGTACAATTTAAAAAAAGGAAAAAAATTAACGTTTACAAAAACAAAACTCAAGGATAAAAGAACGTAGAAATGTGCTTACAAATATAATAATTCTGAAAAATACATTTAAATTTATAATTATGACAATAATAAAAAGATCCCATGCATTTTCAAAAAAAATGACCCAAAATTAGCAAGAAATTAGAAGATTTTTGCCTGAAATATGAGTTTAAAAAATGGTTGTTTTTTTAAGTCAAACAGGACTTGAAAAAGGTGCTTAAAAATTATAATATCTTGAAATATGTTATTACAATAATTATGAATATACTTATTCCATATAGCTCTTGTTCCTGTGACATTTTTTTTCTTGCTTTTTTTAAAATCTAAATTTACAAATTTCTTGCAATTTGCACCAAAGGTTTAAAGGTTTAAATACTGGTCAGAGGCATCTTAAAGCAGCACAAAAAAGTGATGTCGCTCCAGGTTTCAAGGCGTTAAAGTAATCATCTTAACTTCAAAAATTCCCGCAAAAACATTTTTTCAGTTCATTTCTATTTCCACACACTTTTTTTTGCAGCGTCATGCTTTCAAAATAACCCACAATCCCAAATTAACAACATCCGCTTTGCACTGTTCACCATGTGCTTTGTTTCCTGCAGGACGCTGAAGGGTTAACATAGCCCTGTGCAGTGTGTAGAGTGATTACACAACCGGAGCCATTGTTTTGGTGTTTGGGCCCCGCGGCGAGGAAGGCCAGTTTGCCGACATGTCTGAACCAGCTGGAAGGAGGCGCCGGCTCCTCTTTCATCTGCAGGAGCTCAAGTATGTAAACAAGAGGAGCAGCGCTGCAGAGAATCAGCAGACGAGCAGCAGCGGCGGCGCTCAAAACCGGGACGCAGGCCGACAGATCCGCCTCGAGAACACGAGACGTGAGGTCATTTTCTCTGGAGTACAGTCCAGATGGACTCCGGTCGTGTTAAAGGACGCAGTGCAGAGAAATATCTGCAGCGAGTGAAACTCTAATGCTGCATGAAGGACTTCAGCTACTGAAACTCTTAGCTTCAGTATCAATTAGTCAAAAACAGACGCAGCTCACACAGCAGCAGAAAGTCCTTTTTTTACGTTTCTGCAAACCAAAAAAACCTCACTCTTGCACGTGTCGTGTGTATCTCATTAAAGTTTCCAAACTGACGCAGTCAATGAGCTGACTTCAGGCGGGTTTCCATTATTCCTCAAAAAATGCCAAAATTTAAACTGCGAGTATAAAATCGACCAAATGGAAACGCGTCGATTTCAGAAAAAAAAATCCAATTGATCGCAGAAAAGTTTTCCCGCTTTTTGATTGAAAAAAAGCCACATGTGATGATTTTAGCCCCTAAATGTGTGTGTTCTGTGGAGAACCTTTGCTGTGTTTCTAGCTGATTTTTAGCCCCCAAATGTGGGTGAATTTAAGCGTCTCATGGCAGCTTTTTAGTCTCCAAACGTGGGCGTTTTTTAGTGTTTTCTGATGTTAATTTCCCTGAACATGGGTGTATATTTTCTCGACCAGTCACTGTTTCCAGTGGCTTTATAGCACCCCAAAGTGGGTGTTTTTAGGGACCATATAGCTGTGTTTTCTGCTGATTTTAACCCCCAAACATATCTTTCTTTTTAGCGACCTATTGCTGTGTTTTTTTCAGCGGCTTTACAGTCACCCAAACGTGGGTGTTTATGGCAATCTGTCGCTGCGTTTCCACCGGCTTTCTAGTACCTTAAAATGGGTACTTGGGTGACCTCACGCTGTTTTCTGCGTGGATATTTTTTAACGGCTCATTTTCTGTTCCCAGTGACTTTTTAGCTTCCAAACTTGGGTGTTTTTTTAGCGATCTGTCATTATTTTTCCAGCCAAGAGACATCACTGCATCTCCAGCTGGGATTGTGGCCCCAAAAAAGGGTACTTAAAGCAAAAAAAGACTGTTCCTGAACCACAACTAAGACGTTTTTGTGCCTAAACCTAACTACACATAACATTTCCTAAGAACACCAACATGTTTGTCTGGTGTTGGGAAAATGCCCAAGCTGACATGTTCAAATGTCTTGTTTTCAGACCAAGAGTCAAAAAGTTTGAGTTTACTATCACAGTCGACTGAGAAACACACCCTCCGCATTTTAAAAGCTGCTCTGTTTGTATTACTGATTCATTTACAGATGATTTACTGTTTGCCAATCGACAAATGATTAATCGTTTAAGCCACAAGTTCAACGCTACAAAAACTTCAATTTTACAGCAAAACTTGATGCAACTTTTGTGTCGCTCTATTTTGTTTTTTATTTTTTTTGTCGGTCAAAATCAATAACCTTTGCACATGCCATGCAACGGTTTCTATTTGCTTTAAGATAGTAATTTCCTGTTTGTTTTGCTGCATAACTATGATAATGCACAGTGGAAAGAGCCTCTGGGCCTTTTTTTAGGTTATTTAAGGTTATTCTCACTTATTTCATTTTACTGATTTTATCAAAGTTTCATTAATCCTCTTTGGATTGAAAGAAGTCAAACGGAAAATCAGTGACTCAAAGTCATCACAAAACTTTGTTTGTGTGTGACTGAATATCGGATATTGATTTTTCCTGTTAAGAAAACTGTGATAATCCGCAGATGATGTTACGTGTTGATTTTAAGTGTCACAGTGAATCCTGCAGCAACCAGCCAACACCTACAGCTGGGATTATCTACTGTAAACTATCACACACTCACACACACACACCCCTGTGCAGCTGTAACATTAATACCTGCGGTGTGTGTGTGTGTGTGTGTGTGTGTGTGTGTGTGTGTGTGTGTGTGTTTTGGGAGGGTTTTAATTTCCTGCCTAAGTATTTGGACAGAGAAACTCAGCGACTCTGCTGTATCGATGAAGTGCAGGAAATTAATCAGAAGCAGTTCTGATATTCAATCTATTATTTCAAGCTAAAAATATTAAATATTTTTTGGTTTAAGCTTCATATATTTACTGAATATATGTACTTATGTGTAACTATTTTTTTAAGTAAAAAAAAAAGTAAAATTTAAGCATCGGGACAAACGGCTGAACGCTGCAGGTTATGACGCATAATCTGCAAAAGCTCACTGATTATGAGCAGGTCTTAGTGACTTAATCCAAGCAAATACTGTGCAGATTAAGATAGATTTTAATTGACTTTCCCAGCTAATTTTAGAATTAAATTTGTGTCAGAGCAATTGTCGTTTGGCATTAAACGAGGTCATGACTCCTTATTGGCAACTTTCTAATAAATCATGAAAAAAGTTCACTGAAATGTGTTTATGAAAACACATGAGGCAAGAAGTTAGTCAGGCAAATGCTGAATTCGTCTTAGTTTTACTTGACAATGTTCACCTATTACTTATTTTTCTATAAATGTATTCTTTCCATTGTTTGATTACTGTTATTTATTATTATTGTTATCATTATTATTATTATAAAACTATATTATACTATATTATTATCTTTTTTTAAAAGTTATTTTTGCAATTGATTCTTTTCTTTTTTTGTGGTAACTTTTTATATTTTTCTTCCTTTTTTCTAAATTTCAGGTAATTTAAAAAAAACAAGGAAAATATCCAGAAAACGATATTATTATTATTATTATTATTATTAGTAGTAGTAGTAGTAGTAGTAGTAGTAGTATCATTGCTACTCTAGCTATATGTTTATTCTTTATTAATTTATTATTTTACTTTTTTTTATGTTTTCTTTTCTTGTTTTGCTTTGAGATTCTTTATACAATTTTCTTTTATTGTGTGATAAATTTTAAGTTCTTTTCTTGTAACTCAATTCGCTCAAAGGTTTCAAAGGGTAAAGATGTCACACATTGCAGAGACGAAACAATAAATGGAAAATAATCCATAAGTAGAATAAATACAGACACTTTTTTTAGGGCTTGCATCGCTCATTTCCCAGCTCTCTCAAAAGCACAGACAGACAAATATAAATAAATGACACTGCAGCTAAAATATCAGCTGACGTCAGGACTATATCATCGCTCACCCTGATGAGAAACTGAGAAAACATTCAGTCGTGGATGTAAAAGTTAAACAAGCGAAAACAGATTAAAGTGTGTTGCGTAATCTGCTGCACATTTCATAAGACGCTTCCTTCAAAGTTTATTAAGATAAAAGACTCTTCTCGCCTTCTTCCCTCACACCTTTCTGCTGTGGGGGACGGTTATTTTTCTTTTCTCTTTCGCTTCTCTGGCGTCCGATCACAGTCGGGGAGTTTTTTAAAAGCACATGGTGACGCAGGCACGCCTTTTTTCTTTTTTTTTTTTAAACTTTAAACCCTCTCGCCTCCCTTTTGTGGCACATATCCCTATCAATTACACAACTTTGATTTTAGAGATTAAAAATATTCCCAGAAACAACCGCAGACACAGCTGGGAAACATGGGAGGTGGGAGGGAGGGGGGGGTTCAGGGCGATCTGCTCTGACAGGCTTTTTTTCTTTTTCATGCTTTGGCTTCGAAAAAGAAAAGACAAAGAAGGAAAAGAAGACAAAGAATCGATGTAAACTGCTGATTACATTAGAGTCGCTCATCGCCGGGATAATCTGCACTGCCAGCCTCGCAGCACATCAAAAATGTACAAAGAAAATCTGCTGTTATCAACATATTAGTCTGCTGAAAACCCCATCAGACTACGTGCTGAAAAATGCACGAAACGGGACGATGAAATTAACGGCTTTATTATTTCACGCGCTTTCCATTCTTTATGTGTGTTTATGTGTGCATATTTTTGTGGGTTTTTTAATTTAAAAAAACAGTGCAATCATAAGAAAAAACTATTTAAAGGGTTTAAATTGTTAAAGTTAATGAATATTTTAAATTTATGATGAAAAAAATATAAAAACTCAACTAAAGATGAAATGACCCCAAAATAAGCATGGAATTAGTAAAAACATGAAAAATACCTGAAAATTTGAGGGGAAAAAAAGTGATAGTGAAAACAAAAGCAAGAAAGGAAGGAACAAGTAACTGTACTGAAAAAATGTGCTTAAAATGATAATAATTCTCTAAAATACACATAAATATAATAATTATGTGTATTTTAGAGAATTATTATCATTTTAAGCACATTTTTTCAGTACAAACTACGGGACATTTAGGGTGCGAAAGTTAAAATACTTGCACAAAAAACAGTGACATCAATCCGGGTTTCAAAGGGTTAATTGTGTGCGCAGTTTTATATATTTATCTATGTAGTTTATTTAATAAGGACAATGCAAATTAACTTTTGCAACTTTTGCAAATAAACCTGTTACAAACAAGCTGTATTGACTGGTGTGTCACATATGGAGACTGTAGCTTGTGCGCATCATAAATCACATTTAATAGCAATATTTAAGAGCAATAATAAAGATAATAAATCAGTTTCTGCTGCACCAAATCAGCCCAGTCGCTGGTAGAAAATCGGACATTTCTGCAAACTGTGGATACATGACATTAGCGTGTCTTGTGCATCATATCGATGTTTCTAAAGCGACGCCTTAAATGAGATTTTGTCACTGGGTGATGGAGAGGTTGCTAAATGACACATTGACCTACTTTTTTTTGCGACTTTTTTCTTCCTATTTTTTCGTTTGTTTTTTTTTGGTGCCTGGTGGTTTTCACCAGCACGATGCTGCATTTTCTTTATGTTTTGTTGAACAGCCTCTCCAAGCTTTCCCTAGCTGTTAATAATAACTTACAAAAAGCTGCAACTAAAGTTCCTTCTGCACCACCAGGGCTGAAAAAGACTCCTGAATGTCTATAAAAAAATCTTGAGACGCAGATGACGGGAGATGATATGTGGGAAATGTTGATTTTCTTGAAGTCTATAATTAAAAATAAATTGCTGCTGGAGGAATTATATTTTGTCAAGTTCCTGCTGCACCAAACCTCCTTTTTGCACTCTGGCTGCTTCTTCTTCCCCTAATGACCCACACATACTTGCCTCGCTGCCTAAGTAAACTCTCATTCACAAGGAGAGAGGCGGAGCCGGGAGGCTGCCAGTAATTTTCCACCATAAAGATCTAACCAAACTCACTTCCCTGTCATTAAAACGACAGCGCCGCTGCAGCTCCAGACGTGCAGCGTGTGCAGGGGAGTCCCAAAAACCCTCAGCGGCACAGTCTGCAGCGTCAATATCACACATTCATTACTGCGATGCTTTGTGAATAAATCTCTCTCTCTCTGAGGCCAGGATCAATTTTCTGCTAGGCCGACGATCCAACAGATGGATGGTCGTATCAAACGCCACAGATCAGCAGCCGCCGCTTTCCACACATGCTGTGGCGGGATTTACGGCTGTGAGGAGACCTGAGATCATCCGAGTGCAAAAACACAAAGCGTTAAAACAGGTGGCGACTGCCTGCAGCTGTCCACATCTTCCTCTCAGGACTTAAAGGGAATTTAAACCGACTCTTTGGCCCTGAAGTCATGTGGTGTTTACTTATTAAGGTTGGACATGACACATAACACGAGATAATCTTTGTATATTTCACTTTCAGAGCAAGAATTCAACATCTTTAAACCACAAATATGTTAAATTTACACATTATTCTGTCGCTGATATGTTGAACGTTACATTTAGGCACAAAACCCACATTGTTACGGTCAGGAAAAGAACTTTTTTTTTGGCTTAAAGTTTTGGCTGCAGAAAACAGCAATGTCTCGCTAAAAAACAACCACTTTTTGTGGTACTAAATAATAAAAGCAATAAAAACAACAATTTTTCATGGCAATATTGTGGCAGGAGAAGCAGTGAGTCTTGGTAAAAAAAATCAACCAGTTTTTGTCGCACCATCCATCGCAAAAACGCAGCGATGATTCGGCTTTTTGTGCCACTCGTCTGGCAGGAAACTTGATGTGGACCGCTTTTTGTGGCACTTTCTCTTTCTCTCACCAGTTGCAAAAAAACACCCAACAGCTGCTGTAAATGCAGTGATGTTTAGGGAAAACAAACTGCTTTTTGTGGCACTATCATAGCAAGAAACGCAGCGAGATCTCTGTGAAAAACAACCAGTTTTTGGGTCAATATCCCGACAGGAAATGCAGAGATGTCTCGGTAAAAAAAAACTATCCTGGCTGAAAATGCAGCAACGTCTCTGTAAAAAACAATCGTCTTTACGGTGCAGTAAACAGAATATCGACAGGGTTCGATTTTTCAGAAAATTTAAGACAGCACTTCTGTCTTCAGAAAACTGACTCTGACAGCAACTGATTGATTAATTGGACGATTTTAAAAATATGCTTATTTCTTAACTTTTAAAAATAAAGTTATAATTTAGTACTAACCTGGTTTTACATGCAATAAAACTGCAGTAAAACTTTTTTTTGTCGTTTTTTTTGGAGTCTGTGAAGGGGCAGAAAAATAATGTTTTCTTTCAGATATAAAGGCCACTTACATTGAATAAATATTCAAAATAAAGATAAAAATAAAAGTAACGACACATATAAGTGTTGGAAATGTTGAATTAGGACATAAATACAGAACAATTTGGTGTAGCGGAAATAGTTTATTTTCAAGCAGCTATTTTGTGTTTAACTGCAGGTGTTTTGCTCTCGATGATGTGTGCTGCATTTTGTGAAAAGGCGCTATAAATTAAGAATAATTTAACAAGTTAAATTTGCCCAACAGAATTAGATTTATAACGAGTGACAACATCGTTGTGAAAATGAACGTTAATTGAATCGATTCTGGTTCTGATGTGATGGAATATAAAGAGAACGTGATTTAAACGTTCACTTAAATCGATTCAAGACGGAAATAAAAGAAATGCATCGATATTTCACTGAGATCCTGTCTGAGTGACTTGAGGTCCGATCAAAGTCATTTTAATTAAAAACATCCTCCGAGGTCGTCTGACATCAACAACATGTGTACTGGCTGGAAACTCTTCCCCACAGCGACGAAAGAAAAAAAATTCAAAAGCAAAAGAAACTAATCAAGATTGATAACGAGCTCAGCAACTGTCATTACGTGAATAATGGTCATGGTTGGCCGGCGCCTCGGACCAATCAGAGCGGTTGGCCGGAGCTCCTGGTTATATAAAAGCCACATCCATCAGCAGATTATCTAATGAAAGGAGATGCTAACTTTGACCGACACATTTGGGTCGATAAAGGGGAAGTGAAGTCAGGAAGCAGCTTGTTCCTCGGAGGAAAATGAGATCATGACAGCTCAGTAACTGTATCCTGACTCTGGAAATGTCTGCAATGTAAACACTCTGGTAAAAAAAAGGGTTGAGGACAGTAGAAGACGAACGCTTTTGCATGATCTTAGACGATATTTTTGCTCTCAGGAGACAGCTCAGAAACACAGATCTTGGAGTTGACAGAACAATCTTTTCTGGAGCTTTTGATCACGTTACACGATCTTCTTCTTGTCTGACTCAACAGACGTCTACTGTCGCTAAAAGCATACTGTTGGCCAGCGATTTAGGTCGGCTTTCTCCTCCTCTTCTGCCCTCTGCGTGTTACTGTTTTAAAAATCCCCTCCGCAACAGGAAAGAGCAACAACATCATCCAATCTGACGACCTACACGCCGACGATGGCGCATTTTAATCAAGATTCAGATCGTGCAATAAGGCATGCCTGCTTTGTTGTTTCTGTAAATTGTTGCCAAGATCTAAAGTAAATTAAAAAACGTGTGAACGCACTTCAAAAAAACCCAGACTCAGTCTCACAGAGCTCTTATGCCTGACAGGGTTTCACACACATTCATTTTTGTGTGGCAGCCTGCCACGATTAAAACGTTTTTTAAGGTAATAAAATTACCTTAAAAAAAGTTTTTTCAAAAAAGGAGACGATTATTTAAAAAAAAATTATTCAATCAAAATAAAACTGAAAAAAAAATTTAATTAGATTCAAACAAAAGTTAAATTAAGTTGTTACGAGCTGTAAGTTTGGCACTTCTGAGCAGAAGAGAGAGGATGATGTTATCTTGGACTTTCCTCTGTGCTGCTGCATCACGAGTGCAGCAGCTTGTACCAAAGAGTAGCACAAAAGTCAAGAGCACTCACTACGCAGCAAAATCTGGGGGTGAAAACTTCCCCAGAAATACAATAACTTGCAAAAAAAAAGACAGCTGGACTTGAAGCAATTTCAGTCGACCTCTGGGAGCAACGTTAAAGTAGCTTTGAGAGCTTACTCAGGGCGGTTCACGTACTTTCAGACGGACCCGGGGACGTTATCGTTTATGTCAGTTTGTTTGTATGTAGGTTAATTTATTTGAGATTTAGGACTCTCACACTGCTTGGCTCTTTTTTCCATTATTTCTGCTAAGGAGGTGACAAGTGCAAAATCACTGTGACCCATCAGAGGACAAGTTTCTGAGAATAACAGATGTTGAATAATACTGGAATTTCCCTGAAAAATAACTCTTGATTTAACTTCAGCCTAGTGTTTTTCCTCACACAGCCCCACCTGGTTTTATACTGCTTTAAAAACCGCAAAACTTTAATCGTCATAACAAAAAAAAAGAGGTTTGAGTTCGACTTTGTAGTCATGTTGTGATTAAGAACCACAAAGCAAACTTATGATGTACATCTCATCATCTGATGAAATTAGTCACCAATTTAGTCACCAGGCGTTCACAGTTGTTTCACTATTTAAATATGTTGCATCCGCTGTGTGATGCATCTCCTGTTCTGAGAAGGTTAACAAGATCTTTCCTAAGAAGATATGTTTGTCTGTGTTTCCTCTTGCTGCAGGAAGCTACAGGCGATATTTTTAAAGTTTTCGTACTGAAGTGAGTCAGCGCAGGTGTTGCACTGCATTCACTTTCCTGCAGAAAATCTAACACCATCATTTTAGAAAATGTTTCTAACTGATAAGTGGCGAATAAATGTCAAATTAGGGGGTAAAAATGACAAAAACATCACTCAAAATTAATAAGAGAGGATTTGTTTTTATCTTAACACAAGACAACAGTTGTTGCCGTTTTTCTCTGTTGTGTCAAAACTATATTTGACAAAAATTTAAAAGCAACACTTTTGTTTCTCCCATTTTTCACAGGTTTAACTCTGAAACTTGGACTGAGATCGGTTTTCTTGTGCTGCATTTAAACGCATTTGACCTAAGCAAACAAAGGAAAAAAAGGCAATGAACAACAAGGCAAGATATGTCCCACAAATTGCAAAAAAATAGTAAAAGGTGTGTAGAAAATTACTTTAAAAAAGAGGGGATGATTATTAGAAAACTATCCAAAAAAGGGAAAAATATTCCAAAAACTATATTTATAACTATAATATTTTTAATGAAAAAAAAAAAACATTTTCCAGCACTTTCGAATTTGTTTTTTTTAAACTCATTTTCTTTTTTTAATACATTCAGTATTTCTCTCCAATTTAAGTCACAAAATTTGTTAAAATCCACGTTTCCTAGATGATCGATCCACTTGACAGGTTAATGTAAAAAGTCTTACATCTCTAATTAAACAAAATAGAGAAAGTTACATTTTTTGTTCAGTGTATAACTGAAAGAGAAAGAGGAAAATCTATTTGAATCAAGCTGCACGCACGAGGAATGGATTCAACTCCGAAACGAATGACCACAGCAGGGAGGCTCGTTTCATTAATTAGCTGCTGCTCTCGGGCTGAAGCTGTGGTGAAGATTGAAATCAGCTGCTGTCGAGTTCGATTAGAGAGAAATCCTGCAGAGTTTTGGAGCTTTTTCGAGGACAAGCTGATCCCGAAATGTGCAGTTTTGTTATTTTATAATTGATTCTGGCCACTTTTTCTTGATTTTTCCTCTTTATTTTGATCAAGTTTGGACTGAAAATAAACACATGTGAGTGCTCCACATGATGCCCTCTGTGTTTAAAGAATAATGCCTGTATTTTGGGCTATTCTTTGCCCCGGTTTGGCCCAGTTTGGCCCAGTTTGGCCCCGGCTGTGGCTAGATCAGAGGTTAACAGACACCTTTTCTCGCCACCACGACTTCGCCCCAGGCGTTTCCTCCCGCCCTGACTTCCTCTGACAAACATTACTTCCTGTAAGACACACAGGAGATTAGTCAACGTGTTTTACAGGTTCCCCCCGATTAACTGAGGAGCACGTGCATCGACTTCCAAGCAGCCGAAAGCACACATCGATCTGAACTTATCTGCTCCGCGCTGCTTTTCATTAAACTCCTATAAATTAGACTCTTTCACATCTCCTGCTGTTTTATTTTCTCAACTCTGGGGCAGTTTTGCTTTGTTATTCTGTCAGATTTTGCATTTTATGTCACTTCATTCTAGTTTTAATGTCTTCTGTGGAGCACGTTTAACTATAGAAATAAAGTTTTGTTGTCTTTCAGAGACGAGACAGAAAGCCTGTGGCTGGTTTTCGCATGTTGAGGCTTTTTTGTCAAAGTTGCTCTGTGGTTTGGGGTCGTTGCTTTCAATGAAAACTGTCTCTGTGGAGCTCAACTTGCTTCTCTTGGGGGCCACTTTTGCAAAATGACAGGAGGCCAGGGGCCAGTCAAAGCAGCTCAATACACGTTTCTATGATTTTAGGAAGTTTCTAGAATTGTAAGACATTTCTCGGATTTTAGGACGTTTCTAGGATTTTATGACATTTCTAGGATTGTAGGAGGTTTCTAGGATTTTCAGAGGTTTCAAGGATTTTTGGACATATTTAAGATTTTAGGCCATTTTGAGGATTTTACCACATTTATAGGATTTTAGGACTTTTATTGGCTTTTAGGATGTTTCTAGGATATTATGACAATTCTCAGATTTTAGGACATTTTTAGGATTTAAGGACATTTCTAAGATTTTTGGATGTTTTGAGGATATTAGGACGTTTCTAGGATTGTAGGACGTTTCTAGGATTTTATATCATATTTAGGATTTTAAGACTTTTCCAGGACTTCAGGACATTTCCAGGATTTTAGGGCATTTGCTGGATTTTGGGATATTTCTAGGATACTCGGACATTAGGGGTTTTTCTTGGACGTCAGTCGGGGGGTGTGGGGATCCCCCACTGGTACCTCGGGCACCTTGTGTATACTAAAAGTACAAAAACAATTCCCAGAGTGAATCACTTAATTTTTAGTGTGAATTCATTTCAGCCGGTTTTATTCACTAAGTAGCTCCTCCTGTCCCACAAAGGTGTGTTGATCTCTGACTGACAGCTCACCTTGCCAACCGTCACACATGAACAAAAGCCCTGCTTCCTTTCAGGTACAACACGCCTTTCATCGCCGTGTGCTTGCTGCCGGGCTGTTTGTGCGAGCTCTGCGAGGACAGCTGAGCGAGACGGCGATGCAAATCCTCCATTTGCATAGTGGAGATAAAATCAAAAGGAGGCTCAGAAGTATTTCACCTGAGCGAGCAGCAGGAACAAACACCAGATTTTACTGCTCCTCCTGCAGCCACTAAACAGTGGACCTGTCAGCTGTTGGACCCGAAAACACACTCTGTGTCTGGAGTAAAAAATAACAGAGTAAGTGTTGAGTCACACGGATGAAAGAGACGAGGGTCGTTTCATTGTTTGCCAGTTTTATGATTGTTGTCTGCATGAGAGTAACAACATCATGGCACGAAAACAGAGCGCGCCTACCAGTAACAGATGATGTCACTGATAGGACGGTAGGATACTGTGATGAAAAGAGCTGGGCATGTGCGACTGATTAGTGATGCCTGGCGTGCCGCCGCAGAGAGCCGGACTGTGTCAGATGTGAAGGGAGAGGTTTCCTAAAACTCTGCAGTCGAAATATACAGTAGGAGCCACTGGATGAGTTTGTTTACCGAATGTTCAAACTCGACGACGTAAACGTTGTAAAGTGTATTTCCTGTCGAGGATGTTTGTTGATGCAGCAGCTGACCTGAAGTAAACAGCAACAAAGCTGGTGCCTTAAAATCCGACTGGCAATAAAACTGTCCATTTATTTATATTTATATTCAGATTTATTCCTGGGGTCAATTATTTTTTCATTTCTGAGCAAAACTAAAACAACTTATTATGAAAAAAAAGAGCGTTCTGCTTCTTATTGTTGGAAAAAGAGCAGAGAGAGAAAAAAGTTTGACTATAGAGGACTCCATTACCCAGAATTCCAGGGAGCTTCAGTCAGGTATATGCAGACATGTATAGGGCAAATAAATGTACCTTTGCTGTATAGGTATTATATTTAAAATAATCTTAAAGAATAATTTTAATATTAAGCTTTTTTTCTGATTTAATTTTTGTTTGCTTGTTTCGTTGTTGCCGTTGTTGTTTTTAACTTACCCATTGCTTTTTGTTTGCTTGTTTGTTTTGGGGTTTGTTTAGCAAATTTTAAGGTAGTTATTACTAATTTCTGATTATCATAATTATAAATTTACAATAACTTTAAAGACTTGTTATAAATGTATGCCTTTTTTCAGATCAGTTCTTTGTTTTTGTTTTATTTGGTTGTTATTTAGTAAAGATGGGTATTTTAAAGTAATCTCCATATTTAAGTACTCTCTTTAGAACTCGAGTACTACAAAGTAAAAGGTGAAGGAGAAGAATTTACTTCTTAAATATCAACATTGAATCCCAAAAACAAAGAAAAGCAGGCAAAATAAAACAGGCAAAAGTAAAAACATACAACTCAGAGCCAACGTGTTTCTGCAGTCAGACACACACACACACACACACACACACACACACACACACACACACACACACACACACACACACACACACACACACACACACACACACACACACACACACACACACACACACACTCTCTCTCTCTCTCCCAGATGCCTGGGCAGGTTTCTACACGAGCGCCTGTCTGCTGTGTTTTGACTGCGATGCTCGGTGCAGAGGGTCTGCAGGTCCGATGTTATCGCACTGGACACACTGGAGACATCCCAGGACTTACTCCAGGACCTTTCCAGGATCCCCTCCAGGACTCCCCTCCACAACAACACCCCCAAAAAAAGACATTCCTCTTCATGACCGCAAATCCAAGACATTACATCTCTGATAACAACCACATTTGTCCCATCATTCGTCCCTCCCTTCGTCTCTTTTCTGTCCTGCTGTTGTCGACTTGATTCTGTGTTGACAGAACCGGTTTGTTGCCGTCTTTTTCTCTGTTGGACTTTGTCTCTCTTGCCAATAGAAATATTGATGTTCAGACTCCACTGACATAAACCAGTTCTCGCTCTCTCTTTTCTAAATCCTCTTCCTCCTCATTGAAAAATGGATGAAGATGAAAGAATGATTATGAAACAAAACAAACAAATCTCTGAAGACATAAAGACAGAGAGCAGAAATCTGGATGTGACTGCGGTGTTAAGCTTCCCACACAACCAGAGGGATATTCATGCTTTGAGTAAAACTTAAATTGAGGCCAACAAAAGCACAAAAACTCTCAGATTATCATTAAAATCTAAAAAACTGCAAATCTGATGAAAATTTGGGCTGTGTTCATTCACCAAAGACGACAAGAGGCCATGAAATTAAAAAAAAAACTGAGCGACGGTTTATTTAATAGAAAATA
This sequence comes from Plectropomus leopardus, assembly GCF_026936395.1. Lineage (NCBI taxonomy): Eukaryota > Metazoa > Chordata > Actinopteri > Perciformes > Serranidae > Plectropomus > Plectropomus leopardus. The sequence continues at coordinate 1,988,750 of NC_142199.1, read as the reverse complement.
CCTATGTTTGGAGCCTAAAATAGTACCTGAAAAAATGCCAATGGGTCACAACAAAACACTAAAGTTTAGAGAAAAAACTAAAATAAAAAATAAAAAGCTAAAAAAAATGCCGACAGGTTGCTAAAAATCAACCAGGTTTGGAGTCTAAAAAGCACCTAAAGATGCAAACAGGTACCAAAAACACATTTGGAGCCAAAAAGCTGCTGGAAAATTTAGACAAATTTCTACAAAATATACAGGTTTGTAGCTTCGAAAAATGCAGTCTCTTAAAAACACCCACTATTGGAGCCTAAAAAGCTGCTGGTAAAATGCCATAAGGTCACTAAAATACACCAACATTTGGAGCCTAAAAAGCTGCTGGAAAAACAACCACCAGGTCGCTATGAAACACCTACATTTAAAACTTTAAAAAATAAATAAATAAATGCAGAAAAAATGCCAACAGGCCACTACAAAACACTCATGTTGGAAGCCTAAAAAGCAGCTGAAAAATGAAAATATGTCGCTACAAAAAAAACACAGGTTTGGAGCCTAAAAAGCTGCCAGAAAAATGCTGAACCGCCACAAAACACCCAAATTTGGAGCCTTAAAAGGCACTGGAAAACCACCTGCTGGGTCACTCTGAAATGTGGACAGGTAGCTTAAAAACATTCAACTTTAGAGTCTTAAAAGATGGTCGAAAATGCCAACAGGTCACTACAAAACACCGACATTTGGAGCCACCAGGCTGCTACAAAACACTCATGTTTGGAACCTAAAAAGCCACTTGAAAAAATGCCAACAGGTCCCTACAAACTGCCATGTTTGGGGCCTAAAAGCTGCTGGAAAAACTCCAGAGATGCTAAAAAAAGTCTAAAAAAACATCTGCAAATTGGATGAAATTTGGGTTGCATTCATTCACAAATGAGGAGAGGAGGCCATGAAATAAAAACAGTGCGACAGTTTATTTAAAAAGATAATTGTGGAGCCAAACCCATAATACTGGGGCAGCATGGCAGAGCTCCAAAATCAAGTTTATTTCATGACTTTCCCAAGTTTGCTGATGTTCAGCAGCAGGGAAATCCTTCATCCAACATCTGACCTGATTCTCTAAAAGTCCCTAATATTCCAGGAGTCCCACAACCAGCATGAATCCTGCGATTTGAGACAAAAAGCTCCTTTATTTGGCTGTGCAGCAGCTCTTCAGTTAGCCTCGTTTCGCCTCAGGACACAGGCAGGTCCCACCGAACGCAGTTAAAGCAGGCATCTGTTTCCTGACAGCGGTTAGCCGGCGCGGGAGTGCTGCCAAACAGTGAATCTGCAGCAGGACTCTCATGTTTTGGAGCTCGAGCCGCTGATATGTTCCTCTCTTTTTGTGTGTGTGTTTTGTCTTACATGTACATTGTCGCTGTGTGCGAAACCTCAGCAACAACCACAACAGGGAACGTCAACACCGGTTTGTGTCTGTCGACGCCTCGCAGCAGAGCTGTCAGTCAGACGGCAAGAAGAAAAGCAGAAGTGGGAAGACGTGGAGGCGCAGAGTCGACACTCCCAGGAGTCCTGTCGTATAAACTGTTTAACGTGCACTTTGGCTGCAGATAATTACAGCAGTTTTATTTGTCTCACGCCTCTGGCTTATGCACTGCACACCTACGACTGATTTTGTTTCAAATGTTCTGATCTAAAATGCATTTTCATTTAGGGGTTAAGTTTAAAAAGATGAGCATGAAGGTTATATGCAACCTGCACTGTGGTCTGTTTTTTATTTGGTGCAAACTCTGCAATTACACTCTTTTTAACCTCACATGCTGAATTAGTCAAAAACAATTCAGATAAGTGATTGCTTATGTCGGTTATCAAGTGAAAAAACTTTCTTAAATGGTTCTCAAATGTGAAGTTTTGCTGCCTTCCTGCTATAAATCATAGTAATATGAATTCCCAGACTGGTTATCAGACCAAAAAAGTGATTTTATGCCATTGCCTTGAATCCTAGGACCATGTAATTGGCTTTTTTTTTTTTCAAATGAATTCTTATATCAAAATATTGAATTGAACTGAATAATGGAAATAACTGTTTTATAAAACAAGCCTTAAAGCCGGTGGAAAAATGCCAACAGGTCACCAAAAACAACCACATTTGGTGCCTAAAATCCTGCTGAAAAAAATGCCAACAGATCACAACAAAACAACATTTGCAGCCTAAAAAGCTACTTGAAAAATACCAAAAGATGGCCACTAAACACCAGTGTCTGGGGCCTAAAAAGCAGCAACAAATGCCAACAGGTCATGACAAAACACCCACATTTGGAGCCTAAAAAACTATCAAAGAAATGCCAAAGAATTGCTACAAAACTGTGTTCTGAGCCTAAAAAGTCACTGAAAAAATGCCAACAGGTCACTGAAAACATCCACATTTGGTGCCTAAAAAGCTGCTGGAAAATGCCGAGACTACCACAAAACTCCAATGTTTGTAGCCTAAAAAGCAGGTAAAAAATGCCAATGCGTCGCCAAAAAATGCTACACAATATACATTTGGAGGCTACGCAGCTGAAAAAACAACAATGACTGACTAACCGGTTTTGTTGTCCTTTCACTAGCTGAGCACATCAGGAACAGCACGCACAATCGACCAGAGGTCGTAGTTTGTTTGGCCTGTAAATGCTGTTACACCTTACAGCAGGTTGACCCCTTGACCTTTGCCCCCGCCTCCGTCCTTGACCGTGAACCGGGTCAGATCAAGCTGGGGGTCAGGAGGGGTCACGGAGTTCGGACAGAGGAAGCTCGCTGACCTCCTGCAGCTTTAATCTGCTGGGAAAACTGAGGCCCGAATCAGTCCGACTGGAAACACATCTGGAAAACGCATGCAGGGCGAGGGGGGAAGGGTGTGTGTGTGTGTGTGTGTGTGTGTGTGTGTGTGTGTGTAAGAAAATACTGAATGTGTAACAAAGAAAAAAGTGTGTATACATGCATGTATGTGAGTGTGCTTCCTGAGGCCCTGCGGAGGAGGGAAGTTCAGCCGAGCTATTATAAGACCACAAATTACGGCTCTCCACAGCCAGAAATCTCCTCTGCTGGGGCCTCATCAACGGCACAATGAAGCCTCCGAAAAAACCATCTACTCTGGAAAAATGTCGCAACCTCAAAATCCATCGCTCCGGATTTAACCCTTTGAAACCAGGATCGACAACGGTTTTCTTGTTCTGCACTCTGATGCCTTTCACAAGCATTTAAAACCTCTGAAACGTGAGCTCACTGGTTTGATTTCCTTCAAAAACACGGGGAAAAAGGCGACCAGGAATCAAAAAATGTGCCTCAAAATGCAAGAAATTTGTTAAGGTGAAAAATGAATAATAGGGGGAGAAAATTATTAAAATAAAAATGTATAGTTATCAAATATAAATTTAAAATATTGTTACAGAACTAATATATGAAAAGATGTTTATTATTAATTAATTAATTAATTAATTTTTAAAAAATTTATTTCACTTTTTTCCAGGTCATTTTTTCTTTTTTATTTGTTTTTTTATTTATGCCGTTTTGTTCGGTAAATATTGTTACAGAACTAATATATGAAAAGATGTTTATTATTAATTAATTAATTAATTAATTTTTAAAAAAATTATTTCACTTTTTTCCAGGTCATTTTTTCTTTTTTATTTGTTTTTTTATTTATGCCGTTTTGTTTGGTATTTTTCCATTTGGGTCATATATCTTACTGATCAAACTTTCCATCTTTTCATGACGCATGTTTCATGTGCGTGTGCAGGCAGCGCAGCGTCCGCTTTCTCATTTCTTGTGAAACACATCATCCCTCACACCTGAGATTAACACCATCTCTCAACAGCGTTCTTTATCCATTGTCAGCCGAGTAAACATGCCCTCCCACACAAATGATAACGCAGACAGAATGAAAAACAAAACAGAAAGCAGTATTGTCTTCATTTTCAAACCACCTCTGACACTGTGTGCATTCATTTTCAAACTACTTTTTATGAATTATATTTTTTCTCCTTTTTTTGTTATTGTGCAGCAGCACCTTCTTGTTTTTGCTTTGATTAGATGTAAAGCAACTAACAATGAAAATTACAGATATTCATACATATATAATGGATATAAATAATCATTAATAATAACTGTCTTTTGGGGTTTTGCATCCTTTTTCTAGTAATTCCATGTCTCTTTGTGCTCCTTTTGTGGTCATTTTGTAATCTCTTGCATGAATTCTGCATCTCTTTATGGTCATTTTACACCTCAAAGTAGCCATTTGCATATTTTTGAAGTATTTTTGTCTCTTTGTGCCCAATTTGTGCCTCTTTGTGGCTGTTTTGTATCTTTTTGCAGCAATTTTGCATCCCTTTGCAGTCATCTCTTCTGGTAGTTTTGCGCATCTTTTTGTGCTTCTTGTTTTGTATCCTTTTGTATTGATTTTGCATGTCTTTGTGGTCATTTTACACACTGAGGCATTTTGCATCTATTTGGGGTAGTTTTGTGTCTGTTTTTTGTTTTTTGTTTTAGTGGCCGTTGAGCTTGCATGGTTGTTTACATCTCTATGTGGACATTTTGCATTTTTTGTGGGCTGTTTTGTGTTTCTTTTTGGTTGTTCTGTGGTTGTTTTGCTTTTTGTATACATATTTATTTGGGATTTTGCATCATTTTACCTCTTAAAGGAGCCATTTTCATCTTTTTGTGAGAGTTTGGTATGGTTTGGTTGTTTTGCGTCTCTTTCTTGCTGTTATGCATCTTGTTTTGCATCTTTTTATAGTTATTTTTTAATCTTTTTTTGTAGTAATTTCTCATCTCTCTGTGGTCTTGTGAAAGACTTTCCGACCAGAAATGTCAACAGTCACCTCAAACAGAGGCTTTGACCCCTTGGGGCCCCTGGGTCTGTGTCCATGGTCTGGAATATGTCTTTATACTGTGTGTAGGGAAATAATGGAGCAAACGTGTGTTTAAAAACACTTTAAGAGACAGCTCCGACAGAGCATGTTAAGATACGTATGACTGCATGAATGAAAACTACTATAAAGTTGACATTATTTTGAAGTTTTTGGGTCAAATGGAGACAAAGAAAGAAGAGACAAAAAGATGCAGACAGACTGAGGATAAAAACAGAGCTCTGTCTGAAGATGAGGGGAGGTCTGGTTCAGAAAATGTCCACAGCGTCAAACAATGGCGGCGTTGTGAGCGTCCGCCATGGGATCAAACCCTCTGGCGTTTCCCATCGGCCCGTCTGCCCCGTCCTGCGGCTCGGCAGAGACGGGGCCGAGAGGACGGACACAGAGCGTTCCTTTCTCAGCCACATCCTGCTGCAGCGATGCGCCGGCCTGGCCTTCCCATGAGCCTCTACACTCCGGGGTCGCCTTTGTTCACTGAGACGCATGATGGGAAATTCAGCACCACACAGACTCTGGCTGGTGTGTTTGGTAACGCCACGATCACAAAGAGGGATTCACCAGGGCCGGAGACACTGTGGATGTCTTTATGTCTGACCACTGAACTCTTCCCGTCTTAGTACCGATTGTCTGTCCAGATTTGACTCTTTGTTTCCATAGCTCCTGCTTTCTGTCAAATTTTAGACCATTTTATTGAGGCACAGCCCATAACTGCTGCTTGTATTGACAAAAGAAACATTTCTTTTTTGTTGCTACTATATTTCATCGCTGTAAATTTAGGTTTGGCCAATTTAGGGGTCCTATTGTGCTCTAAAGGTGTAGTAGTTTTGGTGATATATATTTATTCTTTACAAGTCTTTATCACAGTATAAACCTTTTAAAACCAGAGGTTTGATTTCTTTCAAAAACACTGGAATTAGGCCATAGTAAACCTAATAAACCAAGAGGTGGCCCAAAAGGCAAAAAAAAGTCAAAAGTTACAAGAAAATTACATGGAAATTAGCACAAAAATAGAAAGAAAAGCTAAAAACAACAAAAACAAGTGAACTGCCCAAAAATTTAGCAAAGAAAGAAAAGTTAAAAATAAAAACAAGATCATTACGTGAACGTAAGCAAAATTTTAAAAAAGTTAAAAACAAAAACACAAAATTACCTGAAAATGAGCCCAAAAAAGAGTTAAAAACAAAAAAGGAAAATAAGTTGAAAATAAGCAAAAAAAGAAAAAGAAAAAGAAAAAAAAGCTAAAAACAAAAACAAGAAAATATTCTGAAATTGGAGGAGAAAAGGGGAAAAGTTAAAAACCAAAACACAAAAATAGCCTAAAAAATTAGCAAAAAATATTTTTTTGAAAAAGAAATTAAAAAAAATAAAATAACCTGAAAATTTTATGTCCTAATGTCTCACAATTTCAAGGTGTTTTTATTATTATTATTATCATTATCATTATTATTCAATTTGTGGGACATTTTTCCCATATTTTGGAATTTTCTCAGGTTTCAAAAGTTTAAATGCTTGTGAAAGGTGTCTGAAACGCAGCACATAACACTGATGTTGATCCAGGTGTTGAAGGGTTAAATGACAGTTCACCAGACTTTCTCAGCCTCGGAGGTCTTGTGGTTCTCCGAATTCCTCATGAAGAATAATCTAATTGAGAAACTCCTGCTGCCATCAGTGTCTGGACTGCACAGGGGCCACACACACACACACACACACACACACACACACACACACGCTCAGTGCAGTGTTTCTCGCTAACAAAGGCTGTGTTCATGCCTTTGGGAAATAACAAAAGTGGTAAAGATGCAGCGCTTTCTGTGTCAGCCACTATCCAGAGCATAAAGATTTTAGACGGTTTTCGGACATTTTTAGAACCTGAAGCTATGAATCAACATCTAAAGTCGGGTTTTTTGTCCACATGTTGTATTTCTGCGTGGAAAATATGCCTATTTTACCAGATGCCAGCGTTGGAAACGCTCAGTCTGGACTCAGGGGCTAAGAATATCAAAGCCACTTCCTGTCTTGTCACTGCTCTCCCAGCACGATTTTACGAAATATAGTCGATTTTCATTCAAACTTCAGGCAAAGCTGAGAATCTAATCTAAAAAATGTCATGTGTCATGTCAATGTGTTTGATTTATTTAAAAGATAAAATAAAATAAAAATGGGGGGGAAAAGGCAATGATCAACTAGGCAAGAAATGTCGAAATGGGGGGTGGGGTGGTGATTTTTAGAAAACACAAAATATAGAGAAAAATGTCCCAAAAACTATATTTATAAATATTTTAAATTTTCATCACTTTTTTAATGTAATTTTCTTTATTTATTTATTTATTTTTTTAAACTTTTCTGTTTTTGATCATTTTCAGGTATTTTTCCTGCTTTTTTTTTTTTGTTTTTTGTACTGATTTATTGCGATTTTTTCGTCTTTCTTAAACTTCTTGTTTACAGCTTTATGATTTACAGCTTTTCCCTGTTTTATATAATTTTAAATAAAATAAATGTCGGTTTTGGTTTGTGTACTCAGACAAAATTAGGAATTTCAAGCTGTCACTTCAGGACTAGGGACACTGTGTTGGAAGTGTGGGAAATAAAATAAAAAAAAGGAAAAATGAGAGAAGTCCAAATGAAGTTCAAGACCTTTTCTCATCAACATCACACTGTCAGTATTTTTTGTAATTTTCTGTATTTAATGCTGCACTTTGTTCACTTTAAACTTTTGTCACCTGAAGAGGAAACAAAAGAAAACAGTCTTTCTAAATCTCGACTTGAGCAGCTGTGCTGTTTCAGTTTCAGTATTAGCTTTTAAAAATCACCCTGTAAAAGTCAATTTTATGGAGTTGCTGTTACATGATGTCTTTTATTTTACTTTTATTTCTACCCCTGGTCCCCGTCCTTTTATCTTGTGCTGCCGTCTCCTCTTTTAATCATCCTCCTGACTTTGATGTAGGCTTTTATTTGGATGTTAGAGTGCTTTATAAACTTTTATGTTTGTGCTGTAAAAAAATAAAGTTTGTTGTACAAGCAAAGAGAGAAATAATGGACAGAGAATTATTATTATGATCATTATTATGCTCGAACTCACAGCATCCCAAAACCTCAACCGGGGTTACTTAACTCGCTTTGCTTGGGGGCCACTTTTCAAAATGACAGGAGGCCAGGGGCCACTCCCACAGGTCCCATACATGTTTTTAGGATGTAGATCCTTTCTCTGATTTTAGGACTTTTCCAAAAATTTAGGACATTTCGAGGATTTTAAGACTTTTTTTTTATAGGATTTTAGGACATTTCTAAGATTTTAGGACATTTCTAGAATTTTAGGATGTTTCTAGGACTTTGGTACTTTTATTGGATTAAAGGACATTTCTAGGATTTTAGGGTGTTTCTAAGATTTTAGGATATTTCCAGAATTTATGGACATTTCTACAATATTAGGAGGCTTTTAGACGTTTCTGGGATTTACATACATTTCTAGGATTTCAGGACATTTGTGCGATTTCAGGACATCTCCAGGATTTTCGGACATGAGGGGCTTAGGTAGGACCTCTGTCGGGGGTGTGGGGGATCCTCCTCTGGCACCTTTTTTATAAACAAGCTCTATTTTGATGCTGTTTTTTGCACTCTGGCACCTAATGTTTTCCTAAAAGTACAAAAACAATTCCTGGTGTGAATCACTTGTTTTAATTGGGAATTAAAAAATGGTTGGGGGGCCAGATTTGGCCCACAGGCTGCACGTTGAGCATCACTGACCTATAGCCTGGAGAACTTGCAAGTCTAACACGCTTTAAAAATCCGATTTCAACAGATAAAACATCACGTTATGAAAGAAAAACGACCTACTGAGCAGGAGGCACGGCATTTTCTGCGGACAAAAGCTAATGCAGCTATAAAAGATAATCAAGAACGATAAAGAGGACCCAGGAAAATAAAGGACGACTGGTTCCAATAACTCAGACTGAATCCATATTGCGCTCTGAATTCTTCTCAAGGTGGACAAACATGTCATTACATCATGAAAACCTCAAGCAGTAATGAGGACTTTTAAAATGCATAAAACCTCAAATGTGGATATTCGCATGCACCACACTTCAAATGAAGTCTGATGCGTGCACTAAACTGCTTTGAAGCACTAGAGTAAAATTGGGGGACCTTTTTAGTGCGTGTTGGAGAGTTTCATGAATGCATAAAGCCCTGAGTTGTCCCGGTGCAGGCCTGCCGTGCGAACAGGCCTCCCCGCTGTAACAACAAACTGGAGTCCTGCAGCGTTTGTTTGAGGTGGAGGGAGGAGGCGGGGGACGGAGGTGGAGGAGCTGTGAACTTCAGACGTAGGAGCCGAGGAGGAAAAGGCTGAGCAGTTGAAGGAAAAGGGGCCCCGGGGTGCTGCAGGGGCCGCCACAGGAAATGGGTGGGGCTCGGTGGGGGGGAGAGTGACGGATCGGCGGCCAAGTCATGGGTGACAGTGATGGTGGGGGCGGGGAAGGAGTGTGTATGTGTGTGTGTGTGTGTGTGTGTGTCTGTTGGGAAAAATCAGATCTCTCTCCGCTTCATAAAGTAAATTATTGTTTAGAAAATGTTGAAATATTTTTCTAAATAATAAAAAAGTAACAAGTTCTGCATTCTGGTGCAACATATGGCCGCAACTGACAATGCTTTTTCATCTTTAAATAAAATTGTTGATTATTTCTTTGATTAACCCTTTGAAACCTGGAGTGAAGTCAGTTTTCCCGTGCTGCTTTAAGACGACTTTACAAGCTATTTAACCCTTTGAAACCTGGAAACTGATTTGATTTCAGAAGGGAATTAGCAGCTTTGCCAAAAAAAAAAAAAAGTCAAAGTTGGTAAAAGTTGACAAGAAAATGCCCAGTCATTTTCTTTTTGTTTTGACCTTTTTTCTGCTTATTTTCAGGTTATTTTGCTTATAATTTTAGTAATTTCTTGCTAATTTTGGGGCCATGTATTGTGAGGTTGAAACTGCTTCCCCTGTCAGTGGCTGCACGTCATTTCAAATATACTGTATTTCACTGCAATTCATCAGTATTTACACTATCACCATCAAATGGAGGAAAAAAAGTGGCTTGACTATGAAAGAAATTGCCAAAAAATGGGACACAAGCATCACAGTTTCTTTAAATGTTCAAAATAAAATAACATGCTTGTCATCATCACATGATCTAAGGCTGTACCCTTTTTTTGTATTTAAAGCATTTTACACAAAACTTTAGCAAATATACTACTCTTCTTCGGGATATTTAAATCATAAAAAATAAAAATAAGACAAAAAAAAGAAGCAAAAAAAAAGCAAAATAACAAAAAATAAGCTAGTTTGGTTGTTCAATACAAATATTTGGCGATTTTTTTTCGCAGGTTTTCAAGGTTAAACGGGATGTTCAGCAGCATTCACGTAATATAAACAAGCTACAGGCGTAACAACATTTTTTGCCAACACTAGAAATAAAACAAAAGCCAGCGACTGTGTCGTATTAAGTCGCTTTGACGCCAACTAGCTTTTTCAGCTCGACATGTTTGTATCAACAAAAAGCCAAAACTCCCCTCTGATCTCCCAAAAAATAACTGCTGAGTGAAGCTGCTACAACCCGCCGCCTCGCCCCAAACTGACAGTGCAGTTTGAGAGTAACCAGACTCCCGACGCCGACTCCTAACGCATTTGTTCAGCCGACACTAAGTGACCAGCGCTGCCAAATAATTGATGACACCAAAGCAACGAGCTCTGCTGCCTGTTTCCTTTGGCAGCAGGTCGAGGCTGCTGGAACGAGACGGCTGAAACTTTGTTTTGATGAGAACCTTTTAAGAACACGCCGTTTCTGCAAATACACTCCTATTAGAGAGTCAGAGTGTCTCCGATCACAAAGAGACCAAACACGTCTGCAGGGGGTTGATAAGGTTGTTAGTCAACGCCAGTGAGTCATTGATTACTTAATTTCTGGCTCACTTTGCATCCAGTTTTGGAACAAAAACTCTCATTGATTCCAGCGGTGAGGGCCAATAAAGTGAACGCTAGAGCAGTTTTATTATTCCGGGATTCAGAATAGCGATAAATCACCTCCTCGCAGACTTTCCGGTGAGATCTGAGCTCTGATTACCTTATTTAAAGCTCCCTGTTGAGAGTTTTTGTCAATTAAACTGTGATAAAATCATGACACATTCAAATTTAATATTATTCGTCTCAAAAATGTGGTGCAACTAACACGAATGCACAGCGAAATTTAAATAAAATTGGCCACTTTTGGTTGCAGGGGTGGGTGATTTGACTTAACCCTTTAAATCTTACACTAAGAAATGCCTTCGCAAAAAATTTTACATTACAGACTGCAGAATATGTTTACAAAATGCACCAATTTATGAAGACAAAAAAATCATACTATAATGCATATAAAAAGTTCAAAAGTCGTTGTCATATAACAGAAATCTGAAAAAAGTAGCTTCATACAATAAACAAATAAAAATAATAAACAAAATTAAATTGAAACAAATAAAAAAATATAAAAAATGTATAAAATATATGGTAAAAAATCTGAAAATAAAAGTAACTTCATAAAATAAACAAACAAAATATAAATAGAAAAATAAACAAACAAAAATAAATACAAATATGTATATATTAATAAATACAAATGAATGAAATGAAATGAATATATTAATATACATATATCAATGAATCTAGTAAGAAAGTCTGTTTAAAATGTTTGGTAAAAAATAGTCAATGTAATAAAATAAAAATATAACTTAATAAAATTAGAGTATAATTAAAGTACTAAAATGCATTATATAAAAACATCAGTATAAAATCAAATTGGGTTTTGCCGAGTTTTAATGAAGCAGTTTGGTTGTAAAACAGTTACAATGACTGTTAAAGGGTTAAAAATAATAATAATAATAATAATACTACTACTACTACTACTACTACTACTACTACTACTACTAATAATAATAATAATAATAATAATAATAATAATTTTAGGTTATATTCCTTCTTAAGGAGGACGTTCAGAATATCTTGTCAGCTACATACAGAACTACATTGGAAATGATATTAAAAATAAATCAAATAAAGATGAACAGCCAATGCTTAGACTGACAGTTTGTTGGCCACACCCACGGAGCTCCAGCTTTCTGCATTTCATCCACACTTTTCAGTGTTAGAAAAATAACTTTTTTAAAGAGAGGATGTCTTGAAGTCGGTTTTTATTCTTAATTCATTTACTTATTCATTTATTCTCCTTGGCCTTTTCAGACCTTGTATGAGAGTTGTTTTCACATTTTATTGCCTATTTTAAACTGTTTTTATTTGGCCTTAAGATACTTATGCTTTTTTTTATTTATTATTGTTGTTTTTTTAAATCTGTTTCTTGATGTACAGATGTACAGTTGTTTTAAATGTGCTTTATAAATATATTTGGATTTGATTAAATTTGGGGAAAGTCTGTTGAATTAATCTCCGGCTTCTTCACTATTCCTAGAAATTCTTAATTTTCCAGCCCCAGGCTTTTCTGGAAACCAGCCACATGTACCGTCTAGTATTTACTGACTGCACATCCACACGCTCTGATCATACATGTGCAGATTAACATTTCAGCCCGCAGCACAGAGCAGGTGTACCGCAGCCTCCTCTCCTTCCACTTCACACCTCCGTTGGAAGAGGAGGTCAGCTGCAAATACACGGTGAGCCAGAAGGGCCAAATTTCACAGTCCGGCACAGATATAGCCCCTGAGCTGGTGACGAACACACACCGCCGACGCCCTTTACTGTAAATAGGAACGTTGTCTGTCGGGCTGTCTGGATTTAATCGCTGCTGTTTTCATGAGAGGCAGCGTAACAATAAGAGGAAGAAACTTGAATAACCTCACCGAGCTGTGAGTTTCTCTGTGCCGTCGCTGCAGAAATAGTTCAGAATTCACGCTAATTTTTACAAATAATTTACTGAAATGGAGAAATTTGTTTAACCATTTTCAACGTGGGAAAAAGTATTCCAAAAATATGTAAAAATTAGAAAGAAATTAGTAAAAAGTACAAAAAAATGCCCAGAAAATTAGTAAAATAATTTCAAAAAAATAAAAAAATAAAAAAGGCAGATGATCTGGAAAAAATGCTTCATAATATTAACAATAATAACAATAATAATAATTCTATAACATAATTTTAAATGTAACTAAGACAATTAGGTATAGATGTAGTTTTTCTGGAGCTTTTTTCTTTTTTGGACATGGACTAAAATACTACTGAACCTGAGAAAAACATGCAAAAAATTGCAAGAAATTTGTAAAAATGTACAAGAAATCACCTGCAAATTATTTTTAAAAAAGCAGAACCAAACCAAAACCAAAATAAAATACAATAAAATAAAAACAAGGGTAAAAGAAAAAATGGGGAAAAGTGCTTATTTTAAAAAATGCTGTTTTCTGGCATTTTTCCATAGTAAAAAGTACAAGAAAATTACCTAAAAATTAGTAAATTACAAAATAAAAATAACAATTTAAAAAAAGGCAAATGACCTGGAAAAAGTGCTTAAAATTACATTTATTCTGTAACATAATTTTAAATGTAATTATGATAAGTAGCTATATATATAGTTTTTCTACTTAATTCTTGCAATTTACAAGATATTACTTGCCAAGCTGCTCACTGCCTTTTTTTGTAACATTCGGAAAACAAGGCTGGCCTCCCTCGTTTGCATGCAAACTTTGCAAAATGTTACTTTGCTACATTTACTCTACCTCTTATCACATTACTTCAAGCTACAACCCACTAAAAATACTGCTTTTTTTCAAATTGTTTGGTGCAGTAAAATCTTTCTCTCTGCTATTCAAAACACTTTAAAATCAGCTTAAAGTGTGAGTGAAAATGTATGCAAGACTGAAATGAGTGTTAGGATTTGACTGCAGTCTAGACATGTGCCCTTAAACCATTTTATGAAACGGCTTAGTCTCAGTATCAGTGACAAAGTGAGACCGGTATCTGTGAGGTAAATACATGCAGGATGTTTGTATTGGTGCTTCTGTTTTGTTTAGAGCACTTAATGAGGCCAAACCTGGTTAAAAAAGGCTCAAAATAAACTGTTTTCACTTGCTAACAGTGTGTTTGACTTATTGCACGTAATTCCATTAACTGTGTTTCTAGCACACACACAAAATCTGCCCACAAATGCAGAAAAAGCCACTCATTCGACTCGTGCTTAATCGAAAGATGGACAATCTACACAACTGCATATGATCAGAACTTGTGATGTGAGGGAATATGTTTTTTTCTTGACTTAAAAATGGTGTTTGAGAAAAAACCTTGTACAACCACAGTAAGTAACACTTTAGATGCAGAAAAAAAAATGAATTTGATGAGAAACTTAAATGTCTGAAGCACTTTGAGCCTCAACAGTTCTGTCATGTCTGAATAAATCCACAACGTAAAAGTTGACAACGTCTGAATGGCTTTTCCCACGATGGTTAGAGGTTTATATTATATATAGGTTTTCATAGTGGCTGAAAAAAGAATTATTATTATTTTTAACTACTCTATATAAAGTACATACATCAGGTATTTTTTAACAGCTATTCTCCATTTCTCCACATGTGTTGTCTCAGTGTTGATACACTTCTGAAGTTTGGGATTAGAGTTATGTTGCAGGATGAAACTTATATCTATAAACTTGGATGTCATTTAATGTCTGAATAGCTGATCAGGATGTCCCATTTCACACATTTTGCTTGAAATCGTGTTTGTATTTATACTTTTTATCGACTTTGTGAATAAACTGCGAAGGAACTGAAAGACACGAGAGAAAGACGTCACAGTTTTGACTCACCGTTGAAGAAGCTCTTGACCTTCAGGTATCCGACGCTGAGGCGCAGCACCGACAGCTTGTCCAGCCGAGCCCTGACCTCCTCAGTGAAGGGCAGCAGGCTGGTGAGCTTGTCCAGCTCGCCGTTGAGCCGGTCGCGGTGGCGTTTAGACGGGTTGGACTTGGCGCCATCGGGAGGCGGTGGTTTGGGTCTGCAGAGAAGGAGGGGCAAGATTGAAAGACAGCAACAAAACAGACCCAAAGCACAAGATTGAGAATGTCAAAGGTGATTTTAAAAACTGAGTCTGCATTAACGTCGAGCTCGATGTTCAGAGAGGTCATGACGAGTACTTGTGTACTGCGTGTACTCGGCATACTGACGTGTGTGCGTCAATCAGTGCAGAAGCAGCTGGGATAAATTGAGATGACACATATGAGATGCACCACAGCAGACTGCAACACAATTTTGGATGCGCCGCTTTCTAGGGAAGTCATACTTATGTACCGAGTTAATGCCAAAATTCTGAAGAAGTGACGCTATTTGTTTTTCTCCTTTACAGTAGAGAACGTGGATGCAATTCTTCCAGATCTGACGGGGCAGGATATTCAAGACTTCTCGTCTAAGGTGCCAAACAAAGAACGTCTACCAGCACAAAAGAGCAACGACACGTGGAAGACAGCAACAAGAGCAGCTGCAGGGACAGCTCGCCCTACACCAGTTAAAAGCGTTTCCCCCTGAGGCCGACATACACTATGTTAAATCTTACAAGGGAGCTCCACACATACACATTTTGCAACAAACACCAGCAGCGCGAAGAGGCGCTGAGCGTCTTTTCTCCCCTTTTCGTTGCATGTTTGAGGTTCTTTGCCGGTGGCCAAGAGTAGGACTGCACCATATGCAAAAATAAATAAAATCATATAGCAATTACTTTGACAACTATTGCTTTTGTGATATGAGTCACAACTTTAGTGGAAATAGGACATTTTGTGTAACATTGCATCGAAAGAAAATATACATATATATATAACAATGACGAGGATGCGATTGCTGCTTGGGTCTATACCAAACAGGCATGTTATGTTATAGGCAGGACATCTCTGTAAAACTTCATTTAAAGAGGTGTGTTGTGGCATATTTCACTTGCAGCTCCTGCGATTTGGATATTGCAATTGGCCATCTTGCAATTTCGATCATGTTTGAATTAATTGTGCAGCCCTAATTTCTGGTATTGCAACATGCATAACTACAACTAAAAGTTATTTTGAACGATCAGCAGAAAACCAAAAGATCTTCTATTTATAACTCACATATTTGTCAGTATATTTATTAAGACATTTGAGAAGCTGGAACCGGAGAAGTTTTCAGAGAAAATTATTTAAATAATAGATAAATTATCAGGATGATAATAATATTGACAGAACAGTAAAGGATAGAAACATGCATTTACTCCTGTTTTTCTGTAGGTTCAGTTAAACTTTGTGCTAAATTCGGACAAGATGGTATACAGAGCCGGAACCTGATCAAGGTTTTGTGTTTAAGTAAATAAAGAAACATTACTGTGTGCATCTTTCCTTTGATACAAACGTTTTTCACGTGAGAAAAATGAGTTTACATGCTACATTTTGAGACTTCATCTTTGCCTTTTTTCTCCTCACAGAAATGTTCTGCTGAGTGGAAAACAAACCGGACCACCTCGACTCTCCAGAGGGCTCAGCAACAGCTATCTGCTCCATCCACTGTCGCCATGGCAACCAGGTCAGCAGCCTGATGTCACCTGCTCCACCACTTGTTTGTTTATCACCTCACCTGTGTGCATTATGTTTAACCCTTTCTGTGGAAAATGTCCTCTCTTAGAGAGATTTGAGAGGCCATATAAGATATTCTACTAACTTTTTCCTGATTTTTCATGCTGTTTACGTCAGCAGGGTTAGACTATACAGGATAAAATCGACCTTCCTGCTGGAGCAAAGAAAACCTTTTACATTTTTTTTATTCACTTCCGATAGATTTTGGTCTAACTGATTTATTTTTGAAAAATAGCCCAGTGTCACTTCTGTGATTGTGTTTTTTTAAATTAGGTCCTTATTCCACATTTGTCAGTTTAGACTTTGGAAATCTGAGCAAAGTTGCTGATTTCTTTCAAAAACACAGAAAGACATTACAACTTACCAAAAATTACCAAAAAAATGAAGAAAAAAAAAAGATTTTAAAATAATTTTAAAAAACAATGTAAAGGGTTAAAGAAAACTACCAAAAAAGGATCATATATATATATATATGATATATATATAAATTTTTTTTGCAGTTTGTAGGACATTTCTTGCCAAGCTGTTAAAGCCATTTTTTAGAATTTAATTTTCCTTTTTTTGCAGTTTGCAGGACATTTCTTGCTAAGTTGCTAATTGCAGAAGTTTTCAAAAGAAATCAGGTGAACAAAAAGGTATTAAATAACTTCATAAGAAATTACCCCCCATAACTTATAACACATTTTTTCTTTTTTTTAACTCAGGTTTTAAAGGTTTAAATGTATGTGATGTCTGAATGTAATTCAAGAAAACTGATGCTGTTCCAGAGATACGAGCAGACATAAAACTTCTTTTTTGTTATTACAGAAAGAGTTAAGTTTTGCAAAAAATAGGTACCATCAGGCACCTTTTGATTTAAATGTTAACAGTACCCAGCTGTGATAAACAACCCCTTTATTTCTCATGTGCAGTCCTGCAAAGCTCCTAATATTCTATAATCTGCATGAACGCAGCATCCTGTGCTGTTAGAAACTGCTGCTGCTCCTCACGCCGGCTTGATAAGAAACTTATGCAAAGCGGTAAATAAACTGTGTCTGTTTGGCTGCGGGTCAGCGCCGGCGGGCCCTCAGACGAAGCAGAAAGCGGGTTTGTATCTGTAACTGAACTCCGGTGACCGGCGGTAAACCCGGCGGCTTCTCGTCTGTAACTCAAACCAGACCACTGCTGCACAGAGGGGCTTTTCTTTTTCCCAGAGAAGGTGTGAAGCTGCGGAGCACCTCAAACTGGCCCTGGAGATGCCTCCCAGATTTTCGGGTTACTTGTCTTTACCCGCAGCAGGTTGACGCAGCTCTGTGGTGATTTTCACACTCACACTGTCAAACCACAGTCTGATATCTGATCAACGGTGCAGAAAGAGGGACTTTTTTTTTCCATTTCTGAGAGGCGGTTTGTTGCTTCATTTTGTGTTTTTCACCCTTTCAAGCACATTTTTTTTGCATTTTTCACAATTAAAGATAACCTTTTACTCTCTCTTTTCCTATTTTTGTCTAAATCAGCACAGAATACGATAAAGAAACTAAGGTTTCAGTCCTTTAAGGTCATCAAAATAGAAAATGATTCTTATCACAAGTCGTTTTGCTTCTGCTTTCCACTTGAATAAAAACACACTCAACTTTCAAGCACATTATGCGTCTGTGTTTTCCCCCCTCACAATAAATCTCTGAAGCAAAAGCTGACATAATCTGTCATGTGAACCACCACAACCACAGCCGAGACAAGCAAAAAATCAAACCAAAACAAGACTCTTCTGCCAAAATGACAATGTAAAATCAAAGCAGAGAGAAAGCTGGGAAAGTTTCCCAGCTTTCTTCAATGAAGCATTTATTTTTCTTCATCTTAGTGGTCTTTCAGAGGACATACTCTGACACAAACGCTGTCTAAATATGTAATTATAGTCGTAAAAGTTGATTCTCCATTTCAGAAATACAGCTTTTATTTGTATCTCACAGTCTTCATCAGTGTTAAGGGTTTAACTTTAAGTTAAGACCCTTAAAGTGGATGAAAATGCGAAAAGATGCATCTAAATTAATGAGCAAAGAAGACAGTTAAGAGCAACAAAAAGCTCATAAGTGGTTGATTTTATACCTTTTTCTCAAGTTCCTTTTTCCATTCAAAAATCTACTTTAATGCCAACATTTATGATATTTAGATGGCGTTTTTTTGCAGAAAATGTACTCTAAGACAACTAAGATAAAGAAAACTGTGATAAACCCCTCACACTGCAGCACGCGTTCAACCCAACTCGTCAAATAGTGCCACATCGTGCGAGGACTTTCACGCCAAAGTGAGATGCGTTAGGAACACTCCTTCATGGGTTTAGGTTAGGTTAAAAAAAAGCAAAAAACATCACAATTTGGCTCAAAATTCACACGCAGAGTGAACAGCGAGCTCGGTGGATATCATGAAGAGACGTCAACTGACAAAATATAAGAAAAGCTGCCATATAAAACATACATACAGAAAAAATGAATAAAAAACTGCTTTAGTTTGTCTTAGATGACAGTAAATAGTAAACTTATTAGTTATTTTTTGGGCAAAAAATTACAAGAAATTGTTTTTTAGTTTTGATAATAAACTGAATATTTGGGGATTTTTAAGTATTGCTGGAATAAAAAAATATTTAAAGAGGCTACATTTAGCTCTGGGAAAAGTTAACAATAAAGTCTTCTGCAGATTAGATGAGAAAATATTTAAACTTATTAGGTTATTTTTTGTATTTTTTTTATATTTGTTGGGGTTGTTTTTGTTTGATACTGAAAAAATGAGAAAAATTCTGCTTTAGTTTGTCTTAGATTATATACTATTATTATATTATTTTGGGGGTCAAAAAAATGCAGGTTTAAAACCCTTTAATGTGAAGATATTTTTTGCTGTAGTTTTGATAGCAAACCCTATATTAAGAAATTTTTAACTCTTTTTAAAGAGGCCAAATTTGGCTTAAATTTATAATGGGCATATTTTGCTGTTTTCTGACTTTTTTAGGCCTTCAATGAATCAAATAAACAATAAAAGTCTTCTGTAACATAACAAAATGTTGAACGTCTGGTTTTGGTGTCCTGCTCAAGCATCTGGTTGCTGTGGGAATGGAACCAGTGACCTCCCAGTTACAGGTTGGGCTCACACAGAGCAGCTGCATGTCTGCTGGTTCTCAAGTTAAATCAGGTTCAGATGTTCCTGCTGATGACTCCGCTGGGGATTTTTAGGTCAGGTGAGGCCAATTGTGAAGCTCGCTTCATGTGCATCTCTGTGTGTGTGTGTGTGTGTGTGTGTGTGTGTGTGTGTGTGTGTGTGTGTGTGTGTGTGTGTATGCACCTGCAAAACTGCATACTTTCTGGGCACTGTGACCCTTTCACCTCCTCATTACTGGAACTTCACAGTGTCACAATGTGCAGCGTGACGCTTTGAGCAACACAAACCGCTGCAGCAACAAGAAATGGACCAACGAGAGTGTGGAAATAGTTTGCTTGAGGACAAAGAGAGAGAACTTCTCTTTCCAGCACTTAAAAAGAAAAGTAATAAAGATTTTTGGAGGGTCTATTGGCCTAATATCTGGCAGGCAAATCTTTTACTTCATAGTTCAACAAAAGAGCCAAAACTTGGACCAAAATGCCGCAAAAATGAACTAAAATGAGGAGAAAAAAACACTAAAAAACTTGCCATTGGTGTCTTGAAGTATTGGCAGTATAACTTATGTTGCTTTCTTCAACATCTCTCTGGGAAAGTTTTAGCTGAATCTGTTTGCTAAAATCTGACTTAAATGTCAGGAAAAATATGAATTTACTACTCATACACACCAAGCTCCATCTTTACAGACTGGGGGCTGTTACGCAGTTTTGCACCAATAAAAAAGGAGAAAGAAAAGATGGTGAAGTTAAAATAGCTAAGGTTTTATTTACCGCACTTTAACCTGCCAATAAATAATCCTAATGCATAATTTTACAGCTTAACTGATGCCAAAAAGACTGACTTTAAAAACACTAATAAGAGGCAGAAAAATGCGTGTCTGCAGAGTAAGACTTCACTCAGAAAGCACCAGCATTTCATTAAAAATAACAAAAGAGGAGGAAACACGGCAGAAAATAAAGCCCTGTAACAGATTGTAAGTCTGAGCGTGTTGTGAAAAATGCCGCACGATGAAATATAACAAATCAAAGTGGTAAATAAATACCTACAAGTGGTCTGAAGGAAGACTGACTGGACCCAAAGGGGATTTTTATCTGCAAATGCATGATTTTAAAGGTTAACTGCCATCGAAAAGTCTTAAAAAACACACTGACAACTCATGCATGCAACCTACAGCAAAAATATGTTGAATTTAAATTAAATATAACAACCAGTGTTGTAAAATATACAAAAAAGGAAAGTAAAGAAGAACAGAAGTGGTCTAATGTGGGGTTTTTCTGGTTAAATGCTCTTAAAAAGAACCAAAACTACTCCACTGTACAAGTCGCCTACTGTAAAAGACACAAAATTAGTTGAAATTTAACAAAATGTGGTGGGAGGACAGAAATTAGGTTACCTGTTTGACACCATGGATTAAATGCTCACAAAAAATGACAAAAAATCCTCTAAAGTCGACATTCAGAGGCAAAATTTCTCATGAATGGACTGTTAAAGTTGTTTATGGCTAAAATTAGAAGGAATATAACAACTATCTGCTCTAAAAAGGACCGAAATGCCTATAAAAATGACAGCAGAAGGCAGAATAACTAATGCACTGGCTTTAAGCTGCCTACTGTAAAATACTCTATGTGACCTTTAAGTAAAATATAACAACCTTTGTTGCAAAGTACCAAAATTCCTCTAAAAATAACATTTAGAGGCAAAAATTCTCTTCAGTAAAAGCTGAAGAGACAAATTTAAATATGATTCAAACACGAATCAGCACTTTCAAACTCTCAGCCGCAGCTTCAGTACTGAAATATCAGCCCTGACATCAACTTTCTGGGCTGATATTGACTTTTTCAGCTTGAAAATGACTTTTTTTGGTCAAAATATTGGCTTTTTGGGCAGATATCAACTTTATGAGTCTGATATCTGCATTTTGAGCCAGTTATTAGTTTTTTCGATCCTGATATTGACTTTTTGAGCCTGATATCAACTTTTGGAGGCAACTTTTGGAGGCAGATATTAACTCCATGAGGCCAATATTGACTTTCTAAACCCCATATTACATGTTTTTGTAAACCATAAATATAAGACACATATAGACAAATTTAAATATGACCGAAACACAAACCATCACTTCTGTTGGCATTGAAATTATCACTTTTAATGTGAGGATCAGCACAAACTCAGTTTTAATCCTGATTAGACTTTCAGAGCCTAATATCGGCCATTTTTGGCCTGACACCAACTTTCTGTGCCAGATATCAACTTTTTGACCCTGATATTGACTTTTTGAGACAAACTCTGACTTTTAGAGCAAGATATCAACTTTATGAGTCTGATATTGACTTTTTCAGCCTGAAACTGACTTTTTAAGCCTATGATACCAGCTTTTGGAGCCAGATTTGAACTCCATGAGCCTGAAAACGACCTGCTGTGGACTCTCGGATATCGGTGGAGCTGTGACACTCCTGTTGTGCTCTTTTTTCCTCCTGTATTATAACTCCAGCAGTGGAACAGACGCCAGCATCGTATTTAGTTTCTTTTGTTCTACAAAGGTGTCGTTGCCCCATCGGAGACAAAGTGCCTTTGTGTGAACGCAGGAGAGTGTTTTTTTTTCCAAGTTCAACACAAACCCCACACTCTCTCACACACACACACACACACACTCAGATATATATACACGCCCCATCCAGGGCAGATTTGGTAGATAAAACGAGAAGCAACAACACTGGCCGCTCATTGTTCTTGCAGGGAGTTGTGCCGTCAGGAATGCGGCGATAGCCATCTCGCCTCGATTTCAAATATGTCGTGTTCTGGAGTATTATTGGAAGCAGATGTCTTATTTACAGGAGGGGGGGGGGGACCTGGTCAGGTCCACATTTTACACATTTATGTTACAGTTTCACTACAGGCGTTCGGCTCACAACCTTTCCCGCTGAGACTTGTAATTGGCGTTACTAGAAAGTGAGTTAAAATGTGAAATCACACCAACTAAAGTCTGCAGATTAGTCTGAACCGTCCACCTCCACATTTCTTTTAGGCATTTTTCTGGTTACACGGGTTGCTATATTTAGCCTGAACTTGATATATTTCACACTACAGTTGTGGCACGAGTTGTTCTTCCTGTTGATGTTATTTTTAGAGGCTTTTCTGAGAGCAGTTAACCTGTAAAATTTTACATTTAACCCACTGAAACCTGAATAAATTGGATTGATTTCTTTCACAAGCATGGCAAGAAGGCAATGAGCAATGAAAGAAAAACCTACCTTACTTAAATAAATTTAATTAAATTAAAAAAAAAAAAAAACAGCAAAGAACTTACCTTTAAAGGGACTTAAAATTATAATAATTCTGTACTTTGTAAATTTGAACAATGTCATTAAAATCATTATGTATATAGTTGACCCTATTTCTTTCTTTATTTTTCCCTCGCTTTTGTAAAATAATTCTTTAAAAATTCCTTGCAATTTGTGGAATATTTTTAACAAAGTTGCTCACTGCCTTTTTCCCATGTTTTTGAAAGAAATTGCATCAATCTGCACAGATTTCTACGCTTGAAATACTTGTAAAAGAAGTCTAAAAGTAGCACAAGTAAAGTGACGTTGCTTCAAAGGGTTAAAAAAACATCCTGTTCTGTCTCCTTCTGAGAATTTAATCTTAATTTCCCATTTTTTTGCAGTATACTTTTACAGTCCATGCATTGTTTTAAACCTCTAAATGTTATTTTTAGAAGCTTTTCGGTCCTTTATATGCAGTATTTAATAGTATATTGCCTTTAGTTATTATGTTTTAGTAATTCTGAGATTTTTTCTGCATTATCAGTAAGCAAATATCCATGAAATGAGCATAAAAACAAACCATGGCTGTGTTTTTGTTGTTCGCCGGTGTCTTTACGTCTGGGAAGTGAGCTGAGACTGATGTCCATCACATGTCAGTCATAAGAGAAAACAGCCGGTCAGCTTCACATCAGCATGACCCCGAAACAAAACACAAAAAGATCTAACCAGCTGCCACATCTGACCGTTTTATTCCTGCTGAGTCGCTCCACTTTCTGCACTCAAATTCATCTGCAGGCCAGCGCTGGAAAAATAAAATAAAATAAAATAAAATAAAATAAAATAAAATAAAATAAAATAAAATAAAATAAAATAAAATAAAATAAACAATGGTCAGGAAAGTTCAACATCAGACTACTGATGCAAAAAGGATCTGATGCAGGTTGTTTGACTGGAGACGTTTCAATTCTAGTTGGTATTTCAGCTGATGCCTTAAAGTATCAACCGAGCCCGACTCGAAATTACTGCAGCTGTTGTTTTGTTGACTTTGGTTATGCGTATACACATTTTGACAACATTTTTCTTTTCTTAGCAAACACCTGTTGAGTCAGAAAGAAGCAGAAAAGTCAACTTAAGGGAGAAAGTGAACGACGGTTTAAGTTATCTGAGTATTTTACTCTTTTGGAACCAGATCCATCCCGAACCTCAACCTGATCCTTCGAGATGAACTGGAGCCAGGTCTTATCGCCCAGCATCAGTGTTTGACCTCATTGACTAAAGCTCTTGTTGGAACTGAATGGGAGCAAATCCCTGCAGCCAGCCTCCAAAAAACTGGTGGAAAAACTAAAACCAGAAGGCTTTCATGGCAGCAGATTAACCCTTTGAAACCTGAGCAAATTGGCCTGATATCTTCAAGAACAGAAGAAAAAAGCATTGAAAATAGCATATGAAATTAGTAAAAGTTACAAGAAAAAATCCTGAAAATTAGCACACACTAAATAAATAAACAAATAAAAATAAGAATTAAAAAACAAGGAAATGACCGTAAAAACCCTCAAGAAATAACTAATAAATACATACTTAGAAAAATTAGCTTTCTGTACATTTTTTTCTATTTTGGTAAATTTCTAGTAATTTACTTGCTCTTTTTTGCAGTTTGCAGGACTTTTTTGCCAAATTGCTTTTTTATAAATTTCTTTTTCCCCCCAAAAAAAGCTTAAATATATACCCATGCACACACAAAAAAACAATGAAAAAGAAAGCTCAACAGATAATATATATATATTAATATATTCCTATAACAATTTGTTTTCTGGACATTTTTTCTATTTTTTGTTACTTTTCTAGTAATTCACACTTTCTCTATTCTTGTTCAGGGTTCTTAGCAATTTCTTTTTTTTTTTTTTTTTTTGCAACCTGCAGGACATTTCTTGCCAAGTTGCTCATTGCCTTTTTCCCATGTTTTTAACAGAAATCAAACCAATTTGCTTAGGTGTCAAAGGTCTTAAATGCTTGTGAAAAGCCTCTAAAAGCAGCCCAAGAGATGTGATTACCTCGCTCCAGGTTTAAAACAGTTAACGTCCAAACGTATTAAACTATCCCATGAGTGTAGCACAAAGATGTCCACATACTTTTGGCTATCTATATCAAATTTTCTGTTGTTTTGTGACTTTCTCTCACACACACTGAGAGAAACTGCCATGAATTCATATGTTGTACTTTTACAACACAGTGTACACAGAAAGGCACACTGCCTCAGGGACGACTGCTGTAACGTCGCCTCGAGACCTGTGTGTGTGTGTGTTAACTGTCTCTCACTCTCTAACACACACACACACACACTCATAACTCACTCTTTCCCAAACACACACAAGAAAAGAACGATAAACTCCCCGAGAGCAACTTTTCCTGAAAAACCAAAGGCGAGCGAACATGGCAGAGTTATGTAAGCGTTTGCGTGACACTGAACTATGTTAATTTGTGTTGAGGGAGGGAGGAAAGAAACAACCCCCCGAAAAAACACCCAGAGAGACAGAAGGAAAGACAGGAAAAAAGTATGTTGTGGCAGTGGAGGAGGAGGAGAAAAAAAACACACAGCGAGTCTCAGATTACGCCATCCTCCCTGCCTCCCTCCTCCCTCGTGGAAACATCGCGTGAGAGTGCTCTCGCTCCACGTCCTGATTATGATTAATGCAGGTAGTACCACACACACACTGAAACCGCGGTTCTGGCAAGGTTCTGGCCGTGGTTCTCTGCTCGGGCCTGTGGTTCTGTAAGGAGCAGTTAACACTCCCGTCTGGCTTGTTAAAGTTAAAAATCACAAACTGGTAAAATCACAGCGAGGAGGACAGTGCTGCTGACAGCAGAGAGGGTTCTTCAAAGCATCATGAAGGGTCTAAGCAAACCCGTTTTAGCCCGTTTGTACTTCAGAGAACATCTCTAAAACGTTTTCTATGAGCTACTAAGGAACTATTTGCATGTTGCCCTGGAGAACATCGTAAAAAAAAAGGTTAATTACAGTTCCAACGAGAATCTATAGGATAATAAACTGTGTTTGAAATAACTCCAAGAGGTTCTTTACAGCACCATGGAGGGTCTATGAAAACCTGTTACAGTATGCTGCTTCAGAGAGCATCTCTAAAAAGTTCTCCTCAACTCTATACATGCATGTTTTCCTAGAGAACATTTTCAAAAACGTTATTTGCAAAGAAGAAACATCTATAATCTATAATAAACTGGCATGATGCCTAACAGAACTTCTCGAAAAAGGTTCTCTACAGCACCATGAAGGGTCTAAGAAAAAACAGTTTCAGCATGGTGCTGTAGAGAACATCTCAGAAAACTATATAAGCATGTTTTCCTAGGAAACATCTCCAAAAACGTTATTCGAAGCACTATGGAGTAACTTTTTAAGCATGTTGCCCACGAGAACATCTTCTTCAAAACAAGTTCAATCACAGTTCTTATGAGAACCTGTAGGATAATAAACTGGCATGACGCTTTAAATAACTTCTCTAAAAGGTTATTTCCAGCACCATGGAGGCTCTGTTTCAGTAAAGTGCTTTAGAACATCTCAAAAAACTTATCTGAAAGTCTTTAAGGAACTATATAAGCATGTTTTCCTAGAAAACGTCTCCAAGAACATTGTTTAAAGCATAATAAACTGGCACGTTTCCTAAAATAACCTCCATAAAAAGGTTCTTTAGCCTAAAGCACTGTGAAGGGTGTGGGAAAACCAATATCAGTAGAGTGCTATAGAGAACATGTCTAAAAAGTTCTTTGCAGGTCTTTGAGGAACTGTCTAAGCATGTTTTCCTACAGAAGAGCTCCAAAAACATGATTTACGACACGAAGGAGGATCTCTAATAAACTGGCACGCTGCCTGGAATAAGTCTCTGAATGTTCTTTAGAGAACATCTCTAAAAAGTTGTAATTTAGTCTTTAAGCATGTTTTCCTACAGAACATCTCAAAATAGGTTGTTTACAGCACTTTGTAAGATCCATAATAAACATGGCAGCAGATCTGTAAAGACTTAAGACAGAGAAATACTTTTTGAAATATTTTGGCAAACCAAAAAACTACAATAATGACAAACTATTTAGTAATTTTCTACGGAAAATGAGATTTTCTGGTTGAGAAACACTTTTTTTCCACATTTTAGTGTTTGAAAAAAACTACGCATTTACTATTGTTTGGCCTGTGGCTCCTCGTATTTTTCTGTATATGGCGCACAATTAAAAAAAGTAAGCCACTCTTGATCTAAAGTCTCCTGCCCGCTGTGAGATTTTTTGCAATCTCATAAGTTCAGTGCAGCTACACTCTGCAGCACGGATCTTAATAAACTTGGGTGCAACATCAGATTTGATGTTTACAGACTGTGCAATGACATCAACAGCTGAACTGGAGGCTACAACCTACGACCATCGACGCCATGTCATCAATCTACGCCGCTGTAGTGGTACAAGCAAAACGTAAACAAACAAATCAAGTCCTTGCTTTATATGTGTCAAAAAACTCTCTCTCTAACTGTGCAACGTAGGACCAAGCTTTAGATCTACAACCAAAGATATTTCCACGTTTCTTTCACATAAGTCATCTTTCGTCTGAGACAGCCCAAAATCACAGTGCACACCGCGCTTTAGAGGCACCAATCGAGCATGATGCTGAACAGAGCATAGGACGATTATGAAAACAGCACCATCACAATGAAACGATTTCTGTGATTTTGTTTTGCAATGATGCTCTCGTTTTTTCTCTTTGCAGCAGCACTGACTTTTGTAAACTTGGCGACTTTTTTGCCAGATTTAGCAACTTTATTTCTAAAAAATAACCACCACAACCACAGCAGGTGCAGCCTATTAAGCTGCAGATACGTTCTTAGGACGGCTGCCTACATTTAATTTACGTTGGCATCACCTGAGTGTGTCGATGAGCAGAACATGACAAAAAAAAGACTGAAGGCGAGTGTGAGTGCCTACAGTGTTCAGCAGGGTTTATCACCTGGCATTTATAGTTTGCTGTCGAGAATACAGAGTTAACACGTGGTCAAAGTGCTTGAGCTGCGCTATGATGTGCCATTACGTGTGCATTTTAGTCCATTACGCTTACATGTAGGATTACATTGCATTCCTGACAATTGTTTCTTTGTTAAAGTGCATTTATTCTTGTTGACAAAATACCAGCATGCCTGAACTGTTACATTAACCTTTATGGCCGATGAGCCACCTACAGATGAATCATAATTTAAGTTAAAGAGAACCCACTGTTTCAAAGATGAGGTGTTTTTTTTAATTTGATGATTCAATTTCAAATGTCAATGAGTTACTGTGTTCAATAATCATGATCACAATATTGAATCTTGGCCATAATCCAGCAGCTTGAACAAAACTTCCCTAAAACGTTTTTACAGTATCTTTAATGTTCTCTGATAACATTTGTTTTAATATTAAAAAACACTCTAAATATGCAGAAAACCTCCATAAAAGCTTCTTTACTGCACAATTGAGAACCAGTGGTGGAAGAGCGTTCTTCAGAGAGCCTCTCTGTAGAAAGCTCCTTCCAGCACAGGTCAGTGTTTATACAGAAACATTTGCTAACATGAGCTCTATTTAAGGCCTTCGAAGACATATATGATTTTCTATTAAGGGTTCCTTGCATATAAAGCTCTATTTTTAACCATCAAAGATCGATTCAGGTCACTTTTAGTCGCACTGTGCCTTTCCAGAGGGTTCTTTACATGAGAAGCTCCTTAAGAGGTCTTTGTAGTACCGTCCATGTTCAAGTATATAGGCATTTATCCAATTCACAATCCCATTATTTGGCCAAAAGGCATAAAGAAACAGTCTTATATTGCCAAATTTTCTCCAGTGTGAAGTTCTGGCTCCCAAAATGAGATGTCCCAGAAATCCCGATTATTGCTGATGCAACACAGAAATAAAAAACTAAAAGTCCTGTGAGAAACCAGTGCTGCCAAAAGGTTCCTTACAGGCCCATTAAAGCATTGTTATAGTAATTTTAAATAAAATGTTGTCCAAAAAGCATTCTTCTCCTGTACATGAATGATTTTCTGGCGCTACAGTATGCAGAAGTGGTTTTCAAACTGTGGTCTGGGGCCATTCAGGGGACTCTCGAGGGAAGATGCAGTTTAAATATACATCTACTTCAATCAAAAATAGACTCATTAGAATATGATTTCACTGATGTGGGGATTTACTCTCTGCACTGTTTTCCTCCCCGCCCACAGAGCAAACTCAAACAAAAACTCTGTGTTAATAACACATTCAAATTCAGAAAGAGTGTGGGAAGCCCTGCTGTCTCAGGTGACATAATTAGATTTAAATAATCCTGAAGCAACAGTTTTCTTTACTTTTTTTCCATGCTGGAGAAGCCTGTTGGACTTCAGCACTCCAACATTAACCTCGCTCTGGCTGGCCAACATTGCATAACCACAGCAGGGAAAATAGACTTTATGGCCTTTATGGATTCAGGGACAATGTGGCTACTATTGCAGAGTAACTACACACTTATTACCATGTAACAGAGGCTGTAATGCACACTAAGTGACTAGTCTGGAGATGTTTGCACAGCTGTAACCACCTAAAAAGGAACCTACTATAGAGTGTATAAGATCTGTGAGTGCTAAAGCATTAAAATACGACATAAAACGGTTTTACTCCAATAAAAGCGTCATTAATGTTGTTTATAGGGCATATTTCCAGTAAATATGAATGAAGTCACAACTGAACCACATGCAAATTGTGTGTAATGGCAGCATTGTCAAAGTATTACAGTTAAAATACAATAGGGTGCACTCACGAGTCTCACTGGAGTATTTCAAAAGCCATAAAAGTACAACAAAACTATTGTATACAAGCGTTAGACACACATTATGATATTTAAGAAATATCAGAGGGTTATTATGATGATTTTTGCGTCTATTTATGGTTGTTTACTCACATTTTCTGCACCGGCTTCTTCCGTTTCTTCGCCGCATAAAGCGCCGTGTTCGTCAGCATGGTGACTTCAATGTTGTTCAAAAAAAATAAAAACAAAAGTGGCTTTATCCTTTTTTGTGTTCACAGCTCCAAATACTCACTTCCTTTGAAAAAAACAAAAAAAAACACAAAATAGTGTTTAAAAAAGAGTCGGTAAAATCCCCTTTAGTCCTCGGTTGAGTCTCGTGCGCCTGTGAGCCGAAAAAAAACTTACTTTGTGTACTTTAGTCGCTCCAAACGCCCGCGAGACGTTGGGTAACTCTCACAACTTTTCATAATCCAGATGTTTGTGTATCTCCACACCGATTTACCGCAAAAAACGTGACTTTCCGACGTTAAAAAAGTCCTCGGAGGGTTTTTATGTAAGTCCTCCGCCTGCGCGTCACCCGCGTTGTGATTTGACAGAGCTGCTGCTGCTGCTGCTGCTGCCGCCGCGCGCTCCCGTGCCGGTGCGCTCGTGTGTGAAAGTAACGCGAGAGCAGAAATATTTAAGGTGGAGCGAATGTGGGCCAACCGAGCCTGACGCCGACAACGAGGGATGACTGGAAAACAGCATTCCAGCCCGGGAGACCTTAAGGAGGATTTGTTTGTGCAGACTATCAAATTAAATTCGGGAAAAAAAATAATTTTAATTTTAATCAGTTAATTTAAAAAATATTTTTCAATAAATTTAATTTGCATGAATCTGAATTTTAGTACTGAAATTGAAATGTGAGAAATAATTTCAGTTTCAAATTAAACTATTTTTTTAAAAATGTAAATATTGAAATAAAAACAGTACAAATTCAAATTATGTGATTACAATTCATTTTCAAAAATGTGATTGAAATTTATCTATTTATTATTATTATTGTACTTCATTTCATAATTTTTTACACTAACAACAACAATAAAAATAGTAACAGCGACTATAGTATTAGTAAATCTATTGACACTAGCAAATATTACCAAAAATAATTGTATTTATTTATTTTATTAAATTATATTTTCATTAAATTTATTACATTTAAGTGTGGCAGAAAAAAAACACAAAAGTGATAGTTTAAACCATTAGTAGACCATTAAATTAGTTGGTTTACAAAATAAGTTTTGAATAAAATATGAAAAAGTATTATTATTAATAATAATAATAATAATACAAGTAATTTAATAAATCTATTTAGAACACAATTAAGGATCAATAATAAACTATTTCAGGTCCTTTAGAGGTCTATTTTTTCTTCTTTGATAATTGTATATTTATGTTTTTGTATTATTTATTAAAGTTCAAAAATACTTTAATTTATTTTATTTGCTTTCAAAATAACTTATCAATATAATACAGTAAATATAAATAAATTAAATTATTAATTATTAAATAAATAAATTACTATAAAATCAATTAAGCTATTTATATTTACAAATATTATAATATATTCAAATAATTTAATAAATATTTTTTCATTTGCCATCATGTCAAATTACAGTATTGACATAATAATATTTATTTATTTATTTTATTGATGTAAAAAATAGTTTATCTATTGAGAAGAAAAATAAAATGGTGCATATATATCATATATGTCATATCACAACAAGAAAAAATTATATTTTGTTATTTTTGTGGGCATACATAATAATTTATTAAAATAAGAAAAACATAATTAATAAGGATTGATAATAATAAAAAAATACTATGATAATATTGATGAATATTTTCATATTTAACAATGTGAAAATAAATTTAAGTAATTAAAAATTAACCATGAGGGGCCTATAACAAACTTCAGTATGATGCTTCAGAGAAACTCGTTTTTTTTCTTTGTCATCCTGTCATATTACAACATTTTACTGCTACTACTACTAAAACTACTACTACTAATAGCTGTAATGCATCTGTTTCTATTTACAAATATTATAATAAATACAAATAAATACATACAAATATATGTAAGTTTTGTAGTTGCACAAGAAGTACTCAGATGTTTTACTTGAGTTAAAGTAGTAATACTACAATGTAAAGGATATTCAGTGACAAGTAAACACCCTGAATTCAATATTTCAATTAAGTTAAAGTGCAGATGTCTTAAGTTTTGGAGGACACGTTGGGTTATTTTGGGTTTTTAAAGTCATGTTTATACTTTTGTTATACAAACTGACATTCAGGAGATTTTCTCATGGCAGAAAACACATGACTTTACTGCAAAACTTTAACTTTTGCACTCCATCTGGCTGCTTATCTACAGGTGAAGGTTCAGTTTATTCCCCATGTTGCTTCACTCTGCCTGTACTGGCAAAACTTTATTTCGCCATGAGACAGCCAAGGTGCATGTCCGTATTTATTCAGCGTTTCGGTCATTTGGCAGTCAGTCACCGTGTCCTCCTACGCCCTGTCAGAGTGAGCTGAACCGCCTTTTACAGGGTCACGAATTCGAAGGATTCCTGTATTGTTCATTGTATTCAACGCGGCCAACGTCAGCGTGATATATCATGGCGTTTGTGTTCTCACTAAGGGACCTGCTCCAGCACGCCAGGAACCAAATTTACAAAACTGAAAGGCACACAAATCCAGCTCAAAGGTCGGCGGCTGCATCGGCTCAGCCACAATATTTGTCATCCAACATCTGTCGGTTATAAACTGGATTTCTTTTATTCATTTGTGACTTCTCGTATTCACGGTTCAGGTTGTGTAACGTGCTGCTTACTTCCAAAATCACAGTTGTAAATATGAACTGTCACGCATGAGGATTCCTCTGTGTGGAAATAATGACAAGAAGCTGGGTTTTTATTTGGGGTTTGAAGTTCAGAGCGAGAAGTTCAGGGCTGCTTTGTGCCGCAGAGGAATTCACCCCCAAAAACTTTAAAATAAGCAAACATTTAAAGCTATTGCCATGAATTTTTGGAGTATAACGATGCAGACACCCTTTAAAGCCGTGACAAATAAACAAGCAAGCATGAAGCCTCTACTTATGCTCTGAAAACAGGAGCTGGAGCGCCCTCCTCGGCCAAAAACTGCAATCTAAAAATGCTGTAAAAGTGAGCTGACAAAGATTCTGTACTACGAAAATAATGTTGTCTAAAGATCCATCAGTGCAATGCATGATGGGGGTAAAGATGTTCATCTTTCCAAAAAGTTTTTTATCAAAATCACATTATTCCGAGATAATGTGCAGGGCACACAGCTGGACCCGGACTGATGTGGATTCGCTTTCCAAACAACGACACTGCAAAAATCTGCAAGCGTTTCTTCATAAAAAGGAAATATTTCTCTACAATTACAAACATTTTTGTTGATAGTGGTTGAAGTTTGGGAATGTGAGTCACATTGCCAAACAGTTTTATTTATTATCTGTAATATTCTGTATATGCAATGTGATCACTGGATTGAACACAATTCATTGAAATGTGCAGCTAGACAGGCAAAAAAAGTTGGCATTATGCACCTCTGCATACCACGGATACGTTACATTTGTGTGTTATTTTGGACAGATACACTGAAACTTACTTTAAGAAACTTTCAGCAACTCTTAACTTAATGTGTGGATAAGCTTCAGCACAAAAAGCACTTGATCACGGCGAGAAATGATCGTGTTCAGACTTCAAAAACACAGTTTGGGAGGCACAATCCCCGGCACTCTTTTTATGGCTCTATTGCAGCAGGAAACACAGCCGTCTCTCAGTAAAAGACAAAGACTTTTTGCCACTTTTCAGCAGAAAAAGCAGCACTATCTCGGTTACAAAACACTTTTTGCGTCACTATCCTGGCTGGAAATGCAGCAATGTCTCAGCAAAAAACAACTCCTTTCTCCTCACTATCATAGTAGGAGACAGAGTGAGTCTCTGTGAAAAAAACAGCTGTTTTCTTGTCACTATCAGGCAGGAAAACACACACGTGGAGAGTCCCTAAAAAACACGCACACCATCTGCCATCACCTCCCTTCTCTCAGTGTGTGAAGTGATCAATGACAAAATTGATTTTACTCTTTTTTTTGTGAATAAAGTGTACCTTGATGACAAACAAATACAGAAATATTCAGAGTTGTCGCCTTGTGACACGAGACATTGAAAACAGAGTTTGGCATCGAAACCTGAGCAAACTGTCTCGATTCCTGTCAAAAACACAGGGGGAAGTTACACAAAATGACCCGAAATTAAGCAATAAATAAATAAATAAAAACAAAAAAAACGAGAAAGAAAAACAGAAGTTATAAACATTTATATATGTTTTAAATAATAATAATAATAATAAAATTAATAATAATAATAATAATAATAATAATAATAATAATAATAATAATAAAATGAATAATTAACTAAATTAAAAAAAAATAATTAAAAAAAATAAAAATTAATTTTCTGGTTATTTCCTTATCACCTTTTCCTAATTTCATGCAGTTTGCTCTGGTTTTGAGGGTTTAAATGCGTCTTAAAGGCGTCTGAGCGCAGCACAATATAACTGATGTTGTTCCATGTTTCAAAGGGTTAATTTAGGACCTTAAAAAACAGCAGTTTCACATGAAAGCTTCCTCTCAGGTGAGCAACAAGACGGCATTTAAAGCTGGAATGAAGCTAACGCTGCGACCTGTGCAGACTGATCCCACACATAAATAAACTATCTCATATAAAGCTTTTCTTAATCTTTCTTTTCTTCCCCGTAATTAAACTGCACTTCTCATTTGCTTTGCATTTAAAACAGTTGCAGGTTGGCTGGCGGCGCTGACGGGAACTCTTGGCCTCTGTGTTGCCATGGCAGGACGGCGGTGTTTAACGCCAAACAGTCAGCAGCTATCTGCGATATGCCACCCTCTGGCCTTATTAAAAAGCAGCCTTTGTTTCAAATACACCCTGTTTTAATTCAGCTTGGCTCAGACCGGCAGCGTCTGGCAGCTAACGCGCTCGCTTTTCTTTACGAGACAGACTTTTTTAAAGAGCCACAGTTTGTTTTTCGTCTGCAGCTTTTGCTGCTGCTTCTTTTTTTGGGTTGATTGGATGACAGCTTGATTTGTGTCTGCAAAGCTCGAATTAATGGCTTTGTGATCTCGAGGCGCTAATGGAGCCGAGAAGCTGTTGCTCTTAATTGAGACATCCACAAAATGATTTATGGACGGCAATTAAAGAAATGATAGTGCTTTTTAAAGACAGAGGTTACTGACGTCTGACAGCGTGATTGTGAATCAGTTTTTTTTTTGCAGCAGCAGTTTCAGCAGAGGGGGGGTCGTGAAGCCAGCAGCCGCTGCTCCTCATCATTAGCGCTCGGTGACTAAACTCCACCACTTTATATCTTTGGCAGCACCAAAACAGGCTGAAGAGCTGCGGTAAGTTTCCACTGCGGCACCGCAGGCCGCCGCAGCGTTTTACTGCGACATCAGAGGTGGCGTTTACACAGCAGTAAACGCGCGCCCAAACTCTCCACTACAACTTGTCAACTCTCTGCTCCGACATGTTTTTGTTTTTTTCAGGCTCCTTTGTCAGCTTGTGTTTTGCTTCACGGAGCCTCGTCACTCTTTAACCCTTCAGCACCTGGAACAACAGTTTTCCTCTGCTTTTATACGCATTTGAACTTTTGAAACCTGATAAAAATCTGTTTTTTTCTCTTGACACTTCTTGATTTTTATTAAACTAATTCCACTGATCACCGCTGGTCCAACACCCTGAGCTGTTGATCTGATCTGGATTCTGCAGAGAGAGCCGCAGTAAGAAGACGACTTAGACCCAACGATGATTTTTATAACTTTTATTAGATGTTTGATCTGTGAATAGATATCTGAACTGCCTGCGACACTCAGCATAAATATACATGAAGAAGAAACAGAACGACACAAAACACGTTACATTCAGAAGACATCAGTCGCTGCAAACGGAGATCGCTTCATATCTACAGCGGCTGCAGGTCGGGACCAGATCAAATCCATATTGCTGATTTGAACGTATAATCATTACACCTGTATTGCTAATTGTCTCTTGAGATATTGCAATTCTTGTGCTTCCTTTAATCCAATTTAACTAAAAGACTTTCAAATAACAAATTTAATCAAACTAAATGAACTGATCCCAACCCGGGGGACAGAAATGCAGTGAATTTGAGCAGAATTTGGAGGGCGGACTGTTAAAAATCGCAGTCATGTTGATTGGCTGGTTCAGTTTATCTGCACAGAAACAACATCCAAACTTCCAACACGCTACAAACGCACAAAACCTCTGAAAAAACTAAACATCTGCACAATTTTTCAAGTATGACAGATTCCTCTGCACATTACAGATTAAATAAAAAACAATCCATCTGCGTTATAAAGCTTCTTCAGTTTTTAGTGTTTCAGATCTGCTGTGGAAACAGACCGGACCGTCCTGAGTCCTCTGCAGAAACGAGCGTCCACGTACAAACCATCATAATTCCTGTGATACATTACAGAGTCAACGCGCCGGCTTCACTAAAAGCCTCGACTCGAAAAAACATATTTAGTCTGATAGCAATAAAATAAACATCAGTGATCACAACAGGAGCGCTACAACATGAGATAAAGAAGCGGTGCACTCAACAAAGAAAAATGTGTTTTCTTGTGCCGTTTGTCATTAAAGCAGGTGTTTTAAAACTTCCTTAAAAAAAGCTACAATTGAGTCATTGCTGCAAAAATCAACCAATCAGAAAGCTTTAAAGTCTAAATTAGGAGGTAGGGCTTTGTAAATTTGATAAATGATAAATAACTTTTTGGATAAATTAAAGTTAATTATGAGTAAGTATCTGATGTAATGTAGATCGAACAGTCCCTCCAGCATTTTGGGATGTTTTGTTTTTTCAACAATTAATGCAAATTTAGCAAATACTCAACAATTCTGATCTTACGATTTTGTTTTTGCAAATTTTACTATTTGAAACAGGTAAAATTGAATTTAATTGGAGAGCTGTGCGCACTGTTTATTACGTTTATTTTATATTATTTTTATTCACTCTGACATTTTATTTTCCTTTTGTTTTTTTACTTTCAGGATTAATTATGAATTGCGATGTTAAATACAATAGTATTTTTAGTCACCATTAAACATTATACTATTAAAAGTGTATTGATTAGAACTGTTAATATTTTGCTATCTTGATCAAAGATATATTATTTTTTAGGGCTTTAATGCATGAACAGAACGGCAAATTATTATTTTATTATGAGGCTTTTTTTTAAAAAAATGTTGTGACTAGGCCTTTTCCTAAATTTCAAAAAGAAAAATAGGGAAAAAAAATAATTCAAACAGGGCTAAAAGAAAAATCATAAAAAAATAACAAAATGTTTACAAAATGCCTAGCAACATGCGTCTGTCTATTTTTTTTTTTTTTCGACCACAGAAATTAAAAAGAAGAAGAAAAAAACCTGCAAAATCCTCGAGGGGCTGATCAGAGTTCTCCAGGACTCCGTGTTTTTTTAATGGCTGCATCATTCAATCAAAAGGAAAAATATTCAAAATTTTCCATAAATTGACTTAAATTTTAGTCACTTTGGAAACGTAATCTCATAGATTTTATAATAAAGAGCTGTTGGTTTCAACAATAGTTATTTTTCTGTCGTTGAGTGCAAACGTCAAACGAGAAAAACAAAGCGTCGATGTTTGGATGTTTTACAGTAATTCAAGCTGCTGTCAGCGCTGGCAGTGTCATACGTGATATCTAAACTCTTTCTACTAACAACCTGAACTTTGGCTGACCGCTTACATCGTTTCCTCGTGTTACAAAAAATTAAATAAAAATATCAAATAATACAAGAAAGAAAAAAGTGTTTTTTGCGTCGGTAAAAACAAAAACAGCCATTTGATAGCAAAACAAAAAAGCTTTTAATTTATATTCACCTTTAAAAGCTGAATGTTTAATTTAAAATGGAAATACTGACGGTGAAATCTACGTCACGCAGCTCGTGATCAAAGCTCATCGACTACAGAACCACGACTATACACCTGTATATATTTACACGAATTTATACACACACACACACACACACACACACACACACACACAACATGAATGTACACTTTATCTTAAATAGATAAATAAATACCACACACACGTACAAACACGCCAAAGTGTTCGGGGGAAGATACATTCCACCACGTTCTGATGATGAAGGTTTTAAACCGGGGTACGAAACGCCTGCTACTTCCTGTTTTATGAACAAAAAACGACTATTTTAAAGGAAATAACGGAGTCCGTCAGCCGCAGCTGAACTCGGATGCTGAGCGGACGACGAGATACAGACGGAGAACTGAAAACAGAAATATTTCCCCACTTAAAGTACATTAATATGCAAAAACCTGACAACATCTAATAGCATGAAGAGGAGCTTTTACTCTGGCGGGGTGTTGGGATTATTTCCACTGTACAGTTTTTTAACGTTCTTAAACGTTTCCTACGTGTTGAATATATTTCCTCTCTGATCCAAATTTAAGACGTTTTCTCAGCACTCACGACCGTCCGGCGTCTCTCCATCAGAGCATCCCGTCCAGGTTCTTCTCTGCGATCTGCTTGTCGTCCGTCTTCTCCTGAGGGCTGTACTGCGTGTGGTAGTCGCGGAGGATGGTCACCACGTCGTGATGGCCGAAGTGAACCGCCTCGTCCATCGGCGTGTTTCCCCACCTGCAGCGAGCACAGAGGAGGATCAGAGACAGAGGAGGATATTGTGCCTGAGCTCAGTTATTGGGAACATAAAATCTCCGAATTCAGCTTGAAGACACCATCTGCAAAAAATATATATTTTTTAATGTTAATTTGCCAAGTAGCTTTTGATTGTTTGAATTAAATATTTAACACTGTAAAAAGTCAAGAAAATAATGCAGTTCAAGAATTACAATGAAAGAAATGTCATACAAAGTTCCTCCAAAAGGTCATAGTATAGTATATCATAAAAATGTTTTTAAAAAAAGTCACAGTATAGTATGTTAATATAAGTGTAAAAAACATGGTGTAGTATGTTAAAAAAAATTTATGTCGTAGAATAGTATGTCATAAAAATATTTTTGAAAGGTCATAGTATAGTATGTTATATTTGTTTAATAAAAATAAATATTATAGTACGATGTAACAAATTAAAGAAAAAAAACTACGGTAAAAGTATGCTATGATTTTTTTGTCATAGTATAGTATGTCAAAAAATGTATATAAAAATTCACAGTATAGTAGTCAAAAGTTTTTTTTGAAGTTATGGCATAGTATGTCATATTTTTTTTAAGTCATAGTATTTTATGTCATAAAAGTATTTTTAAAAAGTCCTGGTACAGTACAGCATGTCATAAAAAAATCATTAAAATTTCACGGAAAAGTGCATCATGCAAAGGTGTTAAACGGGTCTTATTAGTCACCTGTCTCTGGGCACTGGGTTGACTTTACAGGCCTCCAGCAGGAAGCGAACCACCTCAGCGTGTCCTGAAACACACACGCACACACGCACGCACACGCACGCACACGCACGCACACGCACGCACACACACACACACACACACACACGTAAGCCACACACTGAGGAAATGACATCATTAATGTATTGATAACTGTGATCAGTGTTTCACCTTCAGCAGCCGCCACATGCAGCGCCGTCCTGGAGTCGTAGTCCCTCTGCTCCATGTCCATGGAGGACAACGCAAACCTGCACCAAAACAAAACACTGACTCAGCAAACTGAGTGAGTGTGTGAGTGTGTGTGTGTGTGTGTGTGTGTGTGTGTGTGTGTGTGTGTGTGTGTGTGCAGCTGCTGGAAACCTAAAATCAGAGTACAGATTTACCTCCTCAGGGCGGAGACGTCTCCGGTGTACGCAGCAAACAGCAGGTTGATCACCGACTTCACCTGAGACACAAAAACAAGAAGCCGTTAAAAAAATTAACCCTTCGAAACCAGGATTGACATCCGTTTATTGTGATGAGTTCAATCGCCTTAAGTGTTTAAGCTTTTGAAACTTGAGCAAATTGCTTTGATTTCTTTTGAAAACGTCGATAAAAAGGCAACATGCAACTTGGCAAGAGATACAAGACAAGAAAATGAACTTAAAATATTAAAAAAAAAAAAAGAAATACAAATAAAAATTCGAGACAGAGAAAAATATTAGAAAATAATTAACTGAAAATAATTATTTAATTATATATCAAAATGACATTTTTTGCACTTTTTTCAACCTCTTTATTTATTTATTTTTATTTTTTTAACCTTTTTTTCTTATTTATGAGCAAATTTTCAGGCAATTGTCTTGCAACATTTTACTAATTCCTTGCTTTGCTTTGCAAACGTGGCTGAAAAGGCAACTTGGCAAAAAGCGTCCTGCAAAACTGCAAAAACTTTGGAAAAGCTGCCAAGAAATTAACTGAAAATTAGTTTAAAAAAAAAAGATTAAGAGGGACAGGGAGAAAATATTAGAACAGACTTAACAGAAAATAATTATTTAGTTATATATTCAAAGCTAATTAAAATTACATTTTTAGGATTTTTTTTTCAAACCATTTTTTTTAAACCTTTTTTATGTGCTAATTTTCAGGTAAATTTCTTGTAACTTTAACTACTTCCTTGCTAATTTGGGGTAATTTCTGGTGAAGCTGCTCATTTTCTTCCTCCCGTGTTTTTGAAAGAGATTTGGTTAAACATGCAAACATTTAAAGCTGTAAAATCACCATTTCTGTGCTAAATGAATAACATCTTTGGAGTGAGAGAATAAAAAGAGTTGAGGTTTTATTTGTGAATTTACAGCCGTTTGCCACCAGATGGCGCCGTGCATCAAAACAAAGCACACAAGGTCACTTAGAGGAGCGAGGATGTGACGCAGACGCCTGAAAAATGAGTTACTGCCACTGAAAAAGTGACGTTTCAGACAAATAAATAAACCGTTACAACATTAAAATAAGCGTGCGGAGGCGAACATGTGAGCTTCACAAACTGCAGGAGAAAAAGCAGAAAAGCTTTAAACTGGGCTGAAGTTTGAAGACTTTCGGAGGCTGGATGATAAAGGGAGCGTGCTGCAGAGACTCACCCTCTGGTCTCCTCCCTCCCTGCGAGGATCCAGCTTCTTTGCAAAGTGTCTCAGATTATCGTAGTTGTGGAAGTTGAAGAGAGAAACCAGATCCTGAAAGAAGACATCATTAAAATCAGATTAAGATTTCATCTTCAGGAGGTCAATAAAGTACAGAAATCTCGACCTTTTTCTTCACCACAATACAGTTTTTAGGATTTTTTTCGCACTGACTGCAGAAATAATCTCAACAAATTTATCATCACATAACATAGTATCTGTCTGGACAAAATAACGGGCGCAAAAAAGTTTTTCTGTGTACATGCATTAGTGTATTACTTTTAAAATTATTATTTTGCCTGAGCTTTTTGCCTGCACTTTTATTTCACCAGCCCTAATCTTTTTACCTGCACTCTTTTTTTTTTAACTTGCAGTAATTTGCAGTAACTTGCAGTTTTTTAATGACTGCTGTAATTTGTTGTATCTGCCATGTATTTTTTTTTTATCAGCACACTTTTTTTTAAACCTGCACAAATATTTTACCTGCAGTTTTTTTTTAACCTGGACTGATTTTTTGCATGCCCTATTTTTTTTAACCTGCATTAATCTTTTAGCTGCACTTTTTTAAAAATTTTTTTTACCTACAATAATTTTTCACCTGCACTGATTTTTTTGCATGTCCTATTTTTTTAACCTGCACTTATTTTTTCTTTCTAACACATATTTATTTATTTATTTTTTTTGTCACTTCCTGGGATGGATGCTTGATGGGTTTTCACTAAAATGTGTGCTCTGAAAACACTGGAGGAAAGAAATAAGCCATGTAGTAATGGACTTTGTCTTCATTTCAGATAAAAAAACGCAGCATCATTCTTCTACGATAAATAAGTATTTTTGGCATCATTCATTACCGCTGTTAAAATACAAAGAAAACGAGTTAAAGCGGAGGTTACCGTGCAGAACTGGATGCCTCTGACGCTGTTTCCCAGCTTGTCAAGAGGAGGAGACCAACACATGACGCCCATCACGTTTGGAACGACCAGCAGAATCCCACCGGCGACCCCGGATTTAGCCGGCAGGCCGACCTGAAACACGAGAAGAAGGCTGACATGTTAGTGCGTGTGTGTGTGTGTGTGTGTGTGTGTGTGTGTGTGTGTGTGCGTGCGTGCGTGTGTGTGTAGGAGATACTGACGTGAAAAGCGAACTGTCCGGAGAAGTCGTACATGCCGCAGGAATGCATCAGACTCAGAGTGTTTCGCACCGCCTCGGGGCTCAGCACACGCTCGCCTGTGATTGGACAGAAGCCGCCGTTGGCCAGAGTCGCCGCCATGACGCTGGCGCTCTCACAGGTCACCTCGATGGAGCACAACTGACGGGGACATCAGACACGAACACGGATCATAACACACATTTTATTAAACTATAATATCAAAACAAACAGAGACTTTACTAGAAAAAAGGCAGTTTTCGCTAAAGATAATTTGATTAAATCTCATTTTAATGATGAAACATTAATGACACTGAGACGTTTCTGCAGCTTTAGCTTCTTCTTGCAGGTTTCTGGGTAGAAATGAGTTCATTAGAAAAGTATTAACTTGCATCTTTGTGCTATTTTAACAACATCAGTGGCATTAATCTGGCTTAACATGACAGAAATATCTGCACATTTTTTAAGGTGGGTTTTCCGCTCGGAGTTCGGTTTACCTGAAAGTAGAAGTCGAGGATGGACGTCATGTCCGTCCCCTCTGGAAAACACTGAAAGAACAAAAACACCGTCAACATTTTGATTTACAAATCTGCTGCTGCACCCAAAAACCATCATTAAGCATCAATAATAATACAAAAATGACAGCATGTCGTGCTGAAGCTCCAATTTAGACGTGTGAGCGGCAAATGAGGAGAATATCAGACGTAAGCGTTAATGGAAACATTAACATCACAAAAACAACATTTAACTCTCAGCGCATATTACGCACTTTTCATTCTTGTTTTTTTGAAAATTTTGGCAGCGTTCATGCATATTACATACATTCAGGCCAGGTTGTGCATTTTTTTGCAACATGCACTGTATTATTTCTGGGTGTCATTCAGGGATTAAAAATAATATCAAAATGATTCATTTTGTGTTTGTTTTTCTTCATCTAAAAACACAGTGGTATCATGACAAAAACGTGGCATTTTAAGGGTTACAATTCTGAAAATTAGTGAATATTTGATATTTATGATTAGGACTGATGCTGCTTAAAAAAATACACTCAATTAAAGTAGAAAATCATTTGAATGTGTAATATTTTTATAGCCTGACTTTGAAAAGTGCATCATGAGCGCAGAGCGACGCGGCTGAGGCTGATATCAGGATTAGGATCGACTGTGTGACAGTCTAACATTTTAATAACGGTTTACATCACTTTATAAAGGTCCATTTTACCAAAAATGACCGACAAAAGTGGATTTTGTGGCCGCTGTGAGCTCAGACAGAATGCAAAAATATAACAGTGTATCTGAGGAAGTCTCAGGCGCTCGGCTGACGACCTTTGACCTCACCTTCTTCTCCTTCAGGTAGTAGCCGATGGCGAAGTTTCTGTCTCCGGACTCTCGCTCCGACTGGAAACTGGGACACAGAGAGGCGGGAGGAGGTTTGCGCTTTAAACAGCATGACTCAGCTCAGGTTATATAAAACTCTAAAAG
The DNA here is from genome assembly GCF_026936395.1 of Plectropomus leopardus. Classification (NCBI taxonomy): domain Eukaryota; kingdom Metazoa; phylum Chordata; class Actinopteri; order Perciformes; family Serranidae; genus Plectropomus; species Plectropomus leopardus. Next base: position 1,945,272 of record NC_142199.1, on the reverse strand, counting down.
GTCTGACGGAGCGTTTTTCGTCTCCTTCACACCTCCACGACGTCTTCGTTCATTTGATCATCGGAGATAATAAATCTCCGAAACATCGAGGAGTGTTCAGTGTCTCTCTGTAAAGATGCGTCCTTGTACTCACGTGGCGTTGCTGAAGCCCACGTACTCGTTTCCCGCCAGTTTGTTCATGAAGTTCATGACCTGCAGAGCAGAGCAGCACGTCAGCACTCAGTGGTGCACTAAAATACGTCACTACTGTACTACTACTACAGTACAAAAAC